>NW_005054404.1:2584125-2655522 GCF_000277835.1 Geospiza fortis | reverse complement strand
AGCAGGCTTTTTTCCCCTATTGAACTCTGTTGGGCTGCCAGCATTGCTGAAGGGCTCAGCCTTGGCCAGTGGTGGGCCCATCTTGGAGCCGGTAGGCATTGGCTCCATCAGACATGGGGGAAACTTCAGCAGCTTCCCACAGATGCCAACCCTGCAGTCCCTCCCACTACCAGAACTTTGCCATGAAAGCCATAGTTGTCAGTTTCTGTGTTACGTGTGTGTGGAGCCTTTCCATTCTGAGGAGGCTGTGGTCTGATCCTTAGACTCCTCCCATGGGACACCTGATAAAATCTCGGCCCTGGGTCTGTGTCCTCTCTCTGCCTTCTCAGCTCTCTGGGCTTGCTCGGGTTCCCTGGGCCTCTTCCCCCCTCACCCCGACACGGGGGGTGGGGGGGAATAAAATGGACTCTTGTGCTAAACAACTCTGTTCCCCCTGCTGTCAGGTTGTAGCCTCCCTGGATACAATCAGTCATGGTAGGCACACGCTGCTACAAACAGTGGAGAATGTGGGCACAGATGCCACATGCAGTGCTGCCCAAAGACCGACCCTTAAAATGATCCAGCCTTCAGCAGCCGGTAACCTGGTTGGCAGATGTAATGAGAAGAAATCTTCAGTCAGAAGAAAACTCTGGAGTAACAAATTTGCCTCAAAGGCTTCTAAAGCTGAGGTGTCTGTGGACAAGGAGCAAAAGAATGAGAATGATGTCATTCAAGATGAAGGTCTCAAGATGAAAGGAGATCCTTCATCACAGTATTGGAAAGAACTGGCAGATGAAGAGGAGGAAAATTTCCCAAGTGTTCTGTCCCATCGAGACAAATTCTTCGAGGAAGAGATGTTGGTGTGGTGCAAGTGGCAGTGGAATCTGCAGTGGCCAGCTGTGGTGAAAGCAGTGAAGAGGAAGCACCGGAGGGCCCGTGTGCTCTTCATAGATGGCACCACAAATGAGAAGAAAAAAGTTTTCTCAGTGTTTCTGAAGAGCCTGAAGCACTTTGACTGTGAGGAGCTAATCGAACAAGCCCAGGAGAACTATTCCAGGGAAATCGAGTGGTGCTTCCAGCTGGAGTCCTTCCTGGGCTATCAGATCCAAGTGGGCTGTCATTCTTTCACCGGGTCCTTCCCTGGAGTATTTTGCTGCTGATATCAGCTACCCAGTGAGGAAAGAGGGATACCAGAGTGTGGTGCAGATGACATTCCCAAACACAGGGGAGGAAGGGCCTGGACAGTCTTCCTCAGACACCTCCCTCCAGAAACCGCTGAGGAAGCTCCTCCCTGATGGGACCAGAGCTGCCAGAGACAGAGAGAAAGAGAAGCTAGTGGATTTCATAGTGAAGACCAAAGGGGCTGAAGAGCATCTCCTGGGGATCTTGAAAACTGGGAAACAATCCTGCGGGCTGAAGAAAATCCTGAATTCCAAGCAGTACATGACCTGTGTGGAGACTTATTTGGAGGATGAGGAGCAGCTGGACCTGGTTGTTGGGTAGCTGAAGAAGATGGACACCAAGAACCTGCACCAGACCCTGAAGGATGGCATCAGATTTGTCTCAGATGTGCTTTTACCTGAGGCCATCATCTGTGCCATTGCTGCCGTGGGTGACATCGATTATGAGAAGGCAGAAAAAAAGTACATGAAAGGACCACTGGTGAGCAAAAGAGAGAGAGACTTGTTTGATGAACAAGTCCTGGGAAGCAAAAAGCTCAAGACAGAGCCGGAGCCTGCGGAGAGCTGAGGAGTGGCTGGGGCTGTCCTGGGGCCAAGTGTAAATTATCAGTGGTGACTTGTATAAAACGTGGCATTCTTTGTAAAGTCTGTGTGTATATTCCCAAATCCTCTGCTCCCAACCCTGGCTGGTTCTTAGCCCTTGCTGCTTCCTGTGGCCTCGCCGTGTTCAGGATCCGCCAGATCCTCATCTATCAGTGCCCTCCTGGGGTGCTGCCAGAGACCCCCAGTGCTGTGCAGAGCTTCTGCTGCTACACCTACTTCCACGTGGGTTCTTTTACCAATCACCTACTTGGGGAGGGATCTTGTCCTGCTTTGTGGCCAGTGGTGCCTGGTGGGCCCGTTGCTCCTGATAAAACCTGTGGGTTCCTGGCAGGGAAGCTCCTGGGGGTTCCCCCTTCCTGCCTCATGGATCTCCAAATGTGGGAAATCAGATTGTTGCCCAGAGCTGTCACCTGGATCACAAAGATTTGGGTTCTTGTTTTGTTATGACAAGTAAAATTCCATAATTCCATGGAGAAGTATTCCAGGCTTGCTTAAAGAAAAACATTCACTTCAGATAAAGCTGAAAGATTAAAAAAAAGAAAAAAAAGAAAAATATTGTGGACATGGTGGGGTGGCATTCCCTGGTTTTGGGAGACACAAGAAGTTTTCCTCACAAAGCTGTTAGACCCCATTGGCTCCTTCCCCTGTTCCTATGTCTGTTCCTATGTCCCTGAGCCACTCCTCCCTATTCCCTGACTGGCCCTCATCTTTGTACTGCCCAGAGACAAGGGTCAGCCTCCAGCCCCCTTGGCAGAGAGAAACTCAGACTCTCAATGGGTGGGTGCGGGGACCTGAACATCTCACTGTGTGGCTGAATAAAACATCTGTGGATATTTTGCAATGGTCCTTTTTGCTTCCTTACCCTGGACTATACCAGCAGCAATTCAGCCTGTTATGTGTCTGTAAATATTTTTTGAGCCGTGATCACAAGATATCAGTAATAATTTTATTTTGATTTATGATGAATCTTGATATATTTCAACACATATCCATAATCTAATGTTTTAGGGACTTCTCTTTAACTGGCTAGCCTAAAATCAAGAGTAATCTTTACTAATATTTCGCTTATGTTGTCTTGAAAAACTTTTAAAAATTATGTCCCAAATTAAGTTTATGCCAAAGAGAAGAGTTAAATGTTATTTAAATTTGCATTTCCTTGCAGGCCAGATGCTCATTTAATTTACTGTGCTACGATCAAACTAAAGATCAAAGATAAAATATGGTGTTCATTGACAGAAAAAAGGAATCAATTTTTTCCAATCTATCATTTGGAAATCTCTAAATGGAAAAGTTACTGCATGTTGTTTTAATTTCACTTTCCTTTAATTCTTATGACCCCCTCTAGTTTTCATATACTAGAAATCTATGTATACTGCATGCCATATATTTAAGCAACATATGGGAAACACATTTTGCAGGGAAAGTCCGAGCAAAGAAGGGAAAGGTTTTCCTGAAAAGAAAGACGAAGGAAAAGGATGAAAGCAAGCCATGTTAACACCTTGTTTTGTTTCTACTCTTTTCACTGATTTCTGATGTTTCGTTTATCAAATAATATGTAGACTGATACAGAATTTTAGGGTCTTTAATTTCAATGTTCAAAATCTTGACAATATGAAAGCCTCTCCTAAAGCTGAAGAATGGCTTGAAGAAATAATAACTTTACCTGATTCCTGATATTGTCTCTCTCTTTTTTCCAAAGCATAGGATGTTCCTTGAGGCCATACACCCTTCATTTTGTGTTGCTTATTTATTATGCCTTTGCTTTAGATAATCAAGGAATTCTTTTGGTTTTTTTTCAGACAAGAGATAATAAATTGGAGATTATGTTCCTTTTTACATACAGCATGTTACATTCTCTTAAACTCACATATTTTTCAAGTTTTGGGGTTTTTTTTTCTAATATATTAAGTACCTCTGCAGGCACTAAAAATATTGGAATGTAATCATCAAGCCAAATATAAACTTATTTTTCTACAATATCTCCTTCCCAAGTTTCATCCCACCACAACCCACACAAAGTAGCTTTCTGTCTTTCAATCATACAATTATACAGTAGTTTAGAATGGAAGAACCATCTGAGGTCTCTAGTGCAACCTATTACTAAAAGCAGAGCTAACTTCAAAGCGAGATTGTTCTCCAGAAAACACATTTCTGAGAAACTTGAAGAATTTTATGGAGCTCAAAAATTTTTGTAAATTTTAAATTTCTGGATAATATGTCAATTCATGTCTTTTCACCTGAAACTTCCACTGCATTCACTTAAAAAAGATCTGAGCTTTAGCTCACAAGTATACTGTTATCTGTGTAGGGCTGGATTGTGCTTGACCTGTGCTTGACAGCAATGCTGCATAAAACAAGCTCTTTTGGCATGGCACAAGTGAGGGAATTCCCAGTTGTCTGAGAAACAGGATTTAAATGGAGATAATTAATTCTACAATTTTCAGAAAGCCATACATTAAGTCATTAAATGGCATTTGTGGCGTACTAATGAACTGGATGTAACTGAAATGCTTTAGAAGGTCTTGAGAAGATTGTGAGAAAGTGTCACGAGATAAATGAATATAGTATTGAACATAAAACCTCACTCTTATGTCCAAAATCTGCTTTTCAGTTCTATTTGCCCTTGTTACAAAGACTTATAACAGAAAAAATGTTACATTCTGTATGTTGGTTCCCATATTGTGGTGACATGTGTTTTTTCAAGTTTTATTGTTGTTTCTGTTACAAAAGTTAGCTATTTTCTGTCAGTTAGAGAAGTGGTCTGATCCTCTGTACCCCCATTTCAACCCCTCAGAACGGTTTCTCCCTAAGTGGTTTACTCCCTGCTTTTCCCGCCACTTGGCTGTCCCTCAAAGTGACGGTCTCTCTGTTCTTCCCCTTATGCTCTTAGATGGCTGTGTTAGTCCCAGTGGTGCTGCCCACCTTCCCTGTCAATCATTGTAACACCCCCACCCCCCATTTTCTTTGAGAAAGCTCTGTGTCAATCATCCCCAATCAGTAGATGATTTGACTCCAAGGCTTCTTCCCTCCCCTGTATGTTCCCTATTGGCTCTGTCAAGTATTGCACTCCTCCCCTTGCTTCCTCTCATTGGTTGCTTCATGTTTCCACCCCTCACACCCACTCCCTTTATAAGAGCTATCCGGATCCTTTTTTCTTTGGCACTTGTCCCTGGTCCCACTGAGGAATAAAGCGTCCTTGGTATCTACACAAGTGTCCTCTCTCTCATTCCTTTGTCTTGGAGCCTCATAGCCTGCACTTGCCTGCGTCACCCACGCTGCGGCACTCACCACTACCTGGGCGGTCTCTGTGAGAGCCTGGGGGTGGCCACTCTTGTGGCAACCTCTGGTCGCTCCAGGAGCAGCTAGCCGGCATCTTGTCCCTCCTGTGACCGCATGCGAGCCGCACTATACAAAGAATAATAATATGATGCTATAATGTAAATTTGCCTGTTGCTGCAACAAACACTCCTGGTTTCTATTCTGTTCCAAATTTAGTCTACCTAATCCATAAACACATACTGTATAAGTTCTCTTTTCTATCCGTTTCTAGATAAAACAATTAAAGAATCAAACTTGCACATATGCTACTTGAAAGTAAAGTCCGGGTTTTCTTTTTTCATTATTCTGAGCTAACATCCATGCAGAATTAGATTCAAGATATTGCTGAAATAGTACTACTGATTTCTGCACATCAATGCACAATCATAAAAAATAAAGATTAGTTGCTCCATTTCTTTTCTTCTACATCATCTGTGTGCAAAAAGTCCTCTTAAAAATAATAGATTTCATGCCACTTTGAAAAGTAGATAGATTTTCAGTCTTTATTTGCTTTCTCATGTATGCTTTATCCATGTTAAATTAGTTCAATTTTGTTTGCAATATTTCTGAATAAATATGTCTGTGTTAAAAGAGAAAGATACAAGTATCTATTTAGATACAGTCTAATGCTACAGCTACCTTCAGCTGCATTTTTTCCACTATGGCCGATGTTAATGGGAATGGTCCGAAAAAAGTTCATCTGTAGGAGCAGAGACTTGAGGTGGGCTGGCAGCATTCACTATTTAGAAGGCCAGGCAAAAATTAAGATGATCTGCAAAGCAGAATGCATCTTTTATGAAAATAATCACCTAAAACGATGTCTGCAACAAATCTCTTAGTATTATTCTAATAAATTTTAGATCTGAAGAGAAGGTTTGATGCTTGGCTGACAGCTGTATAATGAATGGGGCCTGAAAACAGTGGGACCCTGGAGCTAGCTGCAGGCTACATTTGTTCTGGAATCTCCACTGAGGTTTTTAAAATGCAATAGGATTTGGATGCATGCAAAGTTACAAATTTCAGCAGTTACTGTGAAGGAGCAATATGATCTTTCAGCCAGATATTTCTTCTTTAGTGCGCAACAACCTGCACACCATTTTTGTTGTTTCTTATCATGGAAGTATTCTGCACTAGTCTGATGGAGAAAAGTTTTACATTTGTCACCTTCTAAAATTACAACATCACACTGAAAATCATGAGTTAGGAAGACACTATTTTTCTCTAAATATGATTATGGGTCTATAATGGTTTCAGGCAAATAGAACAATCAGACAGATGTACGGAGTTATGTGTCTTGAGTTTGTAATAGCTGATTGGGAGCTGTAGACTAGCAGTGTCATAAAGCTTTTAAGCCCTTCAGTCTCCTGTGCTCAAGATGTTTCTCCCCAGCAGTCTTTGAAATACAGTGAGACAGTAATACTGAGCAGGTGTAAGAGGTGCTTCATGAAACAGATCATGTTGGGAAAATGGTAGTCAAGGTAGAATAAAGTTAATCTGATTTCCTGAGGTAATAAAACATAGAAATACTTGCACTACTTGCCCACATGTTTATTCCTTGGATCCTGCAACTAACTTGCAAATGATAATCCTTAATTTGCATCAAAGAAAACAGACAGATAACATAAAACTGTTGAATAAGTAGAGAAAATGTGCCCAAATGACTGCCATGGAGAGAGACGAGTTGCAGCCTGAGCTCGGCAGCTATTGCTTCCATTTGGCCTGCTGGTTAGCACAATAACAAAGACTTGCCATCACACAATTAATTCAAAGCCAGCCACAGCATGACGCCTCTTGTCCAGCTGGTGATGAAGGACATTGGATAGAACTTTAAATCCTCCAATGTCTAGGGTGACAGGGCAGAAAAACAGGGTTGTTGAGGGATGTCAGAATCCAGAATTCTAGCAGGAAAATCATCTGCAGAAACCAACCACTGTTTTGCAGAGAACACGTATTGAAAGTTCTTTGTAGTGGGGGATGCTTTATGTATGAGGATTGTTAGTAACCCTGGAAGACAACAAATAACAGCTTTTTGGCAATAATAATTTGTGTTACAACATTATGGAACAGTGAGTTTCTAAATTTCACTTTATAAACTCACAATTAGTGAGTTTCTAAATTTCACTTATGCCCCAAATTCCCACAGTTTTCAGTTCTGGAAATTGAACATGTTTGGGATCAAATTGATAACATTGTTTCACCTGCAGTTGCTGGTGAGAAAAATTCACACCACTTGAGAGGAAGACAAAAAGCTGAGAAGATACAGGCCTGCTCTTGTGATGCATGTACCTTGTAAAAGAAGCTGCAGTGATGGAAAGCAAAATACTGTTCATGTTTTGGCTGTCTGACAAAACATTGTTCAATAACAGTAGTACTAGCTTAGAAGAAACGTGGACCAACAGATGGTCTGTCATCTTCCCTTTATATCTTCCTCTGAAGTAATACCTTGGAAATTCTGGGAGGTTTAAAACATGCTGTCTCAGTAACATTTCTTGTAGTAATCAGTAAAAACTGTAGCAAACAAGCAAAGGAATGACTCTCGTAAGCACACATAATTAAGAAAAGCTTGGGCTTCTTTAGTGTCTGAATACAGGTAAACTATCTTTCCAGTTTTGGTTCGATACAGTTCTCCTCTTTGAAGACTGCCCTTCCAGAAGAAAATGCAGCAGACAAATAGTTTTTGAATGGACTGGATATTTTAGCTATTATTCTTGAGATTATTTAGGTACTATTCATGTAAGAAAGAAGAGATCAAAATTTGTGGAAGACAAGACATCTGGCTGCTTCAGAATATTTGGATAAACAACTGAATTTAAGACCTCTACAGTAATTTCCATATTTATGCATTTTGCATTTGAATAATTAACTCATGCTTCAATAGTAGTTTTTTGGATGTTATATTCCATTATCAAGGGGGTTATAAAGACTTTTGAAATGAGCATGTTCTGCCTTATACAGTAGTAACCTCGTCGTGCTGTACCAATCATCACTAGATTCATTTCTGCCATGGAAATGAATTTAGCTTGTTTGGAGAATTGATAACACCATTTTCCTTTGCTTGGTATTCTGTCTAAAATAGTAAGTTGCAAAGTGAAAATCATGAACTAGTTTGGAGGACATGGACCATTTTGAAGGACTTGAACCTTTAATACTCTGGAATCTCTAGATGCTATAGTATTATTATGGGTGCTATGAAAGAGTAAATCTTTACCTTTGTTTCAATACATTTCAATACAGTCACATGAAAGTGAATCATTTTTTTTTTCACATGATGTTTTGTGAAATATATTTGCCTCTGTTAAAAGAGTGTCAGCTCCCCAGACTTGGTATTAGGAAACTCCAATTCATGCACAAAAATATGATTCATCAAGTTTTCTTAAGAAGAAAATCCAAGAGTGAAATTAGAATCCAAGCCTTAATGGGAACATAAATCTTCTCCCTTAAATTTGTAAACATTCACATTTCTGGACTTGATATGAGATTCAGTTCTAGATAAAGAAATGTTTCCCACTTACCAGAGGCTTCTGGATTTGAGGCACATGCATATCTGTTTTGCAAGCCCTAGAAGAGGACACCCTCACTACCCAGGTGTTTTTCATTACAGTGGACTGGATCAGCCAGCACAGCATCTTCTAAGATGCCACAGCCTTTTCTTCAAAAAGTATACAATATTGCTTGATGCTTTATGGTACTAGGCTGTTTTCACATCAGAGACTTTTTTCTTTTCCATGATGCCAGGATACTTTTTGTTCTCGTAAGCAGCTCATGTTAACAGCTTCAGCCTCTCTTTTAACATCAATAATATTCTGTATAAACTTAAACATAACTGATTTATAAATATGTAGTGATCTGGCTTTTAGTAGGAGAGTATAACAAGGAAAAACTGTGGAACTCACAATTTGTTGAAAGAAAAACATGATGAAAGACTTCAGCTGAGACTTCAGCTGCTATGACAACCTGCTTTCGAATGAGCTCAAGCAAAACAAAGTTCATAAAGGGCTTTGCTTAATGATACCTTGCTTTTGAGACAGTATACTTCCTGTAATTTTTAAAGACTTCATTAAAACATCATATGTCTTTTAAGAGCAAAATGAAAAATTACTTGTTTTTGATACTTGGTCTTGCTCTCTAATAGTCTGCAAGGCTTGTTCAATCATTTATTTTTAAAAGGATTGTGGCTAACTTCAGAGTACTTGGCACCATATGGAAAATAAGACTGTAGCTCTCTAAGGATCCAAAACAAATCACATGTTCAGAGATTTTAATTTTCACAGAACTTGGTAAGAATAAGAACAATTAGTTGCATTTCAGATGTATGTTTTTGACACAACATGAAATAAGATATTAAAACCCTGTAAACTATCATTTACTTGGTTTTGAGAAGTAGTGTCTTGCCACACAAAAAGAAAAAAGTACAGTGTTTTTGATATAAAGTTTGATGGCAGAATTTAAGAGAAGTGTGTTCTACTCAGACTGGAGCATCTTCCTGCTAACCTCATTGCTGTTTTGGAAACCGTATTTTTCTTGCATTGAGTGACTTCATCTTCACAAACCAAGACTCACTCAGAATACTGTGTTTTGGGAATACCTCTGTGTTGACAGTAAACATTATTCACTGTCTAGAAATTCATATTGCTCACACTTGTGTTCCTGTGTATCCCTGCCTGCCTACCTCATCCATTCCTATGGCTCACCACTTAGCATCTGCAGTGGCATTTTGGTGTCTTCCATTCTAGCTGTGTGGTTGGCCTAGCACAGCTGTTCTGTGATGATTGTTTCTTTACATCCTGAAAGAGCAATATGTTTCAAAGTTTCATTGTTATAAACGGTACTTGCCATATCATGCACAATATGGCACGCAGATGGTGCAGATGAAACCCATTTAGAAGCTTTATATATATCAATAGTATGGCAATGTTTCACACACTTATACCCTAGATACTACTGCCATGATGTAGATATTTTATTTAGTTTGAAGTTTTCTGCTTTGCTCTTTCCAAACTCTGCCTGTTAATCAGCCAAAAGACATGCTGTATCTCATGGTGCATTTTGTCAGACCCTTGTACAAACAGCTGTCATCTGATAAATATATGACTAAGGCGACAAAACTTTTTGATAGCTTCCCACCATATGTTTCTGTTTAAACTTTACCTGGTGGAGGCATATCTATCACTTCAGAGTTTTTCCACTGCTTATAATGACTCCTTAACCCCTTACAAACGAGGTTATCGAAGCCAATAATCAGTGATTGTTTCAGCCTCAAGGTAAAGTATTTAACATACAACACCTCACAATTCTCCAGAAAGATGCTTGAGGGTTTTAAGTTCATTAAGTTAAAGCAATTTCCACATTAAAAAGAAGATATCCAGATCAAGCTCTTTGCTTTATCTGAAAGTAGCATAACTGGAGGACAGAATGGTATTAACTTCTAATGTTTGTTTGCTCATTTATTTGCTAAAAGCAATGGGTAAGAAGTGGTGAGGACACTGACCTAACTTTATCAAACATGGACATAGATATCCCATAGGTTGTTGTTAAGAAAATAGTATGAGAACTCAGAAGTGATTTTTCTTTAGAAATGTTATCATTGAGCTAATCTCCTTTTGGTTTTAATTGCTGTGGGAATGGGGTTGTTTGCTTGTTTGTTTTCACTTGTAAAAAGGTAACATTACAGATTTTGCAGCATTCACTACAGATGGCAATATTCCAAATTATTTTTTATAAAGCTAGTCATAGGGTTCTTAGCAAAATTGGCCTCTTTATCTTCTGCTGCTGAAGGCCTTAGTTTAAAGTTATTTGCCTAGATTTGGTTGCTCCTGAGAAAAGCTTTTGTCTGCAGGCTAATAGCTCATAATAGATCAACGACAGTACAGCAACTCTGTGTTGTATTCATGCTCCTGAGTCATTTAGTTTAGGCTGCTGAAGAATCACATGTTCAACAAGATGCCATCAAGTGAATATAAGATACAGCTGGTGGCTTTTTGTCTTTGTCAGAGAAAATTATTGATTTAATACTTTAGTGTTTATTAATAAAAAAAGGATTATTTAAATTCTTTCTTCAGCTGAAGCATATACAGAAATACTTGACCTGTTGCTGATCTTCCTTTTAGTCAGGTGTTGAATTTTCCCATGAAATCGATGTGTTTGGTATTTTTGATGTTTGATAAGTTGATCAAATAAGTCCATCCAAGTCTCTGAAAAAAATGTCCTTTTCTCCTTTCTTTCTATGCTTGGTGCAGGAGAATGGATATCCTGTAGCATAGTCCCTATTTTCAGTATATGCTAAAGATCACATACGCTGCAGGACTGACTTTTGAAATGATGACTTGGAATTTTTAATTAGGGAAGTGATGCCTAGAGAGGCTTGTTGTATTGTGGTCCTGTATGTTCTGTTATAATGTTTTGTACTTTGGTTTGTTTCCTCCCTGTTGAAGTGGTTCTGCCTCTGTTGCCTCCTCCCTCCTCCTCCCTGTCAATGCCCTTGCCTCCAACCCCTGGTTCCTTTAAAACTGCTGATTCATTCCCTCAACCCCTCCCAGGTGTCCTGTCCATCACTCGGCAGCCCATCTCTTCTCTCTAGAAACTTCTACCAGGGGCGTCAAGTGATAGGTTCAGGCACCAGGGTCCCTCCCCTGAATCATCCTTATTGCTTCTCCCAATTGTCTGTGTTCCCAATCTCCACAGTCCCGTATACCCCCATTGGTAGATGGGTGGGCCCCTCTGGTGGGGCCCTCCCTTGTATCCTCCCCAGTTTATAAGCTGCTGCACAGCTCAGCTCAGGGTTTTCTGTTGGTTGGCTTCCCTGGGTTGGGGATTCCTCTGATATCATCCTTCAGTAAATCCAGAATTAACCCCCGACAGGAGTCTCCTCCTTTGCTTCTACCAGTGCCGTTCAGTGTCTCATCGATGCAAGGAGAGAGCCTTAGCCGCCCTCCCGAGGAACAGGAGAGCATCCCCCACCATCCCCTGTGCTGGAGCGAGCCAGGACACTCCAAGTGGACACTTGGAGGGGCACAGTGACACAGGCTACCTGGAACAGAGGCTAGAGAGTGTTAAAGGAATGAAGTATTTATTAAAAGGCCTTCAAAAGACACACCTTGGGCAGTACAAGAGCCCAGCTGTGGCTACCTCCAAGAGGGACCCAAGCTGGACACAAGATGGATGGCTGGTCACAAGTTTTCACACTTTTATAAGTTTGGACCCATTTACATATTGGGGTCATTTGTCCAATTACAGCTTCAAGTTATGAAGTCCCATCCTCCCAGATTGCTCTCCTCAATTCACTGTTGTTTACATTTCTGGAGCCTAAAGCTGCAATGGTGTCCTTGGTTCTCAGGCTGGAAAATGATTATTTTGTCTAACTAAACTGTCAAGAGAACTTGCTGACACTTTATATGAAGTTTAGAGTTACACACTAAGGCAATACAGAATCTGAAAAATACGAAAGCTAAGACTTAAGGCATCAGAATCAAGAAATGGATAACAAAGCTGTGATTTGGATAATGACACAGGAAGAAAAAGGCTTTCTTTTTTCCTTAATTTTTTCTTGGTTTGGTTAACTACATCAGTGTCTGTCCCACAGTGTTAATCTCTGTATTGGGCATGCGTGGCCAAGTTTTAGTAGTGGGGGTAGTAGCACAGGGGTCACTTTTGTGAGAAGCTGCCAGAAGCTTCCCCTGTGTCTGAGGGCCAATACCAACCAGCTTTGGGGCAGGCCCACTGCTGGCCAAGACTGGGTCAATCAGGAATGATAATAAAACCTCTGTGGTAACATATTTAAGAAGAAAAAAAGAGGTTATTGAGAAGATGTAGTTGCAGGCAGGGAAGATCAGGGTGAGAATATGTGAGAAGAACAACTCTGCAAACACCAGGGTTGGTGGAGAAGGAGGACAGGAGATGATCCACATGCCAGAGCTGAGATTCCCCTGCAGCCCGTGGTGCAGCTTGTGCCCCTGCAGCCCATGGAGGTAGCCGGGATGCAGAGATCCACCTGCAGCATGGGGAGGAGCCCCAAACAGGAGCAGGTAAGTGCCTGTAAGAAACTGCTTACCCATGAGAATCCCATGCTGGAGTGGGGTCCAGGTAGGACCTGCATACCCATGGGGAGAAGCCCACACTGGAACAAGCTTCCTGGTAGGACTTATGACCTTATGGGGAGAAGCCCACACTGGAGCACCCTGTATCCTGAAGGACTGCACCCTGTGAAAAAGAGACAAAAATTTGAAGCAGTTCATGGAGAGCTGTTGCCCATGGGATGGACTCACATTGGTGAACTGCCTCCCACAGGAGGGACACCATGCTGGAGCAGGGGAAGGACTCGTCCCCCTGAACAGCGGTGGGAACAAATTGACCGTAATGCCCATTCCCTGTCTCCCTGCACAACTAGAGGGGAGGAAGTAGAGCTGAGATGGTGAGAGGGCATAGGGAAAATGTTTTAAAGGTTTGATTTTACTTCTTGTTATCCTGCTCTGATATTTTTGGTAATAAAATTAATTAATATCTCTAATTCAAGTCTGTTTTGCCTATGAGAATATTTGGATCTTCCCAGGTGCTTATCTCAACTAATGAACCTTTTGCTATATTTTCTCTTCCCTGTCCTATTGTGGAATATAGTGATAGAGCAGCTTGGGTGGTTGCCTGGCATCCAGCCAGCACCAGCCCGCCACAGGCGGGGCCCCGCCATGAGAGCAAATTCTGCTCTTAGAAATAATGTATGTTCTTACCATAGAAATCTGACCCAGTCCAAGGAGTCTCAGCAGGTTCTACTAGGCTGTGCGGAGTTTAGCACACAGCATTAATAGCTCTCTGGAGCCAACAGGTATATTAAAACAGTATAAAAACTACTCAGAGTGATTATATCTCCTTTGACATCCTCCACTGCATGGACTGCAGCGTTCCTTCACCCAGGCTTGGTTTCCACTTTAGTCACTTGCATTTGCAGCACTGGGAATTGCATATCCTGTAACAGCTAGCTTTTGTACAACTATTAATCAGAGATGATTTTACTCTTTGGAATCAGAGCAGAGAAAGTGAATGAAGACTAACACCATACGTTCTACCCAAATTACTCTCTAGAAGACTCTAAGCAAATAAAAGAAATAACCTTGTTTTCTACAACAATTTTGCAAAACATACTTTATATATTCCTTACTATTTTCAAATCATACTTACACTGGTAAATATGTGCCTCCAACTACCACAGATATCATTAGAAATAACATTTAATTATAACAAAAACTAATAGTATACTTTTTTATTTCCCTTAAAAGCTGATTTGCTTGAGCCTATTACTAAAACTGATTAGCGTTTTCAGTTTCTGGAAATTATGTGAATGTTTGTTCTTCTGTGTAACATTAATATGCTCCTTTAGTTGTGTATTCTGCTTACATGAACACTTCTCATCCTCCTGTTTCTGTGGAGCACTTATTTTGGGACAATGAAAAAATTACAGTAATTATTTTTAGGAGAAACAGGAACATAGCTCTCAGCTAATGGTTTAAATAGCTGTGAAAGATTCTTCCTTACCCTTGGAAGTCTTGGCAATGGAAAGAAAGTCTGCAGAACTGCAGCTTACACCTAATTGTGTGCATTGTATCTTCATAGATGATTATAGTTTTGCAGCGCTCCTCTGTGACAGAGTGTGTATCTGCTCAGGGGTGTAAATTCTGGGCTGGGTCTCTTTTAACAGCCTTGGTAGGATAAGGGAAAATGAAAAGACTCAAAGGAACAAAGAAGCAAAGATTAAATTCAGAGGTAACTGAAATCTTTAAATCAGGATTGTCCTTTTCCAAAGAAGATGTTAGATTTTAATTATATAATTTGGACTTTTGTTTTCTTTTGCTTTGTTTTGTTTTGTTTGGTTTTTTTCTTTTGTGTGAGGAGTAGTTATTTTCATGAGGGGAAAAAAAAGCCAGCAACTGGATACAATAATGTGTACACTCTCCTACTGGCCTAGGAGTAAACACATTAATTCCAGATGTTCAGGGTTGTAAAATGCAGACTATTCTGTTTTGCACCACTATTATAGTAATATTGATTTTTAAATTTCTTTTTCCTGTGAGCGCTTTGTTTTGAAGATTGAAAACTTACAATAAATCCTTTGATCCAAATTTAATCTGGCCAATGATAAGGTGAACACGAGTCAGCAGTGCCCTGGCAGCCAGGAGGGCCACCCTTGGGGCATCAGGCGCAGCATCACCAGCCAGGCAAGGGAGGGGATTGTCCTGCTCTGCTCTGGGGCGGCCTCACCTCCAGTGCTGGGGGCACTTTTGGGTGCCACAACACAAAATGTTGAGTTTTAAAACAGTGTCCGAAGGAGACCACGAGGATGGTGAAGGGCCTTGGGGTGAAGCTGTGTGAGGAGTGGCTGAGGTCACTTCAGCCTGGAGAAGAGGAGTCTGAGGGGAGACCTCACTGCAGTTACAGCTTCCTTGTGAGGGGAAGAGGAGGGGCAGGCACTGAGCTCTTCTCTGTGATGGCAGTGACAGGGCCCAAGGAAACGGCCTGAAATTGTGCCCAGGGGACGTTTAGTTTGGGTATGAAAAGGCTCTTCACCCAAAGGGTGGCTGAGCGCTGGAACAGCTCCCCAGGGCAGTGGTCACAGCACCAGCCTGACAGAGCTGAAGAAGTGTTTGGACCAAGTGCTCTCGGACATATGGTGTGACTCTGCTCTGCTGTGCAGGCCAGGAGTTGAACCTGATAATCCTTTTGAGTCTCTTCCAACTTAGCTCATTCTATGATTCTGTGACTCTCAGTATACACATTTCGAGTTAGGAGTAAGTTAGCTCTTTCCCCACAAATTAGGAAAACCAATGCAGAAATGTTCAAAAAACCCCTTGTAATGGCCGAAGTGTTTTTTTTTTCCTCCCCTGAAATAGGCAAGTGAGGTTATATGAAGTACCATGTCAATGTGGTTCCTTACTTGCACAAACCCAAATCAGTTAAAATTTTTAAAACTACAAATCACTTTTGTTGAAATCAATGAAATTACTTGCTGGCAAAAAGCTGCATGCAAGAATGAGAAAAGAAGGTGCCTCAGAAAACATATGCATGTGCCTCTCTTTCAGTTAGCTCATGAGAGTCTCCTCAAGCATACATGAATAAATAAGTTACTATGAATTATGTGCTTGGCTTTATTTATCTTCATCTTCTTCTTTGTCAGTATCACAGCTGTGATCACCCAGAAAAATAATGTGAAATTTCAACATTGCTGTTTCCTATTTATGTACACAGAAGTACTAGAAGGTCACAGTATCACAGGCACCTGCTTATCTCAAAGCAGAAACAAAACCACCATAAATTTTGAGGGTTTTTTCCTAGCTTCTAATCTCGTCTGTTGTTTTCTAAATTTCTTAGAAAAATGAAGAAAGTTATTAAGAGGAGCAAACAAGACATTTTCAAAATTTGTGTCAAAATACATAATCAGCATAGAATGTTGTAGTTTTTTGGGGGTTTTTTTGATGACTTGCTTGGGTAATTAGAGTCTTCTATCAAGCTCTTTCTTTCTTCTGATTCCACAATACCAAGGTGAGACCAAGTAGAAATACTAGGTTCAAATTTCACAGCCCATTGTGACCCAGATTATAATTGTATTTTATGTTATGTCTGCAATAATAGTAACTGAAGAAAACAGCTGAGAACATGCAAAGGTAATCTTTAGGTGTGGGGGTTTTATTCTGTTTATAAGTTGAGATACATTTTAGGACCCTCTCCATTGCATGTTAGATTGTTTGGTGAGGTTGTTTTTAGTTTACAGCTGCCTACAGTTTCTAAATGGCCATACAAAAGATGTGGCAGAATAATGAAGAGGAGAATTCTTGCTCATATAATCTGTCTCTTGGTAGTCTTCTTCCAAAAAGATATTTTTTGTACTGAAATATTACTTAACCTTATGCTGTATTTTTCCATATTATACAAGACAATCTTGTACAATGATATCCTCCATATTTAAAATTCTTTGTGTTCACCACAAAAAGAAAATAATTCACTTTATTAATAATATCTGCTAATTATAACTTCTAGTGGTATTGATGAGGACGTGTGAAACTTGAGTACATCTAAAAATTATTGTCTTACACTTGAGTTCCATCTTTGTAGTTAGATTGCATTAGAGCAATGAACAGTTGTACAAGCAAAAATAAAACATTTGTAAACTGTGTAGAACTCTCTGATGTTTCTTAATTATGTTTCTTTAATATTCTTTCTATTCTTTCCTGATAGAAGTCAAACCCCGCCTACATTCTAGTCTTAGATCTTGGCAATTTTCAACAATAAACAGAAGAGTTCCAGATGCTCACTAAAACTACTATAAATGACTGCCAGTTCTGTTTGTGCCATTGTTGTGTGAGAGTTCTTTTTCTCCCTTGAGACCTTTCCTCTTCTAATGATTTACAGTATGGCTGTAAAATGTTGTTTCATGCTACATTCTGCAATAAAAATGTAATCTCGAGAAGACAATGTGTTTTCCACAAAATATAGGACTGTTTTTATTTTGTTGCTGTCCATTTAAAGTTTATCTTTAGACTAGGTCTTTATCACATTTTCTTTCCTGAAACAGAAGACAATTCTATTAGAGACCTAAGTGACTTCCGACTTTCAAGCACCAGCCTCTTTTCACTTATACAGTTAGATACTCTCAAAGTGGCTATTTCACAAACCTATAAATATTTGTACTTGAAATCAACACAGAGTTTCTAGACTGCTGTTCATCCACAAATAACAGCTAGTTCAATTTGCCAGCAAGCAGACAACTTTAGCTAAACTCAATAGGAGTTTTTTACATTTTGCTTCATCCATGGCAAAATCTTTCAGACTAGTTGCCTGTATCATTATAAAGTTAACCGAGCCAATGGGAGGATAGAGAGAGTAAAAGGAGAGAAAAATGAGGGAGATACAGAAATCATCCCCTCCAAACAGAAAGAGAATGGATAGAATGAATTTACTTGTGTCTTTATCTTTACACTATCTATGGAAGCAATCTATTTGAACTGTTCAGAACAGACATGCCTTCAGTGTTTCTAATGTCCAGTGAAACAGCTTTCTCAACAAAATAAGAAATCACAGTTTAAGTATTAAAACACGATAATGCAAAATGTCTCAGCTACTTTTATAAGGGATGGAAATGAGCATTATTAAAAATAGGAGGGAACTGACTGAATTGATTTTCAGAAATTGAAAACTTCTCTTATTTATGAAGTGTGAACTTTGTATCACATACTTATAGGTTTAACACTATAGGAACTATTTTTTTCCCATCTAGTTTCTAGTTGGAAACAGATCTCATGTAGGAAATTTAGGCATCCACAACCCATTTAGTTCCCATTTTCACAGCATTAGCAGTCAAATGGAAGAATTTTCCTTCAAGCCCCGTGGCTCAGACTAAGAATCCTTTAATCTGAAAATAACTATCTCATGTCATATAGGCATTCAGAGGCCACAGGCACAATGAATTGGCTACTGTGGAAATTCCTCATGATAAAAAATAGAAAAGGAGACCCTAAATTGATCACATGAGTTTAGCTGATCATGCAGCATTTGAAATACATCATATGCATCTGGCAAGCAGCTCTTCACCCTCCACGCATTTTTAAAATATATCTGATCCTCTCCTGGTTAGGTAATGAAGTCAAAACTCTGTTATCCACATCCTTAGGTTTTAGCAGCTAAAGACTGCTCTTGTATTGTTAAACCATTTAAAGCTTTTTCTTTTAAAGAAAATTCTATTTCTTCTTCTTCTTCTCCTCCTCTGTAATTTTAGGGGAAACAAATTTTTCTGTCCAAACACCAGCTAGTTCACTTCAAAAATGCACAGCAAAAGGAGGAAATTCTCTTTTATTATGAACACTCTCTAAAATATGTACCTAGTTTAACACCTGTTTATAATTTAAGGTGTACATACCTGAATTGATGTGCAGAAGCCTTGTGCAGGAGCATCCACCTATCATGCAATTTCCTCTTTCAGGCTATACAGATGAGGGCTCTGTCTTTGAACTCAAATGCCTTTTTCTAGTATTTCCATTGGGAAAACTATTATAATTAGTGAGTTAAAAAACCATTTTCATGCCATTTTTTTAAGATGACATTTTTGCTTCCTCTTATTTTAGCAGATGCAACAATTTCAGAGAGCTGTTGTTGCATCAGCTTGTTATCACTGTAATACCAGTGGCCCTATTTTTATCCTTATTACACAGAAGCTGATCAAGATGAGTCATCTCATTTATAATTAGTTCCATGGTGGTCAAGCCTGTGAATGACAATCTAGTTCTACATGACACCAGAGAGTCAGAGCTGGAAGTGAGCGAGTGAGTGACCTCCTTCCTGTGTCTCTGCACAAGGTTCATACTGGTGTCGAGTGGCTCTGGGTTACTGCACATTGCGCACCTATGGTATGTGAATGAAAGTGTGCAACCCCCCCTATTCATCAAAGGAGAAATCACTAGGGGTAGAAACCATTTGTAGCAGGCACATTCAGCCTCCTGCAACCACTAATAAGGAGAAATAAAGGCACTTTGCTTCTAGGTTGTGGTGATGAGGGCGGTGGCGCTCTCTTGGTTGATCTGTGTGAGTGGCTGAGTGTGCTGCCTCCCTTGTCAGGTGTCTGCCAGAGAAAGCATGGAAGGAGACTAGAAGACAAAGCATGACAAAAAAGTCATTCAGGTATTCAGTTTAACAGCAAAACTGCCATTTTCTCTTACTTTTAGTATTCTTGTTTACTTTTAGTATTCTTGTTTACTGCTTTAAAATATATTCATTGGTTTTGAAACATTAAACCTCAGAGGTTTATGCACAGACATCCTGCATATTTTCCATTACTTTCACATAGTCTGAATTTTTCATCTTACATTATTACTTTTTAAAATTATCTTTGTTGTTATTTGGTGGGGTTTTGCTGGTGGTTTTTTTCGCGGGGGGGTTCTTTGTTCTTTGTTCGATTTTTTGATCATACCCTGCCATTTTGAATGTAAATATAAGCTCTGTTGGGACAAGATATATTTCTGGATACGCTTATATTTCAATTATACATCAAACTTAGAATCATTTGAAAAGAAATCTTCTAATTCACGTGCATCTTTGGTTTCATTTATTGCTTATTTAGTACAGGCTCCTCATGCTTCTTGAGATTTGTACTCAGAATAAGTGAGACAGCAGTTTAATGGAATATACTAAACTTAGGCAGTGGTCTATTATTCTGTGCTTTTTCACCTAATTTTTTAACACCTTCCCACACATCAGGGGCTGACACTCCAGGTGACTTGCCTAGACTCTAACTACTATATAGTATTCCTGGAGAGAGACTCAATTTTCAATTGTAGCTCCTCCATTAATTAAGGTTCTGAGGCTGTTATAGCTTTGTGAGCTTCAAGGAACAATCAACATGAATAATGAAATATTAGATCAAAGAAGGAGATGGTATAAGAATAATGAAAAAGCTTGTAGTCAGACGAGAGTGACAGAAATGCCACCATATCCCTGTAGCCGCCCCAGAGGTTTTTTGTACAAAATGGAGCATTTTTGAAAGGAAGGATCAAGAAACACTGTCTTTTAGAACTGGAAGAAGTGGATTTGATGCTCTTCAGCAGAAAAAAGGCCTTGCTGTGTTTTTCATCTTTCTCTTCCATTTTAGACAGGTATCTTAACTGTAATGTTATGTGGAAAATATCATTCATTTACAACACTAGTTTTGTAAGTGAATGATACAATCTAGAGAATATACTGCATTATTTACCTGAATAAATATATATAGAACACTGAATAATTTATCAAGACTCTTTGGTCTTGGGTAATTAAGTGAGGTATCATCAACCATTCTCCAAGATGAAATGCAGGTGCTTAGGTAACTTTACTAGAATAACACAGATCTTAAGGACCTTTAAGTATTGAAAAGAATAAATATTAAATATTTCAATGTTGTGGATTTTCCTACAGATTTTTTAAAACCTGTGGTATATGCTCTTTGATGGAAAAGAAACAGAAAAACCAAAAAAAGAAACAGGCCAAAAAAGTCCACAACAAGCCCTGGACTTCTTTCCTGAGAAAAATTCATCTAGAAAACAATCAATATCTTATGGTATTAATTAAGTTATTCTTGTACAGTCTTTCACACTAGTACACTATTGTGAGGGGATCTGTTGCCAAGAAGCACAAAAAAATCTTTGTTGCTCAGACAACCACTGTAAGGGAAGATTAGGTCAGCATTCAAGTTGCCATTAAATTGTCTGAAAAGATTAAAAGTGATTTGTTAAATATGTATCACTGAAATGTTTACTAAAGGAGTTTTTAAAATATGGTAACTGCCTGTAATAACTCAAATTCTGCATAGAAATGTCTCTCTTTTTATTTAGTTTTCATATCAACAAGAATTACAAAACATCCTACTGCTGCTGAAACACACTTTTTTTTCTGGATATCTTGCTCCCCCACAGAGAACGTAGGTTAAAAACAGAGAACATGCTTGAAAAATGTGTGGATTTCATATGAAACTACCATTATTTTTAGCTAATTCATTAGCAAATGCAACTCTAAATTTGACGCTGAAGTCCATTTGGCAAATCCTCTGGATTGTAAGTGCCAGTAGACATTTGGTAGACAGTGCTTTTCCTTATCAGAGTGGTTTGGCTGAGAACCTTTCTCAATGGGCTTTTTCCCTCACTTCATTATGAGCCTTCAACTGAGAATGCCATTTGTCCAGCTTAAAAAAATAAACAAAACCACCCAAAAAATCAGCAACCACCCAAAGCCACAAGCACTCTAGCAAGATTTCATTAAGAGTTTCTTTCTTTTTACTATCTTCTAATGTTCCTTCTGTTCCAGAAAATCAATGTGCCCAAGAATGTGACTGCAGGATAAAAGACTAGATAGAGGAGGTCTGGAAGTTAAATTGGCCCAATGGAGTTCTTTTCTTCATACTTTGTGAATTCTTATTGGAAACCTGGTAGTTTATGAAAATTGCTTGGAGGTACTAGAATTTTTTTGGCAGCACTGTTTTTGTAGCTGTGGGGTTATATTTTTTTTTGCCATGTTTATTGCTTCTAGTTGTTGGGAGCTTTTGTTAGGACAACAAGAGAATTTTCAAAATCTTTCTAAGTTCTGATCTTTAGACCTTGAGGTATTTTTTTCTCTTTGCAACTGCACTGGAATACAGGGGAAAAAAATTACTTTTGGTAGGTTCTGTCTCACACAAATTCTAACTGCATTTGTTTTAGATTCCTATGATTCAATATTCAGTGACCATGCATATCAATCAAAACTGGCAGCTAAGTCAATAGTCTTAAATTTTTTTTTTTACTTTATTTAAATTCTCACATAGCAAAACTATGCCTGTGTAACTGCTTGAGATTGTCATTGCTGGTCTATTATTCTGTATAAAATCAAAGTGTTATCTTCTATTTTTCTATTTGAGTAATAAGAGATAAGAACTTGGAAGAATTAGGTTTTTTAGCTTAACCAATTGCAATGGATCTCTGATTTTCTAGAATTGTATGAATATTCCTGAATAGCAGAACTACTTCATGAGTTTGTGGAGAAACTATATCAGAAACAGTACACTTTAAAGTAGTGTGCTTATTTTGGGAGCTGAAAAAATATATAATAACATATATTATATATAATTATAGGCTGGAAAAGACCTCTGGGATCATCAGCTCCAACCTGTGACCACACACCACCACATCTACCAGACCATGGCACCAGGTGCCACATCCAGTGTTTCCTTAAACATCTCCAGGGACAGTGACTCCATCACCTCCCTGAGCAGTCTATTCCAATATCTAATCACCCTTTCTGTGAACAAACTCTTCCTAATCTGTAATTTAAACCTTCCCTGGGGAAGATTAAAACTATGTCTCCTTGTCTGCCGCTTGTCCAGCAGGAGGGACTGACCCTCACCTGGCTACAATCTCATTTCAGGAAGTTGTAGAGCATGGTCATTCCTGTGGATCTCATACACTACTATAGTGGCTGTGCTTTATCCAGGGCTATATTTTTCCTACAGTCAGCATGATAAACAATCAAGTTTTTTGTCTAGAAAAAGACTTTTTAGAAAAAAAGGTTTCTTTTTCTCTAGACGTTAGATACTTGAGTTAAAATACATTTGGAAAATAATAGTGCAGTCTAGTTTAACATGTCCTCACAAGTTTTTGGAAGTTGTGACTTGCCATTACTACATATGTATTTGTGAAAAGGTCCGTTGGTGTCACAAAATCTAGAAAGAAATCTGGACCACTGAAGTAGTAGCAATTTACTATTCCATATCAGCCCAAAAAGTAGGAAGAGGAAGTATCAGAGGAAGAGGACTACTATCAGCCCAAGTAGCAGGAAGAGCAGGCCTAGGTTGAGATCTGCTAGGGAAAATGGAAGGGGTAGTGGGGTTCAGATTGAGATTGCTAGGAGTAAGGCAAGTATTGGGGTTGTGATATATAAGATTGGGGAAGATGTTGATGGCCAAATAGGCTCTTTGATGAATAGTTTTACACCATCTGCTAGGGGTTGTAGGAGTCCGAAGGGACCAACAACGTTTGGGCCCTTTCGGCCTTGTATATAGCTTAGGATTTTGTGTTCTACTAGTGTGAGGAAAGCTACTGTGTTTAAGATTGGTAGGGCATAGGAGAGGGCTATGATGAGGTTAATTAAGAGCGGGTAGCTGGTCATAGGGGGATGGTTTGGGTTAAGCTAGGGAGAGGATTTTACATCTCCTTCTTGAAGAATGAAGGGTTGTGTCAGTTGCTATTACAGTAATACAAAGATCTGTGTACTTTGCCCAGTTGGCTTTCCTTTTCTGTACTTTTATCTTTATATATTGAGTTGTACAACACCACCTTTGGACAGAAGAACTGCAGTAGCTAAATATTCCTGTTACAAATTTTCTGGTGTGTTTATTCAGCTATTCTATTCTTGAATCCATAAAGTAAATTAGTGTCACTGAATCTGTAATGGCAGTGTAGACTACAAAACTGGGGAGTCACTTGCCCTAAATTTCCCACCTTAGTAGCAGAAAACTTTTTTCTCATGTGTCAGATATTCATGTTGATTTGCCCTGAAATTTCTTTATGTCAATGCTTATGCTACTGTGAGTAAAGGATTCAAACTTCTTTTACACTACAAGGCCTCGCATTATTACCTCGCACGTGCAGCCGTCAATTTTTTGCATCTCCATAGCAACACCCTTACACTCCCTGGTGTTTTTGGATCAAGATTTATAGGTGTACAGACAAAATTTCTAGAGAATACATTATAATGTATTAAGGATGTTAAAAATATTGTGGATAAATGCTTTCCTTTTTTCTTTTTTTTTTCTTTTTCTTTTTAATGGATGTGACAGATGAGGGAGAGAAATTCTGGTAGTTCAGTTGAAGGTGGAAGGGATTAGATAACATCACTTCCTCTTACATCATGGGGCAGCAGTTATAGAAATAAATCAAAGAAACAAACTAAGGAAATGCAAGTCTGCTGGCCTGGAGAAAGACCCTTAAACTGCTAAACTCAATTGTCACAGTCATTTCAGACAAGCAAGCCCTGAAAGAAATATGTATCTTTAACAAGGTTCCTTGTGCAAAGCCTGAAAACCAAACACATTTGCACACAATCCTTATAAACTTGCCACAGTGTGGATTCATTTTTCATGAATCTCACAAAAGATGCAAATGCTCTATATCCCCGTTTGTTTACTTCCACTGGAGTGCGCATTTCACAACAAGCTATCGAAGTTGTAGACAAGGGTCAGGTTCTGGTCCATCCTTTGCAGATGCATGAAATAAACATAACTTCAGGCAGGAGTAAGAGTCACCACCTAACACAATTCAGCATCAAGTGACAAAGAAATGTGCATCTCTTTACAGGATTGGTCAAAATACACAGAATTTCATCTTTCCCGTTATTCTTTTCTTTTTAACAGAGGTACAGAATTGCCCATTAAGGCAAATTACAGGAGACCTACCAAAACTTTATTCTGCCATTCAGAAGTGAAAGGCAGGTAAGACCTCTTGCCAATGGTAGCAAACATGCAAGTAGAGAAAAATACTTAACTTTAATTAACAATGTCAGATTTGTAACCCTGCAGCAGTTCAAGATGATTAATTCTGGGTCAACTTTAAGTATTCTAGAATCATCAGTTCACTGCACCATAAAATAAGCCACTTACAAGTCAGATTCTCAATGTATTATCAGTTTAACAGACCAACAAATTATAAGAATTACTTCCTCTCCAAATTGATTACTTTGTAATTTTTAAGATAACATTGAATACACATGAAAATGAATTTTACCACCATTAAGTGAATATTCCCATGGAGTCTTTTTTAATTAATCTAAAATTCCTTCTGCTGATCCCTGACTCTGCACTGTCAATTAGTACATACATAATAAAGGCACAAACCACTTAGGATTAAACTTTGGCAACAAAAAATGAACCAAAAATACTATTTTACACACAAAGCATGACCAAAAATGCTAATAAAAATAATGCTTTTGTACAGAATTTCTATTCCTACATATTCATCAAAAGAAATCCACAAAACTACAGGAAGGATCAGAATTAGATGGTCATTTTGTAAAGACTGAACAAGCTTTTCTCCTGTGTATATAATGCTTTTATAAGCATGTTTCTGTCAAGAAAGCAATTAATAAATGAGAAGTATTGTCTGGTTTTGTTTTTCTGTATTTTGGTACTTCCCAAAGTATATTATTACAAAACCAAAACAGCAATATTGGCCTTGAAGCTTAGGATCCCAATGGAAATTTTTCTCCTGGTTAAAACATGGCAAAGATCTGAATCATGAGATGCCTACTTACTAACATAAAAGAAGAAGCTCATAATGAGAACTTCTCTTCAGAAATACTGAGTGAAATGATTTAGCATGGTACAATATCTTATTGTGAACAATTACTAAGGATTATCCTTCATTTCATGCTACGTGGATTGTCATGGTTTTAACAAGAAAAAAATGTAAATCCCACCATTTCTCAATTTTAAAGTTATCTAGGAGCAAAAAGTCAAATGGCATACTTTGGAATGTGGGTTATTGTGTCTGTAAGTGTCAGTAATCAGAAATAATGGATTTTGACATTTCAATATTTCATCATTTATTAGACTGGTATTAGTACAACATTGTAGTACGTTCAGTATTCATTTTTTATTACAAAATTGAGACCATCTTTGATGAAACAGGATAAAAAATATTAGGCTAAATACAATTGCTGTTTCTTTCAATTTTATTTTTTTTATATTTTCAAATATAATTTTTTTTTATCTGCACAGGTTCTGCAAATAGTATTAGTTCCAAGAGTTACTGATGGGTCCTGACATAACTAGGAGTCTTTGTCACAATAAAGAAAATTATATAAAATTCTGTTCCTCGGTCTTCTTTCACATTACTTTACAGCAATTTCCTCTTCTGCTTTCAGTGCTTTTCTGGCCAGTCACTTTTAGTGTTAATCAAATATTTCTGAAAATTTCCATACATATTCTTGCATATACCTCTTCTGATGTCTGCATTTCATCAGATGGAGTGCATTTATATTTCTGCCTTCTTCAATGTTAGGTTGCTTGTTAGAAAATAATCTTCAAAGAAAACAAAATATCACCAGTTTATCCCAGCTTGAAGACTAATAGCTCACACTGAATAATAGGGAAACATTTGACTGCTTAATCATAAGCAACAAGGAGAAGCAGGCTAATTACATAGATTTCATTAGCTTGGTATTGCAAATTCTGCTACTCAGTGTTTTCTGAGCATAATCCATATATACGCCCATGTTTTATAAATCACATATATTTAAAAATTCCATTTATTTGTAAGCAGTACATTCTCCTTTTATTGACACAGCTCTCCTTTTATTGACACAGAGTCACAAAGGAGAACTTAGCCACTATAATAATCTCCAACTGAGTCCATTGAAAAAAATGTAGTCGCATAAAAAAAAATCAGTGAATTTTTTTCCCTACTTTAGCATTATGTTCAATTATTTACCAGCCGTTCTGGTTAGTTAGAGAAGTCACAGCTGACTGAAAATTACCAGTGTAATGCCCATTTACAAGATGGACTGGAAGGACAATCCAGAGAATTACAGGCCTTTCAGACTTATGTCAGTGCTGGGAGAGGTCACTGAGAAGTTCATCCTGAGTGCAGTCATGCGGTTCATACAAGACAGCCAGGGGTTCAGGCACAGCCAAAACAGGCTTATGGGAGACAGGTCCTGCTTGACCAACCTGAAGTCCATCTAAGACAAAGTGGCATACTTAGAAGATGATGGAAATATTGTGGATGTGCGTACCTAAACACAATCCTAGTATGACTACCTAGAGATATCCTACTCTACCCAGACTTTTCCTAGCAAAGTTCCTGATACCACTTTTAACAGCATTCTCCTAAAGAAACTAAGTGTTCATGGTGGGAATGGACGCATATCTTCATGTGTTAAAAGCCTGACTGGATGGCTGGGCCCAGAGAGTGGGGGTGAATGCAGCTAAAACCACCTGGAGGTCAGCCACTAGTGAGGTTTCCCACAGCACAGCATTGTTCCAGTCCTGTCTCAAATCTTCATGGGTAACCTGGGCAAGGGGGTTTAACAGCTCCTCAGCAGGTTGTTAGACAATGCTAATGGGGTAGCATTAACCTGGTGAGGACAGGAAAGCTCTACAAAGCGATCTGGGCAGGCTGGATCAAGATCCTGAGTTTCACGAGGTTCAACAAGCCTGAATGCCAAGTGCTACACTTTGATCACTGTGGTTCTCCTCGGTCACGGAGCTATGGAATGTCAGGTAGCAAGCTCCCTGAGTGACCAGAGGGACACACAAGAGAGGCTGCCCTTGAGCCTCTGCCAAGGCTTCTTGGGCGGCAGTGACTGGAGCAACGTGGGTGACACTGCAACAGGGAACTACGAGGGTACCGAGAAAGGGCATTGAACAAGAGAACGCTTGTCTGCAATCCAATGAAAATTTATTCCAGGGAAGGATCGGGGAGGAATGGCAAAGCATCCAGCTAAGGTTCTTAAAGGGAGCCACTCCAAGGGATGGGACTATTACACAACCAATAGGGAAACCCTTGGGGAGGAGTATGGAACCTGACCAAACCAATAGAGTTAGCACAGGGGAGGCGAGAAGCCTTAAGGACAAATCAACTGTTAGAACCAGGGTGATTGACATAGAACATTCTGGAATAAAATGGGTGGCTCTGGGTTGACAGAGAGGAGGGGGCAGCACAACTTGGATTGACAGGGCCATACAAGGAAAGGAAAGGAGGAGGAGGAACAGGAAGATGGACACACTGACTGACAGACAAGTGTCAGGAAAACATAGGAGTAAACAACCTGGAAGAAATCATCATGAGGGGATAAAACAGGGGTACATGGATTGAGTCATTGTACCTAACTAACACTGAATAACTAACTTTTACAATAAAACAACTGCAAAACTTACAGAAACATACTGCCACAGATCACAACAGTGCTGCAGTCTGGGGGAAGAATGGCTTGAGAGCTGCTTGGCAGAAAGAGGCCTGAGGGGTGCTGGTTGACAGCCAGCTGCATCTGAGCCAGCCATGTGCCCAGGTGGCCAAGGAGGCCAATGGCATCCTGGCCTGTACCAGCAACAGCATGGCCAGCAGGGCCAGGACACTGACTGGCCCCCTGTACTGGGCACTGGTAAGGCCATGCCTCAAGTCCTGTCTTCATTTCTGGGCCCCTCACTTCAAAAGGACATTGAAGTGCTGGAGTGAGTCCAGGGAAGGGTAATGGAGCTGCTGTCTGGACATGAGTCTTGTGAAGAGCTGCTGAGGGAGCTTGGGTTGTTTAACCTGGAGGAAAAGAGGGCTGGGGGGAACCTCATTGCTCTCTACAACTGCTGGAAAGGAGTCTGTAGCAAGCTGGGGGTCGGTCTCTTCTCACACGTCGCAAGTGAAAGGATTTTGGATAGTAAAGGCCTTGCTTTCTGATCAGAATATGTTGTACCTGCTGCTCTCTGTACTGTGCTGACTGACATCTTGTTAGAGTAAACCAACTCTTTAACGGCCAGGTGCACTGTTTAACACAACAGTGTAGAGAATCAGTGTAAGTTCAAACTTGTCCTTGCTATTGCACAAAAAAAACCCCAAAAAAACCGCACCAAAACCAAACAGACCAAACAAACAAATCTAGCATTTTTAATATCTAGTATGACTATCAAGTGATTGGCTGATCACTAGAAAAATATAGGACAGGTGGAGAAATATTTGCCCCATGCTTCAGCATGCTTCTGCTTGCACAGTCATGATTTTACCACTAAGAAGGATGCCCAAATGACGTGAACAGAAGTGCACTAGCTGTGCCTAATTCCATGTAGATACAGTTCTTTTTTCTGTGGTATTCTCAATGCATGCTTCTAATATTACAAACCCTGATCTCTCTGCCTTTTTGAAATCTTTGAGGACTGTCAAATGTTACAGATTCTAAAAAGGCCTGAACAGATAAACTTTTTTGAAAAGTGCCACCTGATCTTTCTGTTCTTGCTATTTACTCTAGTTTCTAGTAACTAAAGTTGTCTCAGGTTCCAATTTTCAAGAATTGAAATGACCTCATATAAAACTGCTCTCCCTGGCCCTCCCCCCCGCCAAATTACTGCGTTACTGTAAATAAGGAGATAAATTCTGTGTTTTATATGTATGCAGAATTCTGTGGGTAAATACCCACAGCAAGTATGCTAAACCTGACAATTTTATTCAGGCTTGCTTGTGTTATTGTAGCTGACAATAGAATTTGTCTCAGAGAAGCAGAGAAAAAGTTGAGAATACTGTTTGTATGTGTCTGTTTACTTTTGGCTTTGAATAACTATTATTTTTTATATGCTTTACACCCAGAAGAGGCCTTTATAAAAGAATACTACATACAGTAAATACCTATTTTCACAACAGGCTTATTCTGTAAATATTCAGGCAAATGAAGAACAAAGCTGGTTATTTTTCTCTTGAATTGCCCCCAATGTTTTGTTTGTTTGTTTTTTTCACCAGAATCCTCATCACTTGCAAACAGTTCATACCAGTTGCGTTACAATAAAGCAAAATTATGTCTCAGTGTGGTTTGTAAAGGGTGCACACCGGAAACCATTGAGCCTTACAATTTAATTCAGCATAGAATTTGATTCCACATCAGTGACCACAAGCTGGGTACACTGCTTCATTCAAATTGAGCAATGGAAAGTAAATTATCACAGTGCTTCATATCTGTTCTGGTACTGAGATATGATAGCCTGAACTGTGAGCAAGAGGAAGACTGTAAAATATATTCTTCCATTTTGATTCACACCAAAAATCTGCCTAGCCAAACATTCATTTGACAGGCACACTGTTCCCTAGGTTAAAAATTGGCTGGATGGCTGGGCCCAGAGAGTGGAGGTGAACAGAGTTACATCCAGCTGGCAGCTGGGTGCTAGTGGTGTTCCTGGGGGCTCAGTGTGGGGGCCAGGTCTCTTTAATATCTTTGTCAGTGATCTGCATGAGGAGCTCAAGCTGGTGTCAGCAGTTTGGAGCTGACACCAGTTTTGGTAGCAGTGTTGATCTGCTGGAGGGCAGGAAGGCTCTACAGAGGGATTGGGACAGGCTGGGTAGATGGGCCCAGGTCAACAGTATGAGGCTCAACAGGGCAAAGTGCAGGGTCCTGAGCTCTGCTGATGACAGTGTCACAGGCTGGGACAGAGTGGCTGGGCAGCAAGAAAACTGCTCAGCAGAAAATTACCTGGAAGGGCTGGTTGACCGTGGCTCAACATGAAGCAGCTTTCAGCATAGAATTTGATTCCACATCAGTGACCACAAGCTGGGTACACTGCTTCATTCAAATTGAGCAATGGAAAGTAAATTATCACAGTGCTTCATATCTGTTCTGGTACTGAGATATGATAGCCTGAACTGTGAGCAAGAGGAAGACTGTAAAATATATTCTTCCATTTTGATTCACACCAAAAATCTGCCTAGCCAAACATTCATTTGACAGGCACACTGTTCCCTAGGTTAAAAATTGGCTGGATGGCTGGGCCCAGAGAGTGGAGGTGAACAGAGTTACATCCAGCTGGCAGCTGGGTGCTAGTGGTGTTCCTGGGGGCTCAGTGTGGGGGCCAGGTCTCTTTAATATCTTTGTCAGTGATCTGCATGAGGAGCTCAAGCTGGTGTCAGCAGTTTGGAGCTGACACCAGTTTTGGTAGCAGTGTTGATCTGCTGGAGGGCAGGAAGGCTCTACAGAGGGATTGGGACAGGCTGGGTAGATGGGCCCAGGTCAACAGTATGAGGCTCAACAGGGCAAAGTGCAGGGTCCTGAGCTCTGCTGATGACAGTGTCACAGGCTGGGACAGAGTGGCTGGGCAGCAAGAAAACTGCTCAGCAGAAAATTACCTGGAAGGGCTGGTTGACCGTGGCTCAACATGAAGCAGCTGTGCCTGGGTAGCCATGAAGGCCAGTGGCATCCTTGCCACTATCAGCAATAGTGTGACCAGCAGGACCAGGACAGTGACTGTCCCCCTTTGCTTGGCACTGCTGAGGTCACACCTTGAGTCCTGTGCCCAGTTTTGGCCCCCAGGTCACGAAAGACTTTGAGGTGGTGAAGCGAGTCCAGAGAAGGGCAACAGAGCTGGGGAAAGGTCTGGAGCACAAGTCCTGTGAGAAGCAGCTGAGGAAGCTGGGGGTGCTTAGCCTGGAGGAAAGGAGGCTCAGGGAGACCTTGCTGCTCTGTATAACTGCCTGGAAGGAGGCTGTAGCCAGGAGGGGGTTGGCTTCTTCCCCCAGGTACCAGTGACAGAACGGGGGCACAGGCTCAAGCCATACCACAGGAGGTTCAGGTTGGAAAACAGAAAGAATTTCTTCACCGAAAGGGTGGTCAGATATCAGAATGAACTGCCCAGGGACATGAAGTCATCATGCCTGTAAGTGGTCAAGAAATTATGGAATGTGGCATTCAGGTCCATGGCCTAGTTGACATGGTGGCGTTGGTCAAAGGTTGAACTTGATGATCTTGGAAGTCTTTTCCTACCTTAATGATTCTATAATTACCTGATTTTGGCTGCATCACTTTTGCTGTAGGACAGAGTGTAAAATTGGGTGTATGTAGTGGGATATTTCTGCTGTCATATGTTGTTAGTAGCCAACAATCACAGGACTATTCATATATTCATGTCCTCATGCTGAGACTGCTCTGAAATTCCTCCCTGGAAACCTATACATTTCTACTTCCCCCTTCAATTCAAACCAAATTGTTTCATTTCTCTCCCATCTCTCATTGTTATTACAATTTATCCTTGTGGTTTTCCCTTTGATGACTGTGATTATGCAGCTACTGGCAGCACTGCTTCTGCTGACATAATCTTGTCTCTGTTTATTTTCTGAGTTAAAGTGGATAGTGCAGGCAGGAGGATGCATCCTTGGAGGTTATCACTGGGGATGACAGATCTGATTTGGTTTCTTCTATTTTGTGAAGGCAGATCACAACAAATGATGTAATACCCTACATAAATTCGTGGTTTTTACTTGCTGGAACTTATTTGGATCCAAAAAAAGATGTCAAGGGTCTGTGTTTCTCAGGTGTCAGATTCAACTAAGGACCTGAGAATGTTACAGTAACCAATCAATTCCAAAACTGTTGAACAGTGTTTTTGCACTTTTTTCCATGTTAGAAAGTCAGACAGCATAGCCTTTTCCAAATAAATTTTGTAGTGAGTGGGAGATCAAGTCCAAGTAAGGTCATCCTGAAGCCTTCTCCAATTAATTTACTCTTTCATTGACAAGTTATTAAATCAGTGATTCTTTCTTTGTGAGACAGAAAATTCTAGCTCCTAGAGAGAGGGCAAATTGGTCCAATGCATGTGCAAGGGAAAAAAATGATTCCTGGAAAAAGACCACAGTGGGAAGCTAATTTATTCTGAATCTGTGTAGCTGGAATCAAGGGAATGTTGTCCAGGTGCTCTTCTGCACAAGTAGCTGCAGTTCATGAAAATGAAATTTTTCAGCTTTGTAGAAAAGAAACTTAAAAAGCCTTAACCCTGGCTTTTCTGTTCTTCACATAATGAAATTATACTCTACAGGATACTCTAGATACACTGACATAACTAATGAATTCTTTAGGATCCTTAGCTGATTCTCTGTATGGGGTCAGTATTGTCCAGTCATGGTTTAAGCAGTGGAGCTTGTTCTATGCAATTCGTGGTTTTAGTTTTTATGGCCATTTGAAAACAATAATTAGCCAAAGAATTTATTTGTTTCCTTTGCATTTTCTTTAAGGTAATTTTTTTCTCTGTCCTTGAAGTCTTTTCAAACTGCTTATTTTCAGTGGTGTACAAGTTGTTTTTATTTCTTCTGTCAAATATTTGAAATTCCTAATAGGTACCTCAGAATATAGATGAAATAAGCATAATTTATTAAAAACTAAAGCTTACGGAAATTACATTATCTTCTTGCTAAAGTAAATACATGAAGTCACCAATATTTGTGTTTAAAATGCAAGAGTGACCCATAAGGTCACTATATTACTTATTTTCAGTAGTAGAGTTAAATTTTAAAAAGACAAATTATCAATTCTTTATTGCGTGAGAAGAGACTATCACACAACTTCATAACAAGAACAGGTGAAGTTAGGTAGTGAGATTGTCCCTGGTATAGGGGTGAGCTAGGGCTGTCAGAATTGGGCCAGAGTCCCTTGTGTGATACTATTTAATAATAATATTTTCATTGCTTAGAAATTTAGTATATCTAAAATAATCCTTCTTATTACATAGAACACACAAAAATAATTAAAGTAGTTAAGTGTGGTTTTCCTAAACCAATACAGAAAGAGAATACAAGTAAATGGGCAAATTATTATTGTACGCTTTTCCTACATTAACAATCCTGCTTTTTCTTGCTCCTTCATGCAGTGATTTTACCAGTTCCTCTCTGACCAATGCAATAATCTCCTTGTTTGGATGGTGGATCTCAATATGCTCCGAAATCTATTCCTTTCCCTGATGTGGAGGCAACACAATACTACAGGAGAACAGTGTAGATGTAGAAAAATACCTATTGGAGCAGGAGCAGGAATATTATGTATCAAAAAAGGCAGCAAGTTTTGCAAGATGGTGAAACATTCAGTCCTTTAGGGCTGTTAAATATTCTAATAAATTCATGAACAAAGGCTGGTTTCAGCCATTTGCTTTGCACCACTGTGTATCCAGAGGGGTTTAACATTTAATCTCTGAAAGACATTATGGTTATTGAATTCTGCAACAATGTAGTTATCTATTTCTTTATTTTGTCATCTTTGTTTGAAATGGTATCAAATGCTACGGCAAAATGAAGCAAAGATATAGGATACAAACAAGATTTATTTTTAGAATACAAACCTCCCTGGCACTTGGAAGGAGTGCCCTGTAGCAGAGCCTTGTGAGAATGAAGGGTTCTAATGGGCACACCTCAAACAGAAACTGCATGATTAGAGTCCTTGTGAAATTGAAAAGTTTTAGCTAGTTCTCCATGACTAAAATCTTTGTATTGCCTTCCTTTATTGCAGTTATTACAGCACAGCTTAGGAAACTGGTTACATCTTTTTAAAAGGGCACTGCCCCTAATTACCAGCAAAAGAGTGAAACACCACAACAATTGCATTTGTACTTGCAGGAATAATAATGTAGCTGTGGGTCAATTCTCAGTTTCCTCCTATTGTTGCATAGATTAATTATGCAATCATTCAAAGTTTATAATAAATTTCAGACCTAACTGATGAACATGGTAGATAAGAGTGTCTTCAGAAGAATCCCTTATCAAATGACGTAGTGAAGGATGTGTTTTTCTCTCTGCAATGTGACAGTCATTGCTTCCTGTAAATCAATGTTCTTGGCAAGGAGATGGACTTCAAATCATAGGCTCATAGACTCATTAAGGTTGGAAAAACCTCTAAGATCATCAAATCCGATCATCAACCCAGTACTATGATTGCTTTAAGTGCCATACCCACACATTTTTTTTAACATTTTATGAGATAGTGACCACCTCCCTGGGAAGTCTGTTCCAATGCTTTACAACTCTTTCTGTTAAGAATTTTTCCTAATATCAAATCTAAACCTCATCTCGAACAACTTGAGAATATTTTCTCTTATCTTGTCACTTGATACTTGAGAAAAATGAGCAGCACCGACCTCATTACAGCCTCCCTTCAGGTAACTGTACAGAGTCCTCCTTGAGTCTTCTTTTTTGAGGCAAATAACCTCTCTTCCTTCAGCTGTTCTTCATGAGATTTGTGTTTCAGACCCTTCATCAGCTCCATTGCCTTTCTCTGGACATGCTGCAGCACCTCAATTTCCTTTCTGAAGTGAGGGGTCCAAAACTGAACACAGCACTCCAGGTACAGCCTCACCAGTGCCCAGTACAGGGGAATAATCACTGATTAATCCTGCTGGCCACACAATTCCTGATACAAGCCAGGATGCTATTGGCTTTCTAGGTCATTTGGGCACACTGCCGGCTCAAATCAGCTGGCTGTCAACCACCAAGTCCCTTTCTGCTTAGCAGCTCTCAAGCCACTCCTCCTCCAGCCTGTAGTGCTGCATGGGGTTGTTCTGACCCAAGGGCAGAGCTTGACACCTTGTTGAACCTCATGTTGTTGTCCTCAGCCACAGATCCAATATATGCATACCCTTCTACAGAGCCTTTCTACCCTCCAGCACTCCCACCCATCTGGGTGTTGTCTGCAAACTCACTGAGGATGCACTTGATCCCCTTGTCCGGATTGTTGCTAAAGGTATTAAACAGGATTGGATGCAGTACTGAGCCCTGGGGAACCTCAGTTGCCACCTGTTTTGCTCCATTCACCAACACTCTCCAGGCCTAGCCATCCAGCCTCTATGGTATCCAAAGTGTACCTGCCCATGGTATGGACATCCATTTTCTCCAGGACAATGGGTCATGAAACAATGACCCACTGGCTGTCCTGTCCTTTTTGCCTGATGGTACTCAAGGAGTTCTGCCCTATCACCTTTCCTGCACTCAAAAGTAGCACTGTAGTGATGAAGGCCTGTAATTCCCTGAATCATCCTTCCAGCCATTCTTGTAGATGGATGTCAGATACAACAATTTCCACTCACTGGGGACCTCCCTCCAGGTCTGCAGATAAATGACTGAAAATGGTTTGGTGAGCTCTTCTGCCAGTACTTTTGGGTGAATCCCATGAATTTCTGTGGTCTGAGTGGCACAACAGGTCACTCACCATTGTCTCATGGATTATGGGGGCTTCATTCTGCTCCCCATCTCTGTCTTTCAACTCAGGGGCTGGGTACCTTGATGACAACTGGCCTTACTTTTAAAGACTGAGGCAACGGAGGTGTTGAGTACATCAGCCCTGTCCTCATCCTTTATCATCGTGTTTTCCCTGGCATCCAATAAAAGATAAAGATTCTCCTTACCCCTCCTTTTGTTGCTTTTCTAGTCCCATAGATGGACAGTGAGATGGACTGAAAACTGATTGCCAGATTCAATGTGTTGGTGATTAATGACAGAGTAAGCAACCTCTGCTGTTCTCTGTCATTCCCTGAGTTGGTCAACTCAACATAGAAACCTGTGAGGTTGGTTAAGGGGGATTCCTCCTTCACAAGTCCAAGCTGACCATTCCTAGTAACATCCATGTCCTTTGTGTATTTCAGGAGTGGCCTATGAATAACACTGACCAGCTCACCCAGGACTTGGGGGTGCACCCCATCATCCTATCTCTTTAAATCTCCTCTAACCTGCTCCTCTTCTTAGAGGAAGTCTCCCTTGTTCCAGACTTTTCCTTCTCATATTAGCAGCCTTGGATTCCCACTAATTGGTCTTACTAGGGGAGATTTAGGCATAGAGGCATCAGGCACTTCTTTCATGCTTTTTGCACCAGGAAAATGCAAAATTGCTCTTTTGCTGTAGTTAATCAGCTAATATTTTTGATAGTAGCACCTCTGGAAAGCCTGTGAAATGAGAAAAAAAAAACATAGAAAGGAGGAAGAGTATCAGTTAAAGGAATAAATCAAACAACCAAATTGAGATTTTGCCCTCTTTAAAACAACAGAGTAATAATTTCTCTTTTAAATGAACTTATCCATGGATTTCCCCTCTAAATCCTTTCTTAAATATTTCCTTCTGTTATTTGCTTTTTGCCTTTCACTGTATTTTAAAAGCCTAGGTATTTTCAGCGTAATAATGAGTACAAGTGGGGGAAAACAGTAAGATCTGTGCAATATAGAAAACTGACCTATTTTTGAACACTCCTCTGAAAGCGGCTGACTCTTGCAAGAAGAAATCTGCTGTCAAAATGAAACTTTAAAAAAATCCTATACTGGAAGTAATTTTATTTTTGGTTTGAGGGAGTTATGACCATTTAAATCATCTACTGAATTGTGAATGTCTCCCTCCATAGGCTGCGTGCACCAGCAGTGACCCACATATTAATGATACATGGAAAAATTTTGCCTATTTGAGCAGTTTGCTGGGGGCTGGAGAAGGCATAGACAGACATCCAATGCAGTTCAACAATGTCCTCTCTCTGGAGAGGAATATTCCCAGGGACCAGAAACAGATTTTACTGAGTTTTGGTTCTCATACTGCCTGTCACTTGCTAAATGAAATTTTAGTAGACAGCTGTATTTTGAATGACGTCCTGAAGTACACTTTTGAGGCTCCCAGAAGTCTCTAAACATTGCTCTTGCTTTTGTCTTGATTCACAAGCTGTATGAGGGGAGGTTTTCTTTGGATGTTGGCAGCAATTTCTTCACAGAAAAGGTGGATAAACATTGGAATGGGCTGCTCACGTTGGTGGTGTTTAAGAGAAGACTGGATGTGGCACTTAGCGGTGTAGTTGACAAAGTGGTGTTAATTCAGAGGTTGGACTTGATATTGCAGAGGATTTTTCCAACATAATTGATTCTTTGAAATAATTTTAATTTTCAGTCAAAAAAGAAAAATACATTTTTCCCCCAAAGTAAATCAGTAATGAACTGTGTTGTCAGTCAAAGCCTGCCCAGATGTCTTGTCAAGTTTTATTGCTTATCGGAATCACAGAATCAATTCAATCAGTTCCACAGCAAGAAATTATTATGAAATAGAGACTTTCAGAGATGTTTGGGTGCTTGGAGACAAAACAACTCCAAATAACTTCAAAAATATTGTCTTTTTCTTATCAACAATACTTCTCTTTTGATAAATTACTATCTATACATAGTGCCACGTGAGTGAAATCCCAGTTACAATGTCTGACATCTGATTGCAATAGCTTGTTTGCTGGAATTAAGAGAAGAATTTGATTACAAAACAAACAGTGATAAAATCACAGTGAGATCCATACGTTTAAGTTTATTAGCCATTCTCTGGGTATTGCTGCAATTTAGATTTTTAATGCAATTACAGTTTTAGAAACTCTTGTGAAGTATGGTTTTCTTCCACTTTACATGAGGTACCTTTTATTTGTTTCATATTAGTAAATAGCTGAGATTCATTCTTGGCATAAGAAACTAATCAGCAATAGTCAAGAGTTTTTATCTGAATTATTCAGATTGTTAAAAGAGCGTTATTTTTCTTCTTTTGGCTACACTGCATTTTACAGATCAGGGACAATCAAAACTGACATTGCAATAACCAACATCTGACTATTTCCATTTAAAAGTTTATTTTAAAATTACCAGATATTTATATTAAATAAATCATGTGAGTGTATGTGGCCTAATACAATTGGATGTTTCATTAGGTAATTTCTAGAACTACAGGAAAAATTTGCTATGGCCAGATTGATAGTCGAAGCACATGTGACCTTCTGGAAGCATGACATACTACATTGTATCCAAAACCAACAGATGGTGATAGGAAGCATACAGCTATTATTTAGGGCCCAAAAAGTTTTGGCTTCATAATTCGTTTGGGAAAGTTAGGCTATGGGCTAACTAGTAAGGACAGCCTGTATAAAAGTGATATTTTAAAGAGATGGTAGCAACATCCAAGCAGATCCAAAATACTGTCCCATAACAGCTGCTGCAATCCACACAGCATAATGCATGCTGAACTCCTCTCAGCCTAAAATCAGAAGACAAATGGACAAGTTATTTGTTTAGAGTTGTGACTTTATTTCCAGTGAGACAAATGTTTGTTACTGCCTTAATCAAACATACTGTAACCTATTGAAGAGACTCTCTTAAGAAATATTAGAGAACTCCTAAAGTACATGAATTAGGGACAGGTCGATTGCTTTCCTTTGTATTACCATACTCCCTCTCAGATATCTCCCTGTGTATTGAGCTGAACTGAAGTGGTGTTACTGGATTCACAATTAGTCCAGATGGCATTTGTTTGAAATTTCAGCAAGCTAAAAATCTTCCTCCTTTTACTCTTGCATTTCTACGGACCTCTGTAGAGAATTTCCAATCCCTCACAGGCACAATACCAAGAGCAGGGACAGAGTACTGAGTGTGGTTTAATGTTCTGTGCAATTTAAAAGATTTAAACATTCAAACTTATTTTTAACCCTACTAAACCATAGAGTTTCATATCACAGCTTAGCAATTCCTTTGATTTCTTTTTATAGCTACGGTGCTTTTAAAGAAAACTCAGCCAAATAAAGTGTGATTGACTATTAGTTTATGTTGAGTGCAACCACCATAAGAATTTTCAGCATCAACTTACAGGTATCAAGTGAGAATGCTTGATTTTCTACATAAGTTTAAAATCAAATTGTATGTATTTATGGATAGATAACCATAAAAATGTACAGTATCAGGGAAGATTTTGGCCTGATTTATGGTCTTGACCATCATAGTTTCTAAATCACTGGAAAATAAGTTTATAAACACTGATCTATTGCATACTTGACAAAATGATCAGCAATAAGATATGAAGGAATAAATAGATGTTAGAAGAAAATTTCTTAAAGCAAGTGTTAAAATTCTGATAACCTGTCCAGCTAGAAAAGCAAGGAAGCCAAACTAAACCAGATAGAAATACCTTGTGAAAGGAAAAGTCAAAAAAAAAAAAAAACCAAAACCAGAAAACAACCCCTATCTGAATATCATTGATGAAGATTCAAAATTTTTCAGGAATGGTTGCTTCCAGTTCTTTGTTGTGTTTTTTAATTTAGTTTTTTTAAATTAAGGGAAATCTATGATGAAGGCATCAGAAATGATGTGGCAATTTATTTCTAAGTAGTACTCATGAGCAAATTTTTATGTGCCAAGAGCTGTAGAATGAGTTTGCAACAGAAGATAAGCTTAGCAAAGGCCTATTCTACTTATGCCATTTTGCATAGTCCCATCATAAACAAAATCAACTATAAGTCAAGCCAGAGAGTTCAGAAAATAGGAGTCAGGTTGTTAAAATGCTTAGGTTTTAGTTGGACACGTTAAACAATTAGGTACGGATCTTTTGGACACTGTGTCAGAAAGAATGGACATTGGAATTGTAAGGCACAGCTAGAGCTACAAGAAATCAGTCAGTTTTTGGATTTCAGTGATACCACTTACTTGAGTTCAGTTAAAAACCTTCACATAATGGACATGACCTTCTGGGTAAGTAGATCAATTCAGCTAGCTGGTAACAGCAGGAGTGCTCCTTTGGCTGGACCTCTCAATGCAGGCCGTTTTGGGTGGTCCATGTTACTTGCCTCTGCCAATGTCTACAGGTGTTGCATTTTGAATGTTGGAAGTTACACCCCAGCTTATCTCTTCCATAAGCTTGTCTAAGGCATGCTTCAATCTGGTGATGCCTGATAAAAAACTTCTTAGTTGCTGTGTACTCTCTTAAACTTATTGCCTTCAAGTTTCAATGACTGAGCCTTAGCTATTGTATGTTGGTGGGTGTCACTCACCTTATCTGCTTTTATGACTTTAATCATATATGTTATGATCATATATAGGTATACTTTGCCTAAATGAAGAATTGAAATATTTTACATAAAGAATTACAATATTTTGAGTAATGACTTGGTATAAAAATACAAGGTATTTTTTTCCTCCTGAGGTTATTTAGATTTTTGTCTCTGTGCATTTCTAAATGCACTATATCCTTCTTCAGATACAGAAATCGGACCTGCACAGAGCATTTAAAATGTTGGTGAAGAAGGTTCTTTAATAGAGCAAAATTATGTTCTCTGTCTTGTTCTCCATATCCTTCCCAGTGATGTGCAGTATTCTCTGGGCTTTTTTTTTTTGTCTGTTGCTGAATGTGAAGCCATGTTTCTCAGGTATGTCAATGTATAGGGACATGACAATTAATATATCTGGTGTATATTTAATTCAGGTAGGTTATTAAGAAACCGTTGTTAAGGCAATATTTTACATGTTTTGCAGCCTACAGGTTTCTGGATTTGGGATCACTGTCAGTGACTTTAAACTGGAGTATTGGAAAGCGTTACATTACAATTATCTCCTGCTTGTTACTATGACATTGTACCTGTTTTTCAAACCGGTGATGTTCAGCCCAGTTGGATTTTTTCCTACTGAACATATCTCTAAAAATGTTCAGAGATTATAATAGTCTACAAAAAAAAATATAGTACAGATGTATATTTAAACTAGATATTATGACCTTACATTTTTCATTTAATTCATTATTCTCACCTGGGACAGAGTCATAATAAATGTTTTTCAACTGAGTGCTCAACTATGGCGGCACAATTTTAGTAGTGGTTGTTCTTGGTATGCTGTATGATACCTATATGTTTTAACTTCTCTGAAAGACCGCCTCATTGAACGAGACCCATATTATTTGGATTGTACAAATAAAATACAATAATAGCCTGATTATCTTGTTAATTTTCATGTACTAGCTAATTTAAAACTCTTGCTGGTATCTATGTCAGGTTTCACCTGAGCTTGGAAACTTCTTTGGTTTAGCTCCCTGTGGGGTTTTTTTTGAGTTACCTTGTCTCAATTTTTATTAAGACTGTTTCTCTTTGATAAATTTTAAAACTAATTTTTTTTTTATCTGAAATTATTTGTGGTCTTCCTTGTCCTTTATTGACTTACAATACTCTGTCATCTACTAATTCATCTTCAGTATTTATCACTGTTCCTTTACCTGTGCAGCATCAGAAGGAAATTCAATGGTTCTTCAGGCAATTCCTGTAATTTTTCTCTCTAAGAGAAAATAGATTTGATCTAATCTATAAGCCTGAACTTAGTGAATATCTCTATGACAACAACTTGCAGATCAGCTTCTCTTCTCCTCTCTTTTCCTTGTCTAATCAAAGCCTTCTTTTTTTTTTCTCACTCCCTTTCTCTATTTCTTGATTGGCACTGATGGTACTACTATCCAGCCTATCACTCAAATATATAATGTGATTGTGACATTCTTCTTCAATTTCTAGATTTTCAAATCTGGAACATGCTCAAAAACCTGATGCTTTTGTGAGTATAATAACTTCAGATGTGGGTGTTATGGATATTTCTTTCCCAAGTAGCCATATGGCTAAAACTCTCCTCCAGACTTTCATCATATTATGTTTCAGATTTTGCAGCACCCTTTTCTGTGGCTTTGCTTATACGAGTCAGAATTCTGCTATAAGAAGTAATTTCTCATCTTTTTATTTTCACCCAGTAATCTATGGTTATTTCACTAGTGTTATCTGCTTCTTTTAATTTTTCAGCAATAAATCTGTAATTCCCATTTTCCCTTTCCATTTTTCCCATCAACTATCATTTTAATTAACTCTCACTTTCACTTGACTCATAATATCAGTTCTTATCATTCTCTCTTTCTAGCACACCTCTACTTTCTCCCAGGCTCAAAACACATCCTTTGGAAACACACTTAGTGAAACAGTCATTCAATTAACCCCTCCATGCACCACTTTGTGATGAACACCATAAAATTGCCAGAAAATTACTGAAACTTCTACAGCACAACCACAGTACAAACAATATTTTCAACAGTATCCTCTGAAAGAATATGGTGAAGATTGGTTTTGTAAGAATGAGCATTTTCCTCTTCTGTTAACTAAAAATATTTTCTTTTCTAGTAATTACTCGTCTTGAGGAAAAAGAGTTTTTTCTCTTTAGTTGACTATTATTCATGTAAATGGACCCCTCCTGTTTCACTAGGTGCATTAAGTCCCACTTCAGATTAATAGATTACGCTGATACAGATGAGGGAAAAATCAAAGAGTTCAGGAACACCTGAATATTTATGAATTCAAAATTGCAACCCCTGTAATATGGTACCCTGTTTGGCTTCCCCTCAACTACTTAGTTCCAAAAATGTGATACTGCCGATAATTCTGTCTTGATTTTGAAGGATTTGCAAGGGGAAGAATGTATTTAACTATACCACTCAGGCACTATTTTGTGGCACAAAAAATCTAACTGTGTTTGTAGAACCATACAGTTAAAAATATGTGTGCAGCAAGTTAAAAACAAAAGCTCTAAAAAGGAAGCCATGCAGCCTGGAGGCAAGTGTCTGAAAACGTGATGGTACAAAATAAAATAGCCTTGTTATGTGTGCCAGTTTCCAGTCATTTGTACCTTACTCAGCCTACAGCAAAGACCATAGAAAAGGTCATGTACTTTGTCCCATGTTTCAGGAAAATATTTTACCTCATGATTTAGAAATGTAAGAAGATTCTAATATTACTGCACACTAAGATTATAGTCTGTCACATATAGTTGTGTGTAGTGTAGGGGCAAGGGGGGTGGTTTCCATTTTCAGTTGAAGCTGAGAATGATTCAGAAAGGTCCTAATTTCTTCTTACAAGTGTGTGCAAAACTTCCAAATGAATCCTTTGCTTATATCTTCTATCTTTATTTTTGACAGTTCCATTTATCTCTCATTTATTCGGCAAACAAAGAATGTTGAGCTATGTTCAATTCAGACCCTGCAGGGCTGGGTACCTGCTGGCCACCAGAGGTTCATGTCTCCTATGGAAAATTGGATAACAGCAATCCTATCTAGCAAGGTATTTCTAATCGGCTAAATAATCATGTCTGAGATTGTCACGTGCAGAGAGTACAGAATGCTTGTAGTGTACCAGCAAACCAATCAGAAACCTTCCTTTTCCTTTGAGAATTCACTTTCAGTATCCTTGTACAGTACCTTCTGTTGTTATTTTCAATCAGGAAAGAAATTCTGTATATATCATCTTGAAAATTAGCAAATTATTTAAATGGTTTTTTGTTTGTTTTGGGGTGGGTTTTATCTAGGGGTTCATTATTTTTTGCATTACAACACTCCAAAATGACACAGTTTTGGGGATCTGAAATTAGGTTTCTGGGTTTGTTTCAAGATGAACCTTTTGTCTGGCACACAGGCAACTTGAAAGTTTCAGACTTGTGACTATCCCATCTAAAAGAGACAAACTTTGAGAATATTTCCAAAGACTGGAAAAGTGTTCCAGCTCTTAGACATCTTTTCTGGAAGCTGGGGGAAACTTAAGAGGTCTAGAAATCTAATTTCAGCAGTACATAAGAATCTGCAAAATAGCTTTTAATTAAGAGTCTAACAGGAAAAGAGACAACCTACTTGGTCTTATGCAATTATCCTATCAATTGCTAAGTATTCCTTCAATGTTAATATGCTCTGAAATGGAAGTTATGAGGTGCTGTATCTAGCCTTGATTTTTCTGATCAGTGACATTTGCTCATGTCTGGCTATGGTAGTTCAACACTGCACATTCAAGCACTGGTTATTTTTACTAAATTTTGGAATGAAACCCACTGGATGAATCCTTAGATGGACCTACTCTAACTTTAGTACCTGATTGATTCTTGTAGCTATGAGACTTAATCTGGAGTTTATTTATTTTGCCCCGATATAATATATGTACAGAGTTTAGAGTTACAGGTTAGAGATTATATAAGCATTCTTATCTATCTATTTTGAAGACAGAGAAGAAAAGAGAGAAATAGCCTAATTTGTTAATATTTCTTCTGATTGTTTGAACTCTTTGAATGTTTTCAGAGTTTTCCATGGCCCAAGCCCTCTAATTTTCAAGAGTTTTGAAAATATAGATTAATTCTAGAACAAATAGCTTTCTGGGTGATGATTCAAAAAGTAAAGCACGGTTTCCTTGCAAATACTCAAGCCTGGCCTTTGATGTGCATAATACTGGTACTTACGGGTTTTGTTTTACATCTTCTTAGATAGGGCTAATACCATGGCTGTTGTGAGTTGTGAGGCACAATGTGTCACTCTCCTGAATTGCCTAATAAGTACTCTAACTCTTTATTAAAAGAGTGATCCAGCCTACTAAAGAAAGATCAGAGAACAGCAAACCTCAAGAAAAGCTAAATCTTTAAAGGAAAAGGTTTCCAGTTTACTGATTGGATTCCATATTAAGGCAATATTATGTTCTTTCAAGAAAAGACAATTTTAAAATAATTTTTCATGCACAGGGAAGCATCCCTTTACTAATCTGAATGCTTGATTAATGTTTTTATACTATTCTTCTCTGTTAACTGTCACATTTACATAACGGTCCTGAAAAAAATATGAGAGTTGATTCTTTGTCTTTACCTTGTGATTTCTTATTTTCATGAGGGAAAAGTATGTATATACAGCTTTTATAAACAAGAAATTGTTATTTCCTTTTTTATTCTCATACAGATATTAACATATTAAGATTATGTTGCTCATGATAGCATGTAATTTACCCTAATTTACTGCAGGGTGAAATCTTAAAAGATTGCTTCATAGTAACAAATGGAAGTAATACTTGAGGAAAAATTGGAAGGTTAAGGGGATTTTAAATTATTATTATTTGTTTAGTTTAATCTGTTTTCTCTAAATCCTGTTGCTGGTTGACATATTGACATATCCCTCTAAGTTTTGTCCCCCAACAACAGGAGGCCTAGATAGCACAGCTTCACTGTCACTGAGCCAACACCAGAGGACTTTCATCTAGGTTGCAAACAGCAGATGTTCATGCATCAGATGTTGAGAATTTTGTCCCTCTTCATAATGACATGTTTTATTGCTGTAATTTTGGAGGGTAGAAATCTGGCCAACTATGTGGATGAGTTGGAGAGGACTAAAAAACATTTTTGCAGATTAGGGATTATGGTCATTTCTGACAGCTCCCTTAATGAAAAAGTAGAGGTTATTTAGAACCAAAGGGGTTGCTGAGCTGCTCAGTTCTGACTAGTTTAATGAGACAGGGAGATGATTTTTGACAAAGAGGAAGCCACCCCTAACTAAAAACTTCTCTTCTGTCCCTCAGTCTTTTTTTGCCATGTGAATCATTCTCTGAGGAATAGGGTTTTACAAGCCTTTTAATCAATCACAAAGAGATTTTCAAGCAGGTGACATTTTTCCCCCTGAATATATGCCAAAGCAATCTGAAAGAGCATGCTTCAGAGGTGTTCCAACCAGTTGTTGATAACTAGGTATAAAAAGCTTGTTCTTATTCCACAATAATTTATTATTTCACAGGAGTAGAGTCCATTCACCGTACAGGAGCAGTCCACACATTGCTAGTATAGTAGCTTGATAAAGATGTTAATCTGATGCTGTGGAGTGATGAGGCTTCTGTACTATTCCCAAAATACCTGCAGATACCATTTTAAAGGATGTACAGGAGTATGTGTATTTCTTCCAAGATTCTTTTCTCTCTGCATATTTATGACCCTATAGTTTGGTGATGATTGTCACTCTCCAACCCTATTGCCTTGGCTTGTCTCTTTCCATGTTAGGGTGGTTGTTGACCTGCTTTCTCAAATGGTCTCTGTTTGCCTTTCTTTCCTGTTTTAAATCAGAGACCAGAATATATTCCATTTAATTTTCACAGCTGGCATCTTTGGTGTACTATTTATCAGAGAGGAAGGAAGGACTGATGGCTCTGAATCACAGAGCAATAGAATTATCTGAGTTGGAAGGGACCTTAAAGACCATCTAGTTCCAGCCACTAGAGAAGCACTGAACTATTGCTGGAATTCTAATTTCTCCTCCTTTTTAATCTGAATAATTTTATTCAGCAACAGGGACAATTTTGCTTCTGGAACATATCCAAATAGCTTTTCAGGACACTCACAATAATCATACATATTTAATGTGTTTAAATTATTGTCTGAATATGTGTAACAAGTACTTCTTGCTCATCATGGGAAATTTAATGCATAATTGTTTAGTTTTGTGACACTTTGATCCAGATCAAAAAAAAAATATTACAAAGGAAATCAAATATACACAGTAAAATTTTCGTCACTGTGCAATCAGAACAGGAGCATCTACTCATTAAAGATAAATTTTTATTAATACAATAATTGAAGTTTTATCATGCAAATGTATCCATGTCACACAGAACTGTAGTATATCATCATGTAAATTTATAATTCTGTCACAGTTTCTTCTTTCAGAATATGATTTCAGAGTATCTCAGAGTTGTCATCTGACAGGGGCTGATTTTTGTGTCCTACTATTAGTGATGTTTTCATGTAGGGACGGTGTACTCAGAGTGTTTTTGGCAAAACGCATATTTATGTCTCGGGTTTTCTATTTTTGAGCTTTGGAAAGTGGCTGTGGAAAAGTCTCTAAATGTATTTGCTCCTCTTTCTTTGCAAGTGCTATGAAATGATTTTATCTGTGTTCACTTTCTGAAAACACCAATGCAGTAATTCCAGCTTTTTGTACACATCTACACTGATGTTTTACAGTGATTGTGCCTGCTCCATGGGATGATTGAAACTATATGCTGATGTTGGAACTGGAATATTTACATTTTCCAAACTCTCTGTCTAATATTGGCCTGGCAACCTAGGACCAGGTTTTACTTCCCTCAATTGAAGTAAAATTCACTGAAACAAAATAGGCTACACCCAAGATTCTGTGATGATATTTTCTTGATATAATGATAATTGACTGGAATTTTAAAATGCCCCAAAAGTGGTGACTTGAATTTTAATTCAAAATAAAACCTCTTGCTTCTGTTAAATTAATATAAAAAATGAGTAATGTATGACCCATAGCACCCAAAAAGCCCCCCAATAAATTAACTTCAGTCTAATAAATGCTTTCACAACACACCTCCATTAAAAAAAAAACAAAACAAAACAAAAACCCCCAAACAAAACAACAATGACAAAAAACCAAAACAGAGAGATAACAATAACCTAAAAGCAATAAGATTTCTTGCATAAGTTTTCTTTTTAAACAAGAAGACACTGAATGTGTGACAAGTTCCATGGGGAAACTAAACCCACAATTATTTTGATCCGTAAGGTATAGCATGTTCTACTTGGAGGATTTACATCTCAGAACCTGACACAGAGCAGGTATCAAAAGGGCTCCACTAAACTAGAAGGTAAGACATTGTTCTTAGTTCAAACACGCAGAGCAAGTGAACAGACACTGGTAATTAGCTGCTTCAGAGGGTCAGAGAACGCTGCCAACTCCACAACTAGGACTTGCAGCAATCACATAACGCACGTGGGCTTGGTTCCCTGAATATTTTCCTCCCTCCATTTCTTTAAGCAACATTTATCTGTGGATATATGTGGCCAGACAATACTGTAAGAAAAAAATAGTAAGAAATAGTGCAAAAAAGGGTCATGTTTCATGATGATAGTGAATCTATTCAAAATTCTTAGCATAGCAGATGACTGAAAAGTGTTTGAAGTCTTACTACTGAATCCTTTAATATCTGTGAGGTCACCATCAGAACACTGGACAATACAGAAATAATTTTGTAGATATTATAGGAGAAATTAATTCCTTCTAAATTTAGACAGGAAATGGGGAAACAGAGAGCAATGTGGTTAGAGGATATAAAAAGTTAGTAATAAGCAGAAGGTTTTTAAGTCACAGAAACAATCTGGAAAGGGAAAACACTGGGAGTCATAAAAATGTTACAAACCATAAGGAAGGAGTGAGTGTGGAATTACAGGGAATATTTCAACCAACTATAAAGATTTCTTTAAGTAAAGTACGCATACAGTGAGCAGTAAAGTAAAATAGTCAGAGGAATAAGAAAACTAACTAGTAAAATAGCTATGGAAATTTCAGCAGAAGAGACAAAGAAATGGCATATTTCATAATGCCATTTAATTTCACAAATGAGAGGATAAAACAAGTAGACATGCAAAACATGTATCTAAAATTAGGATTGTTTGATCACAGAATAGAATATCCTGAGTTGGAAGGGACCCAGAAGGATCATGGAAGTCCAGCTCCTGGTCCTACACAGGACAGCCACAATAAGGCACAATATGTACTTGAGAACATTGTCCAAACACTTCTGGAACTCTGTCAGGCTGATGCTGTGACCATTTCCCTGGGGAGCCAAGGAAATCCAGCCACCCTCTGGTGAAGAACCTTTTCCTAATATCCAATCTAAACCTCCCCTGACACATCTGGCCATTTCCTTGGGCCCTGTCACTGTCACCACAGAGAAGAGCTCAGTGCCTGTCCCTCCTCTTCCCCTCATGAGGAAGCTGTAACTGCAGTGAGGTCTCCCCTCACTGTCCCCTTCTCCAGCCTGAACAAAGTCACCTCAACCACTCCTCCTGTGGCTTACCCTTTCCTGCACCACCCTCGCTGCCTTACTTTGCATACCTCTCTAATAACTATGTCTTTTGTATTGAGGCAACCAAAACTGCCCCCAGCACTTGAGGTGACCCTAAATGAGTTTTGGGTTAGGAAAGAAGGAGGATGGTTATCATATCACAGGTATTTCTCTGTAGGGCACCAAGAGTTTCATAGAGTTTCATATAGTTTCTCTGCATTTCATGGACTGAATAATATTTTACTGAAGATACTATTTTTGGTGTAATTATCACAGAATCACAGAATCACAAAGTATTTTGAGTTAGAAGGGACCCCCAATGATCACAAAGTCCAGCTTTAAGTGAATGACTTGTACGGGGATCAAAACCATGACCTTGACATAAGAGTACCATGCTTTTATTTTAATAATGAATTTTCTGATGAAATGAAATAACTTTTTAAAAAAATCAATAAATTTATCAAATTGATAAAGGATCTATACCTTTTTAAACCACTCAAAGATATCACTTCAAGCACTGATCTTTTGATATTCAGAGCAGAAGAATTACATTTAACAGCCAGAAATAACTTTTTTGCTTCTCTCAGTTATTTAAAAGACATTTGTACTGGGAAAAGAAGGTGCGGATACTTCTTAAAATGCTTCAAAACATTTTTCACTTTGTTGTATTTCAGTACTTCATCCTAAGGCTTAGCCAAAGTTGGTTTACACACATTTTTAAAAGCCTAACAATGCAGTTTTGTGCTGTTGCAAAGAGATATGCTTTATGATCAGTGAGAGGCCTAGAAACCCAGGCTCCCAGGACACAGACAAAGGTTACAGGGCAGGGAACAGCAGTTCAGGTCTGTGCCCTGGGCCAGAATTCTGCACTCCTTTAGCGACGTGGATGGGATGTTAACAACATGTCATTGGCTGTGGGCACTCGCATGATCTAATGTGTAGATACCGTAAATCCCTTAGCTGTTTTTGTGTAGGGTTCACAGAACAGGAGGCTTGCAACATTTGAAAAGAAAAATTATCTTTCTGGCTCCAAGTCCTGTTCCAGTTTCAGGGGCCTGTACAGTAGGGTAGTGCAAAGCAGGTGCCTGGAGGGTACACCTGCATGAGGACTTCTGCAAGGTTAAACATGGCGCATGAAAGGGTGGAACAGAGCTCATTAGATTACAACCATTCAGGTATCTGCTTAGTGTAACAGTTGACAGTAATGTGGATTCCTCTGACTACTGCCAGGTATTAAATGAAATAAGTTAGTTCCTACTTACATGTGCTAAAGTAAGAAAACCACTGTAATTCTATTGCTGACTGATACAGGTACAGCTTTTTGTATCTCTGATGCCCTGGTTTCCTGTGTTCAGATCTCTTGGGTTTGGGATAAATACCTACTGTGCTATTGCAAATACAGCATTTCCACAGAAATACTTAGGGCAGAATATATCCAGAATATTTCAGAAAAAGGGATTCAATTCAAGCAACTTGTCTTTGTAGTGAATGATTGATCTCAAATCTTAGAGTGCAGAAACTTTGATAGTGCCACTACCATGTTTTCACTCACAGGACACAACACAGTGTGTTCCCAGTCCTGTCATATCTGTATGGCTGAACTGGAACTACTTACCAATAACTGGCTAACTGGAACTACTTACCACTAACAGCTGACAAATCATGTCATTGCTTTTCTTTGAATATCTTCACTGCCATGTGAAGAAAAATTCCACATTTCACCTGATGGAAACTAACATATGTCATTATCTATTCTTCTTTCTCTCTGTTCTCTCATGGAGGATATGACTATCACAAAAGTCATATATAGGGCTAGTTAGGGGAATTCTTTTTCTTAAATCATCAATTACTAAACATTTCACAGTGGTTTCATATAATATTAGGGAAGTAGTCATAGTATGCTTGGTTTTTTCCTCCAAAATGGAGTCCAGTGTTGTTTCTGTCAAAAAATACTATTTTCAATCAAGGCAATAATTGTCCCTAGGAAAAAAAAAAAACATTCATGGGAGATCATCTGAAGTTCTCTGGAAGGCGGTAACAGATGCTTTCTCTAATGCAGTACCGCAGCTTACAAAAGCTTCATCAGCCTACTGGCTGGGATAACATTTTTACCCTCTAACAGTTTGTTTTGTCCAATACATCAAACAAACATTTGTATTTTATGTGGTGCTGCTTGCAATATCCCAGTCATATCACTGAAATATGTCACCAAGTGATGCAAACAGGTGCTGGATCTGATTCATAACCATGCTAAATCTTTTTTTGTAACATTTCAGAGCTGTAATATTTCATATTTTCATAGTACTTTCCATTCTGTGGGCTCTAAAGGCTTAAATTTCCCACCCAGGAAGGCAGAAAACACAAGCTAAATGAAGAATCAGAGGTGACGTTCTCTTTTAAAAAAGTTCCACTTTAGTTTGGAGAAGGCTGATGACGTCTTTGCATATGTATAAAAAATTAAAAGACAATGCCTATTTACAATTTTTTATCACTTTTAAACGTAAAGTTTCACTAGTCTTGGTGGCAATGGAGTCTGGGTCCATTACATATTGAAAGTACCCTTCCTGCAAAATACTGCTCGATTTGAAGTGTGTTTAGAATGTATTTTTTATAATAACATTTCATAAGAAATAAAATCTGGTTTACTTTTATGGCCTTTTTTTTCTGCTTTCTGTCACTATGTGGAAAAATGTCAATCATTTCTGGAAGCTGAGAAAACTTGTTCTAATTTCTGCGCCAAACCAATATATCTCTTTCCAGTGTGTCCAGAAGATTTGATGCTGGGTTGCTGCATTGTCAAAACTTCTTTTTTCATGTCTACTCTAAGGTCTTCATTTCTCTGCAGAATATTTATTTGAAGTAAGATTAGTTTTGTGCCTTGGGTCTCAGTTTAGTAGGATGCTAAGTTGTTTTTTAGCTCACCATGGATGATGACAATGAATTAATTTTGTTCTGTTCCCACATTCAGTTAGAAGTGAATTGCAGCTTATCATCCATTTCAGCAATAGGTGCCCAAGCACTCTTTTAGCACAACTTCCTAGATAAAAGACAATTGTATGTTCTAATATTATTTAAAAAAAAAAAGAAATTTCAGAGGAAATTTTGGAAAGGTACAGAAATCTAGTCTTGTGGCCTATCTCTCTCTGCAATTTCAACTCTTCAGTATCTATTTTCCCCAAAAAACCCTACCCAAAATGCTATAAGCAGGAGTCCCCCACTCACCATTTAAAATTACTATTATTCTGTCTTAAGATAAGTTTCCTACTAAACAAGGGACAATTCCTCGACAACAAGTCTAATACCATGTAATAATAAAGGAACAGGATGTCTGATTACTTGATCAATGTATAGTCGCATAATCACCTAAAATATTCTCTTCTACTTGGGGCTTGTAGAAGCTATCCACAGCTTTCATGCAGCATCTTTGTCAAAATTAGAAAAAATTCTGTTTATTGATGTAACTTAGGATTCAGCAAGACAGACACATGGAGTGGTAGTACATCATCATCTTTCTACCTCTTTTTAATAATCCTGAATCTCAAAGAGCACATATGACCCAAGGAGAAGGGACTAAGCTACTTCATATCTCCTCTGTTAATGGACCTGGCATTTATTGCACTGCTGGAGCTTACTGACCTTATGTGCAATGACAGCATGTTAATATATTGTCTTCTAAGTCAGCATCAAGTCAAAAAAAGTATCGGACTTGGAAAGATTTAAATTTTCCCAGCCCAGCAAATATGTGCTTATGATTCTGGGACCGTATGACAGCCAGTTTATTCTCTAATGTTCTTTATTACAGCAATTGTTCACTAATTCTACCAGACTTCTTGCTGAATAACTTTTAGTGGCCTCCCAAAGATTCACAAGCTTGAAATGCACATTGAGCTGAGTATAAACACCTCAGAAAAGTTCATCTTTTAACGAGCTACACTTCTTGGGGCACTGGCAGCAACATGGGAAGATGTTTTAAGAAACATAACAATGGGAGACAGATTATATGATTTGCTGACACATAAACCCCCTTATTTTTTTCCTCATTTTATAAATCCCCTACTACTTCGCCTCAAGAATAAATAACCACTGATTTCCATTTGACATCATCTCTTCCTTAACAGACTGCTGCTGTTCGCCTTTTTCATACTCAGGAATTGAACAGGAGTCATGTGTTTTCTGCTTCAAAACAGAAACAGAGAAACAAATGCTTCATTTGGAGTCAGATAGATTACTTAAAGACAAAAAAATGGCCAGTTTCATAAAAGGACAGCTGCTTTTGAGAACACAAAAATTAAACTTTATCCTGAAAATTGCTGTTGGTTTTGAGTGATTTGGGTTTTTTATTTTATCTTTTAAGTATTTTTCTGAGCCTCTTCCTTTTAGATCAGATTTAGTCTTGCCAGTGCTCTCCATCACTTAAATTCTAATATAATTCCTTCTCTGTCCAGATGTTATAAAAATAAAAGTAAACTTCAGAAGACATTTTTTAATTTAGACTAAGGGGAAGAGGAAAGGGAAGAAGAGTACAACAATCTTTCCTTAGCAGAGAAGAGTTTAATTTAAAGACTGTGCTGATGGGAAAAAAGCCATACTACAGACAAGATAACTGCAATTTCTGTTTGAGTAAAGCCATATGTAACTAAGACAGAGACAAGAGCTCTCTATTTCACTCCATCTGTGATTCAGACTCAACACTGATTCTGAGTACTATGCAAAAAAAATTCAAATGTATTAGTTAGTATCTGGAAGACACCTTCAGTTTCTGATAAAAAATGGGCATAAGAGAGACTGATGATGATATTCCTAATTTTCTTTCTGTATCATTTTAAGTGTGTGCATTTTACTAATGACACACCTGTAGCTCCAGATTGTTGACTCTTGTAAATTGTTTTGTACTCTTACACTTGGGGGAAAAAACCAAATCAAATCAAAGTTAGAGGGTAATATTAATCTATAAATAAAGTTTCAAAATATAAATTCCACCATTAAGTTGTAAGTGAAGCAAGTTGCATCTGACTGGGAATTTTCTGTCAAATTCTACTGTGTCCCAAGTGAGCTTGACTGTTTTCTTTTATTTTCTTCTTTTTTTTTTCCATTTACAGAGGAAGGAAGGAAAATGTGTCTGGCAGAAGAGCATGGAGAATGCAATTCTTAGTGATAACCAAGTGTTTGCTTTCTCCCAGCTCTCAATCTGCCTACCTGACTAATTGGTGTGACATTAAAGAGGTCTTAAGACAAATGGATTGTGAACCTACTTCAAAGATACTAAAACTGGAAGGGGAAAAGGGAATAGAATCTTCTTTTGATTTCTGGTACTAAAAAAAAAGAGTTCAAGAAAATGACAAAGAAATTCCTGGCTTTAAATTCTCTTTAGGGTACTTCTTTATAGTAAAACTTCTGGTGGGAAGAAATTTCCATTTTTCATTAATTTCTAGTATGCAAGTATTTACTGAGATTCTAAAAGATATTTCTAACTTTCATGTTCTGCAATGTCAGTTAGTTTTCTCAATGAAAATGAGCACTGCATGAGACATCAGTTTGTTTTCTTAAATTTCTAACATCTTTTACAGCTGCACCACTAAAACATGTATTATTCCTTGATGTATTCTTTATGTATTATTCCTTGATGTTTAAAATGCTTTGAGGTACATTGATTATTTGAATGCATGTTCAGTGCGTGATTAACCTTCCATATTGTGCTTATAGTGTTAGATTTTTGCAGAACACAAAGCTCTGTGAAAACAAACGCACAATTTTTTTATATGATGCTGCTGTTGTGACAGCATGTTTGAAGGCAGTAATAATTACCTGAAAATGTGGGAGCTTCAGCTGCTGAAAAACTATAAAAAGGTATCCCTTCAGTCTGTGTAACAGCAAGGAAAATATAAATGTATTTTTTTTGTTCATTAGTTTTGTCAAATGATATTCATATTCTAGAGTTCCTTTAAAAGAGGATTGAGAGCTATAATGGAAAATATAAATCACAGAGTGACAGAATAATTTAGGTTAGAAAAGACTTCCAAGTCCATCAAATTCAACCTTTGACTGTTCACCACCTTGTCAACTACAGCTAGACACTAAATGTCACGTCCAGTTCTCTCTTGAAGATCTCCAGGGATGGGGACACAGCCACCACCAATTTCCTGGGTGGTTCCAGTGTTTACAAACCTTTGCATGATTAAATTCCTCCTGATGTCCAGCCTTAACCTCTCCTGGGACAGCTTGAGGCCTGTGTCGCTCCTTTACCTGGAAGAAGAGGCCAACCCCCACCTGGCTACAGCCTCCATCCAGGCAGTTGTACAGAGCTGCAAGGTCCCTGAGCCTCCTTTCCTCCAGGCTGAACAACAGCAGCTCCCTCAGCTGCTTCTCACAGGACTTGTGCCCCAGACCCTCCCCCAGCTCCATCGATCTTCCTTTGGACTCACTCCAGCACCTCAAAGTCTTTCTTGTCATGAGGGCCCCAAAATTGAACACAGGATTTAAGGTGAGACCTAACCAGTGGTCAGTACAATGGGATGGTCACTGCCCTGGCTACACTATTTGTGGTGTAACCCAGGATGCCATTGGCCACCTGGGCACATGGCTGGCTCATGTTTACCTGCTGTTGACCATCATCCCCAGCCTGCAGCACTGGAGCTGTTGTGACTGAAGTGTCAACCTGGACTTTGCCTTGTTGAACCTCATCTATTTGGCCTCAGCATACCAATCTAGTTTGTACAGATTCCTCTGCAAAGCCTTCCCACTATCCAGCAGATCAACACTCCAACCCAACTTAGTGTTGCCCATGAACTTACTGAGGATACTTTTGATCATCTCATCCATATTATTTACTGTCAGTAAAGCTATTAAACAGGACTGGGCCCAACAGTGATTCCTGTCAGACATCAGTGACTAGGTGTAAACTGGATGCAGCTGCATTCACTAGCACTCTGGTTTTTTAACCAACAAAGATTATGCCCGTCCTAGCTCTGGGCTGATGGCTTTTCCAGGAGAATGCAGTGGGAAAATGTGTCCATGTTTTTTCTGAAGTCCAAGTAGATAATATCCACAGCCTTCCCCTCACTCATCAGGTAAGTCACCTGGTCACGAAAGGAGACCAGGTTGGTCAGGCAGGACGTGCCTTTTCTAAACCCATGCTGGCTTTCATGTTGGCGCCTTGGTTGTCCCCTGCGTGCTGAGTGATTGCAATTAAGATGATCTGCTATGTAATCTTGCTGGGCACTGAGGTCAGGCTTACAGGCCTGTAGTTCCCTGGATTCTCCTTCTGACTCTTCATGTTTGGATGGGTGTCACATTGGCCAACCTCCGTTCATCTGAGACCGCCACAGTGAGCAGGACTGATGGTAAATAATGGAGGACGGCTTAGTGAGCTCTGCCACCAGCTAGCTTAGTACCTTTGGAAGAATCTGCATCCACTCCCAGAGACCTATGAGTGTCTAAATGGCTCAAGAGGTCACTTCCTACCTCTCGTATTTCAGGGGATCTAGTCTGCTCCCAGTCTCTGCATACCAGCTAAGAGGGCTTATTGCCCTGAACTTCACCAGTCTTGCTGTTGAAGTTTGAGGCAAAGAAGATGTCCAATACCTCAGTTTTTATCTAAATCTAAATGTATGCGTCTGAAGAAGTGAGGTTCTGTGGTATAGTCATATCAATGCTGATACTATGAAATCTGAACCTGGGACATACAAGATGATGCATTTGAATAAAAGTTAGTGAGCTTGTGGGGAAACAAAATTATGTCCGGCAATCTTTTAAAATTCCTCACAAGATGAGCTTCTGGCTAGTTAGAAATGTGAGTGCAGAGAGCCTTCAGGTCAGATCCTGGTTCCAAATGTATCTGAAAGGAGAAACCTGCTCTGGCAGCGTCAGCAGAAGTCACAATGAATGACTTTCATTGGAATTCCTGAAACTTTTGTTGAGCATCACTACTGATGTTTGTTATGCCATGATGTTTCCATCAATCTTGCTTCCATAATGTTTTGGAAGGACTTCTGAGGAGCACTGTTGGTAACTAAAGCTCTGAGTGGAAAATCCCGTGGAGGCAAAGCCATGACAATGACTGTATGTTTTTCCTTTGTTCTGTGTGGTACCACTGTGAGATATGTAGCATAGCTCAACACAGTTTTAGTAATTACTGTTTACTGAGGATGAAAGACTTTGAAAAAACCAAATTTTTACAGTTACGGAACATTTACAGTTCTCACCATAAGAAAACATATATGTGTGTTCACACACAGGGATATGTGACTGGAATTGATTAATTTTTTCCAGAACTGTTAAACTCTGGGAATTTTAAAACACTTGCTCTTTTCCTTTCACTCACAGTCCTTTCAATCCCTCTCTGACTTTGTGGTCTTAACACTACTATTATGCTAGTTTCCAGTAAGTATGACAAAATGTTCTAATTAAGTAATTTAAAACAAGTTTGATTGCAAACATATGTGTAACTAAATGTGTTCTTAAATTAATTTTCCACTGTTTATTTTGTGAAAATTAGATGGTTTCAATCATTTTAAGTATGATTTAGGAAAGCTGGAGTTGTTGAAACCCACTGTTTTGTGACAAGAGGATGCATTCCTTGTTTATTGAAATATAGTGCTGATAATATGTGTTTACAAGGAATTTATACAGTTTGTTGAAGATTAATTCAACTAGCATAAATATTTTACATAATAATAATGAGAATATCTTAAGGAAGTGGATATCCTGTGAATTTTCAGACGTAAAAGACATTGCCTTATCAATGTAAGAATTTGAAATACTTATTAATTTGGCACTTATGGCATGACAGTTATTTAGGTATTACTGTAAGGAACTACTAATGCTTTCAGTATTTTTTATCATGTTTTAAATTTAACACCTTAAATTTGAGATATCTTTTTAAATCTACTTAGTAAATATTTTGTTTCTGTAAGTATGGTGTTTGATGATACAGTTTTCTGAAGTCAAGATTATAGACATAAATCTGAATTAAAACTTGTTTAAATATGGAGTGGAAGATCACAACATCTCCAAAAACAGTTTAACCTCAGTATGGCAAAAATTGAAGGAAGGACCACTAATGTGCTGTTTTGAGTTCAGTGTTCAAGCTCCCTGTTCTCTATTTAGGGACAGCTAGGCATTTGTGAGGCTGGTCCTCCACAGTTCACTTGCTAAACTGGGACATATTTAGTCTTCTTCTCTACTTCTTGCTATAAATTCAGTGATTTGCTCCAAGGTGTACTTCTCTCAAATTGGAATTCAAAATCTCAACATCTTTAGAAAAAAAGGCATACATACAAGATGCTAATCCCACTTTCATTCAGCCAGAGATAGAAGAAGTTACTGTCATTAGAACTGTCCTTCTGCCTGAGCATACCCCATCTCCTTCTAGGGCAGGTATTTCTATTTCTTCCTGTGTTTTAAAGGACTTGACGACAGCTCTGTTGTCAAATTCCCAGCTGAAATCAGTGTAACTTTGTATGGCATAAACAGTACAGGAAAAATAATTTTTCTAAAACCAGTATGGCAATAAATGGAGGACATTAGTGTCAGGAGAAAAATCAATTATTGTGTTTGCTATATATTCATATTTTAAAGTGATCCACTGTACTGTCATTTGCAGCTCCAGGAACAGAAATACTTTCTTTTGCAAAGCTACTCTATCAGACAACAATCTCATTCCTTCCCCTTCTCAGCACTCACTGAGCCTGCTTCAAGGCCCGAAGTGCAAAAGTGCCTTGCCACATCACCCTTGTAGGCCACCAGGATTTAGGTGCAACTTTCCAGATGCTCTTCTCAGAAAGAGACAATGAGGGTTGGGTACACACCTTCAGATCCTTCAGATCCTCTCATCTAGGTTGCAAGCACACTCTCTGGCTGCTGTCATTTACTGCCACTTTACCCCTGTCCACTGAAGTCAACCAAGCCAGCTTTTTAGCTTGCAACATCACGTCCTTACTAATGAAATCCTATATTTTCCTGAAAAATCTAAAAAACCACAGACACTAGCTTTACCTGTCAAAAATTTGTCAGAACGGAGACCAAAGCAATATTTCTAAAAGGATAAATACAATGTCTTAAGGAAAAATGTATTTCCTTTGTTGAAAACGAGGGTGTCTTTAGATAAGTTAAGAACCACTAGTAATTCAAGAAAATCCTCAATTCTGCCTTTTTATAATACACACCTTTCTACTCAATGCACAAATAAGATATGTAACAGCTCTTTGAAAATCTTACAGTGACTAAGACTTGATCTGTGCATTACAAACAGAAGGCAATATATTTTAATATCTTCAGGGAGTTTCACCTCTACAGACTTTAAGAAAACTTTGCTTCATCAAAAATAATTCCAAAGACATTCTTGATCTGTTCTCATCTGAGTACCCTTTGTAACATCAACTCCAAGGTATATGAACTGTGGAAGCCAGTCCAGAAGCCACTGAGTTGCAGGAGGTCTCTTCAGAGTTTCACAGAGAAGATTCCTAAGGTCATAAGGAGGAGATAGCAGTATGATTTTACAGTTTCAAGAGTAGGGCAATGACCTGCTTCTCATTGTCAGAAGTCTGTTCTGTATTTTATTCGGTATTTGATATAATACATTAATAGATAGCTAGTAATTTTGACCTAAACTACAAGCTTTTATTCAATAAAATTGTTGGAGATTATAACTTAGTCTTTTTAGCTGTATGAATTAATTTTTTAGATTAGATTAGAATTTATATGTAAAGTGAATCTTTTTTTTTCTTCTTGGTATGTTACCTCATCTCAACTGAAGATAATGCACAAAAGAATCTCTCAAAATTATTACAATATGGACACTCACAACTTCAAGGTTTATTCTCCTTAAGTATTTAAACTTCCATCAGAATGAGGTCAGAAGGAAAAAAATCCCAAAGAATAAAATTATTTTGGGAGTCAGAAATACTGCTATTAGAGCTAAAAAGAAAGAAAAGAAAAAAAAGTGACTGTTTCTGATGCAACAAAATTTTATACACTTTCTGAGTAAACCTTTTCAGGTCTTGACAGAGAAAGGAATATGTTACATGCTAGCTGGAGTAAAACATGAGTACTTCGGATATCTTCCAAAGAATGACATGTCAGGATATTGAAAAGTTTCAAGTATGCCACGCAAGAAAGCAAATGCTTTTTCTCCTCAAGCCAGCTGCTTTGCATTAAAGGGAAGCAGAAGCATAAGAATGGAAGTATCTTTTTAGCAAGAAGTGAATCAATGTTGTCTATTCACTTAAATCCTCGTATGATTCCTTTCACTAAGAGTGTCAACCAACCAAATATTTAAGAACGACGGTTCGGTTGACAGACTTTCTTCTCACATTTAGAGACTATTCTAAATTTTTGAACGTACCAGCATGTTGCAATAGTACCCAAATTATTTGACAATAGGCAAAAATACAGACTATATACTTAGTTTCATAAAGCTTTGTCTCCTATTTTAAAGTTTTAAGGATATAATAATTTCTAAAGGATGCTTCCTTCTTATAGTAATGTAAAAATAGCCAGATCTTTAAAAGGCAAATTGACCAAGTGCTAGACTGTTCACCCACTAACAGGGAATATTAGTTGGAGTAGGCCACGAAGAAATAGGTTAGTGTTATCCTATTGATGATATATTGATGCAAAACAATTTTTGAGCTTTTGCATAACTTACAAATTGTAAATCCTGTATTTCAGAAATGTCAACAACTGAAGCTAAGGGAAAAGAGAGTAACAAATTGTTAATATTCATTTTAACTAATTTCCACACAGAATACTTACCAGGTGTGACCCGAATGTGAGTCTGTGGCCTCTCAAACATCTATACTTGGGAAAGGTGGGAATCTAAGTACCTATTCTCAAGGAAGCCCAGAAGCCTTGCTCCAGAAGGAAGAATCTGTATCCTCAGGTGCCTACTTCTCAAGGTGCTCGAGTCCTGCCTGCAAATCCAGCACACCTCCTGGGGCCAGCATACACACAGCCATGGAAAACTGTGTCCCCTCTTGTCCCAGGTGGCCTCAGGCTGCCTTTGGCCTCGCTGAGTTCTGGAGTTGATCCTCTTTGTTTCAGTGGATCTAGTACTTGGCTTTTATGTGACAAGGCCTATTCCCAAGTCCATAGGGCACTTTTCAATAAACTGATGGACTAAGGAGTTTTTGAGCTGTCTTGAAACTTTAGAAGTGCCAGTTGCAATTTGTAAGCATCAGCTAAATAGGCATTCAGAGCTTATGAGGGTTTGGTCCCATATATCAGAATTTCTTGCTAGGCGTTCAAAGTCCTGTGTCTATTCCCTGCTCTAGTGTTTAATTTCCACAGGAACAGGAAGCAGTCCATGGGTTAAAACACAGTTACGATAGTGAGTACATTTTAAAAGTACTAACTAAAAACAATTGTAAATATAAAAACTTAAAACTCTAACTCTCACAGTTTAAAATACTTTTGTAAGAAAAAAATTAACAGAAACTGAGTTACAAAGACTTCTAATGCTTGATTTGGCAGTGATTTGGCAATGCTGCAGAAAAACAAAGCTGAGTCACCTTAGTCCAAATGATGCATAAGAAAACCATAGCAGTTAATTCTGCACAGAAATTTTTTGCACCTTGATTTAAGATTCTTTTCTTTGTGTCTGTACATGTATAAAGTCCTGTCAAAGATGATGTCAAATCAAAGAGATGGTATTCTACACTTACCTCTTTCTATTGTACAGTTTATACTCATCTTTTACTCCTTAGCTTGGTGAGTGCAAAGACTTAGAAGTTTTGACATGCAAAAAACAATTCAGCTATAATATACTCCTGCACCATAACAACAGACCTACCAGCTTCAAAAGGCCTCATCATATAAAAGCCAAGGCTTGATAAAAAATTAAACACTTCAGAATAAATGATTGTGGGAATGGGAATGCATTTTTCCCTCACTTCTTCAATAAACACCCACAATAATTACGTCCTTCCTGTCACAGAAAATAGAATTGAATGTCAAAAGTCTTAAACAAGGCAAGAGTTACAAGTTTCTGTTTCTCTCCCTACTGATCAAACCCGCATTGAGAAATTATTCCCGTATGCAACCTGCACAACAGTAAAAGGACTTCTGCTCCAGCTTGGGGGTAACCTGTGAGAACAGAGCAATCTGTCCAGTCTAAGCACACTCCTAAAAATATGCTTCACCTGTTGGCCCTTGACATCTCAGGTCCTTGGCTCCTACATCAACTGGACAGAGCATATAAATGCAATCTTTTCAGAAAAATAATCTCTCCTTGTACTTAGAGTACTTGCTTTGTGCAGTAGCAAAATGTTTGGTTCCCAAAATCATAAGTGCAAGTTATCAGTTAAGCATTGGGTTCATGTGTGAATTTAAGAGAAGGCATGGAAATGTGACATGGAAATTTAGGAATAGGAATATGGATTCCTGTATCTGTCAAAGCAAGGAAAACCTCCTTTGAACTTCACTGAAAAAGAAGAGATGGTCTGTGTAGTAGGTTGAGGAAGACCAAACTAGCTGTAACCTAACTGTTGGCTTGATCATCCATTTTATCAGATCACACAGGTTTAGAATTGTATTTGCTGCCAGTGCCTCTAGTTTATGTAACTTCTGAAGCAGAAGGTTAGTGCTATAAAATATTTTTGAAAACTTTAATCAACAAGTTCAAACAATTTGCAAAATTGAGCAGAGTTTTAAGAAGTTGCCTTTGTAGCTCTTTCTTTGTTGTTTGTTTGATTGTTTTTTCATTCAAATACTGACAAGGTTGAAGTCACATATTTACAAAGGTAAATTAAATTAAATGGGCCTTTCTGGATTTGTCAAGCTCGCTCACTGATGCGTTATTTTGCTAGCGCAGAAAAAAAATAGAAATTACCAGAGAGGCACAAATGAGTATATTTATATTAAGCCTTCTGATCTTTACCATTTTATCTCTAGATGAAATCTTATTTTGTGTGAAAAACTTCAAAACCTTATCTTCAAATATTAAGAGATTGAGTAATAACAAGAGTGAGAGAAAAATCAGGTTGTTCTTCCTTCACTAATCTTTGGACACCAGAGAAACCTAAGTTTGCTGTTTCTACACAAAATAATCACAAACCCAGGATTTTCACCACCTTCCAGACTGGAAATCATATGTGGAAATTTCTTTTCATTCACTGCACTGTATTTTTAAAATTTCTTTTCAGAATAAAGTTTTTTCATCTTCTAAGGCAAGAATATTCAATGCTAATTATATTTAACATTTTTCTCTGCTAAAAAAATGTAGGAGAGATTTATATGGCAAATTATTAAATATGGTACTTTACACCTGTAGCAAAATTAATTTAGGTACACTTATTGGTCAGATAGAAGTATTCAGCAATATAATTTTAGAGTGATTGTATGATTTGAACCTCAGGATCACATGTACTGGGTTAGAGGTAAGGTCCCTTTAACACACTAACCTGTGTCTGGTATTGAATTACCACAGAACCAAATGACAGTGGCATAAAACCAGAGCACATTGTAGGGGAATTTAAGACAGAGTCTTCTTGTGATCTGGCTTTCATAGGAGTTGAATATTTCTGCAAAAAGATAAGATTGGATATACTGAAGGACTGTCACAAAACAATTTCACACATGTTTAGACCAAACTGATTCCCTCTTTAAAGCAGGGTCATAGGCTGTGGGTCAGACTTTTAAGTAATAAAGCTCAAGCATGTGAGCTATAAATGTAATTATTGTGACTTTTCTGAAAGTTCAACTAGCCTGTTTTTCTCTCCCTACACATTACCTACTAATCAAGTGGTTACTATTAATCAACTTACCAGGCTTGGTTTGTGAAAAAAAAAAATCTATGTTTGAATGGAAAAATTCATTCTGATCTGGATTCTGTTCCTAATTTTTGCAATGTTATGTTGTGTTTAAAAAAAAAAGATAGAAGTGCCTTTGGCTGACACGAGGATGCTACTGCTGTTTCCTGATGCTTGCTAAAAATATCAGAAACTATTCCATAGTTTTGAAAGCAAATGGATATTCAAATACCTGAAAAAGTTGTTTCTGTGTTGGTTTTCATGTGTTTTCACTATGTTGTTTTTTATTTACCTGTAAAATGACATTATAATCCAGAATGCACAGGCTCCAGAACTCCTTCTCCTAAATCCCTAGCTAATTGATGGTAATTATCAAGGAAACAAACAGCATGCCCTTGATTCCAAAGATTTCTGTTAGCAATATTTCTTACCTAGGGAGAAGCACAGCTGCAGAGAATTGCAAATTCTCCAGAAAAAATTCAAAGCTGAGGTAAACAATGATGTCACTTAGTTCGAATTAGACTGGTGGATTGGATATTTGGATATCCACTGAAAACATTACTTCTTTGAAAATACCTGGCATGACTCCTCAGAGAAGCAATAGATAGAGTATCTGAATGCATCATTGTGCGACTGACATTTTGAAGACAGGTCATAGGTCCTGAGAGACTACAAGAAATGATGTAACAGATTCCAGGTAAATTAATGCTGGAAATTTACAAGTGGACTATTTTAGAGAAAATATTGTTTAAAGCAATAACAAATTTAAAAAATCATAAAGCATTAATGTCTAAATGAGTATGACGACAGATAACATTAGCAAATTGGAAAGCTCACAGACTTAAAATCATAATTATCTGAATTTAGAAGGGGAACATGGGAATATATTTCCATAAATTGGAAGATTCCAATTGTTGCCCCTGGCTGCTTGGGTATGTAATGTTAGAGATCCAGTCCAGCGAGGCATGGGCGGAACCAGTGTCTTCTTGCACCTTGTCTTGGAGAACAGTCAGTTCATCAATGGACTACTTGGCACTCACACAGTCCAGCCCAATGTTCACCAGTGAGTAATGGATCCTTCCCATTTATGTTTCTGGCTTCTTTCTCTTTGTTTGCACTATGGCTTTTAACATAATTTGAATCTGGGGAGCGGAGAACGAAGTGGCAGAGATTCATTGTCTGTCAATAGATAATTCATCAATCTAAAATTAAAGCCTCAAATATGTGAATGTTCACCTTTGCTTTATGGTGTATGACAGAAGAAATAGCTTTTTAAATTGCAGTAGCTGGAGTGGGCTTTGAGATAAAGGCTCTATAAATCCACTGTGGGTCTGCAGGTTAAAGAATTGCATATTTTACCTTTGTAGTCTTGCTACTGTGCTTTAGTACTTTTCCATGTTTGGGTTACTCATTTACTTTGGCATTTCTCTAGCTCAGACTATTCTAATGGAGGTGCTTTAGGAAAGAATCCAGACAGTGTTTTTCTGTTGTGCTCCAGATGTTTGCAATAATGGATTACTGAAGTGAATGCCAGCAGTAAAAGGATACTCCTCCACAGGAAATACTTTGCATCTGACACCAACCAACAGCTCCTTAGGGGGAAAAAAAGGCACCAATTTGTTAGCTGACAGTTAACCAGTAAAGAAAGAACGAATCTTGGTAAACTTAAAATTAAGTCTATAACTTCCTACAACTGAGTTTGAAAAACAAATGTTAAAAATTACTAGTAAAAACTACTGGTTGAGGATTATTGCAGAAACATATCCAGGCAACCTACTCCTTTCAGTTTTACCACTTTGTTTACCACCATACTCTACATTTTGAAAAGGAAAAAAAACCCTCTATTATTTCCAAGCAATTATGCAGGACATATCCAAGACAGGAAAAAAATATTCTTTTCCATTCCTGCACTTTAAAAGCATTTTGATAGATGTTAGCAGGAGAGATGCAATAAGCATGCTGTAAGTGTGTTTTTCCTTGTCTGACCCATTAACATTTTTTTCCCTATAATGTCCCATTGATTCACATTAAGACAGCCATTTCTGTTAATTCTTCCCACAACAGCAGGTGACAGTGAACTGAGTACTTATGGTGAGACCAAATACATTTTTACATCTTTCAAGGCTCTGTATTCATATAGTTCAGTTTTTTGTTATTTTCCTACATTATATTAGTAGATTGCTTTTTATGCTTGCCTATACAGTGGATCTTTCTTGAGTCAAAGAATTCCACAGAGAATTATTCATACGATGTTGGAAGTCATGGTATAATATAGATGGACAAAATTCACAAAATCCAACTTTGACAAAGTTCCCATCATCTCTAGATACTTGTTTTCTGACTGAATTTGGTTTTGTTATCCTATCTTACTAAATCCATAGGCAGTACATGGTTGAGTTTTACACTGAAAACTGTATCTTTATTGAATTAAAACAAATCACAGGCATAATTAATACCTTTTTTTTTAAATCACATGCTCTATTTCTTTGTCTAGCTACTGAGGGACTAGTTTGGAGAAAATAAATAGTTCAAATTCTTTCCCTTGTGCACTTTTCAAAGGTTTTGACATTTTTATAGAACTACCTCTAGTTAAAATTTTATGGGAAAAAAACCCAGTGCAATTTAGTGCCTGAGGAATATCCCAGATGCAGAAAGGGTTCATATGTTATGGTTGTTCACAGCTCATGAAGGAAGCCTGATAGAACAGAAGTGATTCAAAGGAGGACTTAATTTCAACATGTTTATCTTCCAGCACTTCCCCATGAAACTGGAGTAAATCTTGTGGGCTGGCATTCAATACTGAGACATTAATATAGATTTTCTTTAAACTGGGTTAATAAATGTGACATTCTGAGCAGACTGAAGGAACATAAGTGACGCATAGGATACATTTTATTCGTATTTAACAGAAAAGTTACGGAATATATGTTTTTAAGTTAGGAGAAAATAACCACTCTTTCTTTTCACAACATCACTGAACAAAGGATTTTCCAGATAAGAAAAGTAACATTTATTGCCATCCTCATTTTACATATTACAAACAACATGCAAGGAAAAAAGGTTTGGATTCCATAAAACTCTGCTCTACTTTTACTTTGAAAGGAGAATAAGATAGTTTTAGGTGTGTGTTCAGCTTCTTGGCTCCACGCCTAGAGTTCTGCTTCACAAATAATCAATCCTGAACTTTGTTTACCAACATGTAAATCCTTATGAGAAGTATCTGTGGTTTGACAGAAAGGGATGACTTTCACGTTATACGTATGGTATGTATGATTTTGAATCAATTTGGTGGAGAAGTAGGACAAGTAATTGGTGCAAAGGGTGGTGTTGCCCCAGTCTTGACTTCCACTATGTTTTCGAGCTACATTTTGGAAATGAGTGACCTGAATTCAGAAGTATGCTTTTTCAGAAGCATGTTTTTTATTTTGTGAGACCTTGAGGTCTTTTTAAAGGAATAACCTGTTTTTAAAAAAGTGGAAGAATGTAATGTCATTATTATATCTGAATATAATGTCATCATACCACCTCCAAAATTAGTTTTAATTTTTTTCCTTTAACTGAAAAGTTTTTCAGGTCCTGTGCAAATGAACTAGAACTCTACAGTTCGGAACATGAGCAGCCAGAGTGACTTTCTCATCATAACCATTAAAAATCTAAGAGTTAAGAAAAGAACATAATATTCAGTTAAGTATGGAAGCATTTTGAAAAGAGATTATCATACTGTTCTTTTAGGATGAAAACTATGAAAGATGAAAATCTGTCTTTCACAATTGAGTGGAATGCAAGTTAGTGGCATTGTACTTTATCTTAGGCCATTGTTTTAATTTAACTTATGATTAATTTTGAAGATTTTATTGAATATTTTAAATAGTATGTGTCCAACATTCAAGCCTCTAGCAACTGATTTAAGCTTTCTTCCACACAATTTCATTTGGCAAGAAAAAGACAGTTTTACTGTTTTACCGCCTCCCTAACTTGTATGTGGATAAGCAGAATATTTCCTTTAAGGACACATTCTAAAGAGAGATAGAAAATAAATGAAGGTTGTATTTTATCATTCATCAAATTAAGATGTAAACATCTTTTTGCCCTGTAAATTAGTTGCTTTTGGTTGGAAAGTTTCACAATGATTTAAAATTAATCAGAACATCCAGATCTTGTTTGACCTAAAAGGATTTATGGAACCTTTGCCTTTGATAAATAGCCCAAGCTTCAAACAAAATTCCTGCATCAGGCAAGAGCAAATTATTTTTTAATGAATTTATCTGAAATACTAACAACTGGAGGAAACTGGGATGTAGTTTTACATCTATAATCTGTAAAGTGTTCCCATGGTTTCTATTCTCATACAAGAATAACTACATAGATTTCATAGTGCTAAATAAGCCCCTACAAGTAGGCAAGCATCTGGGGCTTTTTATTGTTTTTTGTAAGAGAAAAGTGATTAAATTTAAAAGTCATAACTTTTCTTATGTTACTGCTGTGGCTGACAGTCATGCAAAATCATTTCTGTGATTCATGTACATTTTATGATTACTCATGATTTCCTGCATAGTTTTCAAATCTTAGTGACTCCATACACAAAATAAATAATATAAACAAAACAGCATGATAAAATCACTGCTTTGTGTGAGTGCAGTTCATTCTATTTGTAACACTTGACTGAGATATACGACGTTTTTTTCCAGAAGGAAAAGTGCCATCTACTGAATCACCAAAACAAAACTTTGCAGCATCTTAACAGATTTTTGTGAGAGAGGTCCTTCCCAATTACTGCAAGCCTTACTCAACTTGCAAACTTAATTAATTGAGATCACCACTGACACAGTGATATGGCACCTCACTAAGTATGTATTTAATGTGTTGTGTGGGTTTTTGGGTTCTTTTTTTCTCGAGTAAGTGTTCCTGGATTTCAAGTGTTAATGGAAAATCAGTGAACTGCACTTTGAATGTCATAAGATTTCTACTTTTTAAATAACTTTTGTCCCCAAAATTTCTTGGGGGACTTCTTGAGCATCCTCTGCGTCTCTTTAGTACCCTATAGAGGTCGACTTCTGGTAAGGAGTTACTCTTATTTTGCCTGATTAGCCAGTTTGGGTTTGGTGAAGGTATAGACAGAAAGACTATAAAAACAATAAACTGACAGCACATTAATAAATAACATTTTATGCAGAGACAGAAGAAAAAATAACTGAAATTACTGAGAGATAACTTTGCTGTGGGAAAGGACTTATTAGTTAACTAAGACATGGTTTGGCAAAGTATAGAATATTTTCCAAAGGCATTAAATTCCTTTAAAGACCAATAGGACAATAAATTTTATTCAGGACTTAGAAGCGCTGGCAGTATTCTTCAGGGCTAAGCAGTAGAAACTTGAATGTAGTGCCACTGTACAGTCCTGCACAGCACTTAGAAGAATGTCACTACAGAAGTGGAAGGATTGGGAAAGTGAACATGATTAATATCTTCAAAAGTTTGAGAAGTCTCCAAAGATGGTCACAGGCTTACAGGAATTGGATCACCACAGGATTACGGGTAAAGTCTTGTCATGACTTAAAACTAACTGATGATATAGAACAGGAATGGATTATTCCTTCTTAAAAAAATATTTAGCAGTGAGACATGGCAACACTTTATACAGAGACAATCTATGAAATGCTCAAATTACTGTGTCTGTAGCAAATCTGGTAGCAATTTTGTGACAATGATAATTATTTGTACAGTAAGAAAACTGCCCCTTATCTATTTAAGCCATGTTGTGTGTAGCCAGGTATACTGTCATACAGCAACCTTAACTTCTGTCACAAAATAGGCTTTTTTCTCTAATTATAAACTGGATGTGTGCTGGTTTCTGCATAGGTAATTCCACTGATAGCTTTTCATAAATGTTTTATTTTTTTCTGTTCATACAATACCCCTGAGGAATAATATTCAAACACATTAATTAAAACTTATTCAACAACTTGTGGGCTGCTTTCTTTCTAATTTAGTGGTGACTGCAGTTTGGAAATTCTGACTTAGCCAGCTTCAAAAATCATATGATGTTGTTGCTCATATAGAAACAGTTAAGTAAAAATAACCAGAGGGAATGATTTTAAAAGTCAGTGTTGGAAGAGCTTTCACTTGGTGAGAAGAAAAAGAAATCTCTCATTTGACTTGAGAGAAGTTGAGAGGAAAGACAGGGCCTCTTCTTGAACATGACCTCCTTGAAATTGTTAGAAACATCTTTGAGACACTTGGGGAAAAAATTAAACTCCATGCCCACTAACATTCATAATTTCAGCCAAATATCACAAATTTTATAGTGGCAAAATGTGGAAAGATAATTACACTTTATCCTAGGCAGTAACAGGTGCTGTCAGGCCCTCTCTATTCATATCCCAGCCCCAGAATCTTCCCAGACACAAACTGTTCGTCACCAACTGGGATTTTTACCACGTGCAGACACACTGCTCTGGGCAAGGTTGCTTTTCCTGTCCTGCTTTAGCTAGGTTAAAACATCTCAGGCTGCCAAAACTCTTAGAAACATTTACAACATCAAAGTCAGCTGCAGCCATGCAGGGTGATGTTCAAAGCAGGACTTGGCTGCATGCCCTCTTCTCGCTGTTCATAGCTAGTGGAAAATAGAAATACCTAAACCAACTCCTTTTCTCTTCTTTTGCAGTAAAATGGAAAACCACCAGAGGTTAGTTATATCTTACAATCTCTTCATTTTGCTTCACAGATCCATCTCTGAGGAGTGGTAGGGGAAGGATGTGTTCAAAGCGGCACTGGCCAGTACTTCAGAGAAAGAGCCCCTTACAATATTCGTGAAAGATACTTTGGCTCATGTGCCTCATTTATTTCTATATGGTGTGATACACAACCTTTGCTTCCCAACCAGAACAGGGTCTACCGATCATTCTGTTTCTGCAGCACAGTTTATGCAGGTGAGTAGGGACATAAAAGTGCCTTTTACCGATTTGGTGACATTTACACAACACTGTCCTTCCATAGCTCATTCCTTAGTCCAAACCGAGCCATGTACACTCCAGACGCGCCAAATCGGTCACTCAACAGCACAGGGGTGTGAGTGCCAACCCTCCAATAATGACTTTTATCAGCAGAAACAGGCACTGCTGTTGTCTTCTTCAATGAGCCAGCTATGAAAAGTGTTTCCTTTT
>NW_005054404.1:2560962-2582826 GCF_000277835.1 Geospiza fortis | reverse complement strand
TGCTTCACCGGGAGCTCAGCGCCCTGCTTATCGGCCCTATCTGGCAAGATTGCCTTCGCAATCTCTCTTTTGCTGGTGGCGGGTGTCATCTCCTCTAGGTTAATCTGCAGGCAGAGTGCGATTACCGCGGGCATGTTCATGAGCAGGGAAATGGAGTAGCTGAAGGAAAAGAATTTGGCTGTCCTTTTGGAGATTTCCTCTTTATCTTGATTTTGCTACACAACTGGTCGACAGATGGTTGGATTATGCACCGAAATTCAAGTCCAGAATCTCTGTGTATTGCTATATAATCCTATATTTGACATGTATAATAGGCTTCGGTTTTTTGCCATCATATATTAGTTTTCTATTTTAACAACATTGTCAACAAGTTTCTTTCAACAGTCTTTTGCCATCTGAGGCAGTCTGAAATTCACCCAATGCTTTGTATAATGTTGAAAGATATATAAACACACGGCTCACTAATCACAGCTGTTAGGCTCTTTTTTCGCTCGCAATTCCAGGTTCCTCCTTTTTTCTTTTTAATATAGCTATAATTTCTCTTTTTCTTAATGTTCTGCTGTCTATACTTTGTAATTTTTGAGGTATTTTGAAATAGAAATAAACAATATTTATAAAGCAGCTCTTTAAACGTTTCTAAGACCAATAGCGTAAGCTGGCTTCTGTTGCTGCAGAAGCACATTTTCAGGACCTGGAAAGGATGTAATGTGTTCTGTCCCGTGAATGTAAATCGTTGCCTGCACGTAGTCAGTCCTAGCTTTCTTCTAGTGAGCAAACAGGATCGCTGTAAGTGGAGATCGTATATCATCATTTACTGTGGCATGTTTTATCTAAGCAAACTTGTCTGTTCTGGTTGACTGCATCTGTAAAAGAGAACCGGATTCACCTCTGCTTGATAGGAAAATCTGTAGAGAAATGGAGCTGTAACTCTGTTAAATACTGTGTACCTGTTGAAGGGTGCAAGGATTGCCAATAGCATCTGTTTTGAGAAAATGAAGATGTTTTTATAGAAAGGATAGTTAAATCTTGTTTCTGACTACACATGAGATTTTTAGTAATGCTTTTCACCAAATATGCCTTACAGAGATGGTAGCTCTGATACTCCAACTTCTATGAGTTGCATACATATACATCTGCTTCATTTGTGTAACATTTATTTTGGAAAGTCTGCAATAGTTTGCCATCTGAGTGCCTTTAGTTTGTCTTCCTTTATAGGATGGGCTAAATCTGCACAACAACTCTTGACATAACTGCGTTGACTCACTTATGTAAAAGTGAGTTAATTGGTGATAGTATAAGCGGATAACCAGTCTCTTTCTCAGGTAGTTTGTAGGTGTTAGGAAGGAATGATAGGGTCTTTGTTAAAGCTTACAGGAAGTTAGTCTATAGTCAGTTTTGGCGTATTACACATAGAAATATGACTGTGCTTCATTTAGGTTCCCTACTGTAGGACCAGTCAAAATGAGAAATAGAGGATGTAAGTTCACACTTTCCACTTTCACTGCAAATTCTGTATTTCTGGAAATGGTGTTGCTGCCTTTTTTTTTTTCCCCCCAGGGTGTTTGCTGCAGCCCAGCTGTTGAGCTGCAACCTTTTCTGTTACTTTTTTTTCTTTTTTTTTTTTTTTAATGAGTAATATTGTATACTGGAAACAGCATTTCATTTTTTTAATTACTATTTAAAAAGTTTTCAATTCTGCTACAGTGGTAGAGCATGGAAGTTTTTTAGCCCTTTTTTGTGTAGTTCCAGTAATATTAATTTAGTTGTGGTGTAGAAAATACAATGTTACTGTAACTTTTTTGTTTACATAATTTACATAATTTTTAAAACACTTTCTTTTCTCTTCATGCCTACGTATTTGTTACCCTTAAATATAAATTATGATTATTCTTAATGGAGCACTTAAGTTATTATGATAGACTTCATGACTGCCTTTCAGTCTTCTATTTCAAGATTCATAGAATACTGTCAAAATGAAACACCATTTTGTTGCTTCCAAATGAACTGCTCTGTAGCAGTAAGTAGCATGGCTGTACAGCATTTATGTTTTACTACATTTAGCTTGCTGTGCTTCACTTGCATTAATATATTTGCATCTGCCCTTTGTTCTGAATCTTTTTCTGATTGGTTCTTTAACACTTTTTTATGTTTTTAAAAAGAGGAGATTGAGGGTGAGTAGAGGATGGCATGTTAAACCCAGGTGGGCAAACCATGAAGTTTATAAATATTCTCTAGAAACATGTGACTAAATCATGCAGATTAAAACAAATACATTTTAAGAATTACTGTGTCTCAGAAGTGAAACATCCCTTTCTTCCTTCCCTCTCTCCCCCTTATTTATTGTTCTGGTCTGATTAGGCTAAGGTAACCACAGAAGATTTAGGATGGAGCAGGGGGGTGACTGGGAGGCATGGAAGGATGGAGCAGTGCTTAGTCCAGAGTCTGAGTGGTGTATGGCTAGCCTTCTCTAGAGTGCTGTTAATTTAGGAGAGGCTTGGATGGACCCTTTTGTCTCCTTGTGTGGGTGTGTAGCAACAATGGAATGTAGTTTTGCGTTGAAAAATGGATTTGAAATGGTTTAAGTTGCTGTTATTTAATGGATATTCCAAAGAAAAATCAAAAGAGTGCTGGAGGATTGAGTAACACTTTCTATTCCTTTAGTCCAGACTATTTCAAAATTAAGTTGGAGGAGCCTTAAGCTTTGGTTGTCCTCCAGAGGATTGAATGAAAGACCTTTTTCACTGGAGTTTGTAGAGAAAAATGGTTATTTGGTCTTTTTTTGGAACTGATACTTATCTCTCTGGTACCTAAGTAATGCACTATTGGAAAACAAAAGATACGTGCTAATTAAACTGTTGTAGAATGCATTATGTAGCCCTCTGATTACTTTGGAAGAGATTGTAGGGGATGTACATGTACACCTGTGAACAGCAGGGCAGAGAGGTTTATATAACCTTAGAATGATAATATAATTTTTAAACCTTCCTTGCATTCACATTTTATGGTAATGTTACACATTTCTGTAGTCTTGTGCTTTTTTTCATGAAGGAAATACTTAACTAAATAATTTGATAAATACTTTTTGTAATAATAAAAATTCATCTTGCAGAACAAATTCCTGGAAGTTATGTGTGAGGCATTTGCATAGCTTTTAATTGGCTAAGTATGCTCCAACCTTTTATCGAAAGGAAGCAGCTGTGTAGCTATTGCCAGTGTTTAGAATACTCCAAAATGGAGGTGCAGAAGAAACAGAAGCCTTCACAGGCATTGCAAGTACACCATCCAGTCATTTGAATCTACCTCCTGCTTTGAATCCTGTGAAAATGTCTTGCTGACAGAATGAGTACATAACCTTCTGTCATCTAACTGATGTGTTTATTTTCTTTAAAGATATGATCTATATAATTTCAGCATTACTTAATAAATAAATATTTTCTAAGTGATGATGAGACTAGCAGATATCAACCCTCTCCCCCAAAACACCATGACAAAGTTTGTTACAGGATAAACGACCTGATTCCATAAGCAGGCCACTCTTCACTCTCTTAAGTGAAGGATGGTCATGTGTTCTGTGGTTTTAATTTCTGGATCAGGACTGCAGAAGTGTATTACAATTTCAACTGCCAGTTTTTTCCATTCTATTTCTGGTTTTGTGTTCCGATAACTGTCCAGATGGCAGAAGGTACTTCAAGTTCTTGCCTGTTAAGACAGAAACTAGGAGGTGTCAGGTCCACCAACAGGGCTGGAGCAGCAATACTCAATACTCAACTGCAAAAAAAATCACGTATGAGTATCTCTGATGTGCAGGCAGTGAAGGCACCAATATAAAATTGTTTTGGGTTCACATTGCTGCATGAAGATGAGGTGGGGACTTACTACAGCATAGGTACAGGAAATACTATATGGAAAACTGAGGATAGGTAGAAAAATAGCAAAACATTTTAATCCATTCTTTCTTCTCCTGCCTCTTTGGATTCTATCCAGGTGTCGAGGACCTGCCACTCTTTTTTGCAAGGTAGTGGCAGTTGGAGCTTTTTGTGCATATGCGTTCCTGCCATTAGAAATCCAGTTAAATGCAGATGCCCTACTTATACCTGGATGAGAGATGCAGGCCCTCTTAACGGTGTTCCTTCTGGAGTCTTTTCTTCCGTGCATGCACTGGCTGCGTATGCAGATCCTGGTCAGTAAGGTGTGTGAGGGACTGAAGCTTTTTTGTAAATTTTTTTGCTGTGGCTGTGATTGGGATCCAGTTCATGTACCAGGATCAAAGTGTTGCATGAATAAAGGCAGTTGCCATTCCAAAATTTGCTAATCTCTCAAAGATTAACAGATTTTTTTCCTTATTATTGCACTTATTCCTTTGTGCCTGATACAGTCATGTACTGTACCTGGATGTTTGACTGCAGAGTATGATTCATTATGTGAGAGAAGTACTGCACAGCAACTTTATTGTGATCTGCGCAGAGGTCCAAAGAGGGCCATAAATAGTCATTGCAGATAACTGTATTGTATTTTTTCTTTCCATTTATTTCTTGTGGTCTGTGAAGCATTTATACAGTTGTAGACAATAAAACCTGCAATGAACTAAGATAAAACTCTTACGTTAGTAGTGTCAATTAAACTAATGGAGCTAAATGGTAACTGTGAACCTTGAAAAACCCCATGTGTTGAGGTGGTATATATGCTGATGCATGGCAGGGCGAGGTTGCTCCACATCTTGATTTGTAACCATGTCTACCAAGAATCAGTAATTGTATTGTGTAACCCCATGAAAAGAATACCTGTACAGAATTGCTTATTGATATCAAGATACTTGACAGAGGGAATTGACACTGCTAATTTGTGCTACCTATTTTATGTTTAAACTCATGTTAGCTACTTCATTCCTTATATGTAGTACTGAACTCTTGACAGCAATGTGTATTGTGCAGTCTGGAGGTAAATAGAGCATATATAAATTCAGTTTTCAAATAAAAACAGTACCTCAGTGGAAATATGTATGTTTTTGTAAAATTTGAATTTCACACAGTCCGTGCACTGCTGACTGTGATACAGGAAACAGAAATAGCGAGGCACAAGCTTCAGTCTGTTGCAGTTGGATTTTTTCCATTGACTTTGGAAGGAAGAAAACTAAATTTGAATGATGAAAATTAATTTTGGGTTGCATAATTTGTATTTAAACTTCAAAACTTAGAGAATTTAGTTGGTGCTACACATGTGTACGAGTGCATTATGCGACATCAGTGACTTGGTTCAACAGCATCATTGACGCTTTGAAGATTTTTGACGTTTTCTTCTGGCAATGATACAATGTTTCTGTTCGCATTACTCACCTTGGACAAAGTTCTGGAATACTCCTCCAACTTCCAGTAAAAAAATTCCAGCCAAATTACTTCATATGTTGTACACATGTGTTGTGTACAACTAATTAGTACCACTCTTGGGAGAACTGTGGGAGAGGTGCAGATGTTGTCCCTGAGTTTAGAGTGGTTTCCCACAGTGCCTGTTTCACAATACCTTTGTGAATGAGCATCACTATTCTCTTCCAATTTTCCTTCCTTTTAGAGTTGCAAAATATTCATGGCTCATAGTCTTCTCTTAATGTTACAATTGTTCTTTGAAATGCTCGTGAGAAAAACTAAATGTTCAGTAACCTCACAGGGCTGTGTGTATCTTTTGCAGGTTTCTCCCTTTTCTTTTTCTTGCTTCAGCAGAGGTTGCTGAAGGGGGTCTAATTTGCAAATGGACTGCTTGCTTTCCCACATAGCCTGTGCCTGACAGCCATGCAGATTACTGCTAACCTAGTTACCTATATGTAGACAGGGCTTTATTTTTCTTTAGTAATACTTGGGCTTTTTGCTTGCTTGTTTGTTGTTTGGTTTTTTTTAATAGACGCAGCAAGTTGCAGTTAATGTACATTGTTTTCTCGATGAGTAAAATGCTACCTCTTATTTAGGTAAGAAATGTGTGATAAAGGACTACAGCCTATGCATACCTCCTAATTACAGCACCTGTCCATCTCTACACAAAATTGACTGGTCATTCTTGGTGCTGTGACCTGCAGTGCTTCAAAATGCCACTTATTACTGTACCCAGGGGAAGAAGAAAAGCAGACCCGGTAGAAAGGCTGAGAAAATCCTCCAGCAGATCTCTCCCTACAGCTTCCCTCTGTCAGGGTGTGTGTGTTGGATGAGAATATATAGTGTACTTTTTCATCAAAGTTGCAGCAATAAGTAGTTGTGTACTTCTCACTGCCTGTGATCCAAAGACAGATTTTATTAAATTTCAGACAGAATAATAAACAACAGATCTGCAGCATATCTCCCTATATGAATATAACGGGTGCATACACCAAGGGCTTGGAGCTGGTGTTTGAGGGTGCAGCCACTGGAGCCTCCCGTGTCATGTTAGGCAGTGATGATTGGAAGGAAGGGCTGCAGCCCCTTCTGTTATAGGAGTGCTACTGCTCTCATAACATCTCTACACTAAACTGATGTATGCTTTTCCTCACCTTCAAATGAAATTGTCCAGGCAAACACAACGTAATTATTCAAGTTTGTGAACAATTCAGATTAATTTTGCCTGTCTGCTTAATTTTCACTTTCATTTTCACTCTGCTAATCTCATAGTAATCCTTCCATTCCTCTGAGGCTCTTTGTTTTCTTTTCCTAGTCCTTTTCCTCTTTCTCCCTCCTAACAGGTGGGAGAAATTGTAGGGGTGTTATTGTAGGGGTGTTATTGTAGGACTGCTAGGAGCATCATCTGTCTGTGTTCCTAAACATTAGAGTGCTTGTCTCTCCACTCTCGAAAGTTGACGCACGAAAGTCAATATCAGAGTTTCAAGATAGTCCTAAAATTTTCCAGTGACTCTGACATTTATCTTAGAATCTAAGTTGTTCTCCTCTTGCATCTTCTGTGTCTACTTGGAGATTCTTATGTGTAGGCTCATTGTTAGTAATTGTTTTTAGTTCAGTTTCTAATCTAATGTAGATTGAAAGCTGTTTTTTGGATTCAAGTTAACTGGTTGTTATTACAGCTGCAAAAGCCAACTATGATAGATTCTTTTAACATTGTTTTCTAAAGTTTGCTTGATCTTTTCTCAAAATACTACATAACTGTTCTCTTAAATAAATGATTTTCAGTTACCAGTTAAACTGTATTCTTTGCATGGTTTTGCTGAGGATTGCTGAGATGCTTTGAATGAGGTAAGTTCATCATAGCAGATGGTTTCTGCTAGTGCTAAGTTTTTTCTGTGATATCTAGGGTGGTCCAGTCTAGAATTATTTGGCTTTCAATGCTTATAGGTAATTTTATGGCATGTTTTAAGATTCAGTAAAACTATGGCATTTGGATTAAGAAATAACCTGTGTATGAACACACTGTTTAGATAGCTTATTAAGACTAGAAAATTATACAGTTATATCTACCTCTGCTGAAGTAATAACTTTCTGTTCCTTGAAATCAAAATACAGGTGCTGGGATGAACCTGAAAGACTTAGAGAAAACTGTTTTTTGACCAGTCTGGGATGTTCCTGCTCAAGCAAAAGAAGGAGGCGATTATGATTGTTATTATTTGTTGTTCCCTGTTGACAGTTGATTTGCATGTGCTTGTTTTTCAGTTGGTGATTATTTGATTCTGTCTACTAAAGAAAAAAATCATAAAAAAAGAATGCTGGAATTGTAAGGACTTAAGTTGTATCCAAACACTTATTTATTTTGTTTAGATGCCTTAAATCTTAGCAAGCAGAATATTTTCTGATGTGATACAGCTTTGATTTTGATAGAGCTGTGCCATCTTGTATTAGCTTGGCTGTTGTCCTTAAGCAGTGCCAGTCATTCCAGACACTTAATGTATATGTTTGTGTGCAAAATTGGTGTTTTGGATTCACATACCTAATTTTAGGAGAAATCAGTACCCCAGTATTTGTATAGACAGTAATGTGTTATAATTGCAATGATAAAGTTCCCATTCTTTTATTTAAGCCTGAAATTCATGTCGTACAAAAGAATTGTAGTCTAAGATTGATTAAAGCTATGCATACATAGAAATTTTACATTTAATATGAGGTAACCTATGGAAATGCTATTTAAAAAATCTAAAAATACCTTCTACATTTTAAAAGTTCTTAATGGTAGTTTTGAAACTTTCTGTTCAATAATGAATCTTTTCTGAGTGTTTATGGCTAGATTGCAAGTAGGAGAGGTATAAGCGTCATAGAAGAAAACAGACTGTATTTCAATGAATGACAGCTGTGTACTATTTCTAGGAGATGAGCACTTGGCAGGCATCATGAATATCTACTTCAAGTTTCTAACGAATGAGAAAAAATTATATCAGCTCTATCAAAGTCAGAGTTTATTCAGTGTACATCATTATAGGAACAGAAGCTACTTTATGATAATTTCAACAGAATATTAGACTTACCTAGTTATTTTTCCCATAATCTGGTAGTCTTCTAAAAGATTTTTTCTGGTTTAGAATAAAAACTGTTTCTGAATTTGTATGTTCAACAGAAATTAGTCAATCAGAGGCATAAAACAGGGTACTAAGATAAAAATTTAATGAATAAGCCTCTTTATTCTTTCTTTGGGAAAATGTAAGTAAGGTTGATGTGATGCTTTGTATTATGGAGTCAAATGTAGTTAATAATAATCTGTTATGAAGAAAGGAAAATCTCGTAGGTCTTGTGAATAATTTGCTAAATGTGTAATGGGCTTTTGTTTAAGTTTCACAGCTTTTGACAGTGACATCTCATGTTTTAGGAGTGATGCCCTGGTGTTGTGTGACAGCTTTTTAAATGGCTTTTGGTTTTTTCATCACAATCTTTTGGATGAGTGGCAAGGCCCAGAGCGAATTTGGAACATTGTTGATCCTTAATTTTCTAAAAATCAAGTTTTTATTTAATAACAGCTTGTTTTGTACAGGCAGAGTACTTCTGCCATGTTCATCTCTTATTTTTCAGTTTAATTTACTAATCAAGAATGAGGCATCATTTTTGTCATTCTGAATTATAGATATGATAAGTCTTCCTTAAATGCATGATTTCTTGTATCTGTTAAATAAATGCTGATACATTGCAATTAAATCTTGATCAAGTGGATTTTATAATTTTGAATGTCTATTTTGAACATATTAAATTGTTTCCTTGCTTTTGGTGCTGTAACCATAGGCATGCAACATTTCTATAGAATTCTTCCTTGAAGAATGTAGTATTAAGCTGGTAACCTGTGTGGCTAGGAGAGACAACATTGCTTTCTCCTGGTTTGTGCTGTAACAGGTGTGTAGGTCTTTAAGGCTTTCTTCCAATGGAGGAGGTATTTTATGAGACTTCACATGCTTCTTCCTGCAGATTGCCATTTAATGCCTACAGGAAGTTTAGTACTTTGTTTTTGTGAAACTGTTTGATCTAGGCCAGTAATTCCATTGGAGAAACAAATAAATAATGACAAATAAATAACAATACCGAGGTTGTTGCAGTTTCTTTTTGCTAATGTTGCCGCTCAGCTCTGGTAGCTCTTGAATATTTTTTAATTTAGTTGTTCATGTATGTTGGTACCTTAGTAAAGAATTTTTATTTTTTTTTAATTTCTTTGGTAGATTCTTTCCATATTTGATGAAAAAGAGCTTTTCTAGCTCTGTTTTGTTTGAGTTGTTCTTCAGAGGAATGTGTACAATACTATAGGTGAGATCTAATCAGAACTTTGCTGGAACTGTATTTTGCTAGATTCTGACATTTCATTTCTATTTGGTGAGAAATTGCCCTCTGGCAGCCATTCCATGATGAAACCCCTGCAAAGAGCTCTATGAATTTCTTGACTTCCAGTCTGTAGCACAAAGATACTTAGTTTCTCCTCATGGTTATGATAATGCACAAAGGGAATTTTATCCCACTTCTAAAGTATCTGAGAGACTTATTTCATGCCTTGTGTATTGTCTATTAGGTCTCCTGCATCAGCAAATTTGCTGAGAGCATTTGCAACTTTTGTGATATGATAATTAATAAAAATAGTGTATGACATCAGCCAAAGTCTGGTTAAGGAGTTTCATTACTGTTCCTTCATGACCCAAGTCTACTGCTTGTTGCATATCTAGAAAACAAATTAACTCTAAAGTGATCAGCAATCCATCTGGACTTCTCTTTTCAGGTATTGTGTACTTAAATTGTAGACTGTTTTGCTGCTATACAATATGAAGAAATATAAGGTTTTATCCATTGAAGATGAGAGCAGACAAAACTAAGGAGAGGGTGTTCTCTAAAGCCATAGAAAAGCATCTCTGTTCTTCAGCATCTCCTTCTACCTAGACTTAGTAAAGCCTTTGACACTGTCACCCACAGCATTTTCCTGGAGAAACTGGCTTCTCCAGGAGTGTAGTGGGTGTACTAATTGAAGGGTAAAAAACTGGCTGGATGGCTGGGCCGGGGGAGTGGTGGTGAATGGAATTACTGATGGCCCATCACCAGTTGAGTTCCTCAGGTCTCAGTGATGGGGCCGGTCTATTTAATGGCTTCTGTCAACATCTGTATTTTTTAAATGCAAGGCCTCTTTATGTCTAAGGCTTTAAAATTGTTTATTTATTTCCATCTAAATGTGTTAATCTGCTGTTACTGTATGCCAGGGTTTCTATGATTACTTTTTTTACAGGGTCTGAAATGGTCTGTGTGTGTATAATCTTTTATTGAAGCAGGATTTGAGAAGGATTTGTCTGCTTTCACCTCAGGAATACTTGTATATTACCATTAGCAGTGCTAATGTTGCAGGTGTTAATGGACATATTTGGAGCTGGGAAATGCCAGTACCAGTGAATGAGTACTTTACTGGACAATGAAGTAGATTCTGTGGGCTAGATTCAAAGACTTCTAATTACCAAGCATTTTTGTGAAAGAATGATTACAGTCCTGTAGTGTTGTTAAATTACTGTTCCACCAATATATATTAGAGAAGTTGAGCTTGCAAGGAGATGAATTGAAAAGGCAAGAAAAAAGTGAAGGAAACATGCTGGTCTACAGAATCTGAGCAGTGTCTGTATGGTCTGGCAATGAAATCTGAAATGTCAGGACTACAACCTCAGAAGGATTTTCACGAAGTTTATCCTTGCTATTTGTTAACCTTGCTATTCTTATTTTTTTTTACTGCTTCCTGTAAAAACTTGCTTTCCATAATCATGAATTGCCACTTATTTTCATGAAGGAGTATGCCCACTTTTTTTCGTCTATTATTAGTGGTAGTCGTCTATTATTATTTATAGGCCTATGTTTCTATTTCTTTTGGGATTCTTTTGTCAAAATTTTGTTTTTTGGATATTCAAATGTCACATTCTCTTGTATATTGCATCATTAGGAAAGCATATATTGTGGTTCTGAATTTTCTCTGTTTTTTCATACCATGATTATTTTCCAAAAGCATCTTTCAAAATGACTTTTTCTATTTTGCCTCTCCTTTCTCCCTCCATGTTAGAGTAAATGCTACTTACAAGACTTAAATTCTGCCCTTATTCTAAGATAAAGTAATGGTTCTAAACATTAGGTGTCCTGTCCTGTTTTGTTTTGTGGCAACACCTTAATACTCTGATGGGGACAGTTAACTTTCACAAGGTTCCCTGTCTTCCTGGAGGGTTAGGTTTCATTTTGTGTGAAACTATGGCCATAGAGTAGCACCCTGTTGGGACTAGAGTTTCCTATCCAATAATTTTTCCCCTATTTCTGCTCTCTCCTTTATTTCAGGCTCTGGAAAATGTTATATCAGCATACTCCATTAAAAGTAAGAGTAGTAGTAGTTGAATACAGCAATTTAAGTGGTGTTCTTCTGTGAGGGAGTCACATTAAGAATTTGTCTCTGCATGTTGGCATAAACCTACTCTATCTGTGAAGTAAAATAGTGTCGGAAGGACAAATTTGCTATAGAAGACTGTATGTTGATGTCAAAGGAGCATTGTCCAGAGTGGCTGGATACATTTACAAATGCACAAAATCCCATTCTGGAGTTTACTTGGTTTTGTTAATATTTTTTTTTGCTTTGAAGACAAATGTAATGTTATAGAAAGTGTAACACATCGCTAGCTGCCAGATGCTTCCCATTATAAAATACCACCTTCAGTTATTTTGTTAAGGTCAAATAGTTCAAACAGAATTTTTCAATGCTGAGTTCTGTATCGTGCTGTTATTATTTTTTGAAAAGCCCCCTTTCTTTTAGACTAAGTAGCTGATCTACTTCAGAGCAATAAGCCTGGGAAAACGTCATGGTTTTGATCATGCTTGTCATCTTCATGCTTGAAAGCTTTCCCCCCACCCCCAACCCCCTGCTGCTTCCTTTCTGTACTCTAGCAAAGAAGTCTAGCCTTTGCTAGAGTGTAGTTTTTTGATCACAGAAGCCTGTCTGACATGACCAGGGGATGTAAATGTTCCCTCTGAGCTGCTGTAACAAGATTCTTTTTTGTCTCCTTCTCCCCTGAGTAAGCCATGCTACTATGGTAGGCTGTGTTGGTGGAGAGATGCATACCTCCAGTGAAAGGAGAAGGTTGAAGATAAACTGGGCTTAAGATATTGTGGTGCACCTAAATTGTAAGTACAGTTTGCCTTTCATAAGGAAATGTTGTCATAGAGGAGTGGAAAATGACTGGAATTGAGATACCAATATAAGAGTAAAGTTGTGACCAGAGGTGTACATGTTATACATGTTAGATAGCTCTGGGAAGAAGAGAAGTCTGACTGGAAATTTGAGAGTTTTGAATGGAAGTCATGTACTGAAGTCCCTTTTCTTCAGAGTGCTGAATTAAAAGACTCCCAGTGTGATGGTTGTCACAAGGGTTTTCAATTGAGGGAAGAGACGAGAAGGTTGACTCCATTATCAGAAGGCTTGATTTATTATTTTATGATATATATATACTACATTATAACTATACTACAAAGAAAAAGCAGGAGAGCTTTTCAGAAGCTTGCTAAGCTAAGAATAGAAAAGTAAAGAATGATAACACACAAGCTGGCCCCAACCCAGAGTGAGAGCCAGCTCTGCTGTGAGTGGTCACTGAACCAAAACATCCACACCAGACCAATCACAGATCCACCTGTTGCATTCCACAGCAGCAGATAACCTATTGTTTACATTTGTTTCTGAGGCCACAGCTTCTCAGAAGGAAAAAATCCTAAAGAAAGGATTTTAGTGAAAGGGATGTATGTGACATCCCAGTGTCCTAGATTTTCTTGGACCTTGACCTATGAGTGAAACCCTTTAGTAAAAGGTGCCTCAGTCTTTCAGATCCCTCATATCATGAGTGTCAGTTCTCTTGTTTCATTGTGTACCAGTGGTCTTATGGCAATCTACATGACACAACTATCAGTGCAGTATCAATTGATTGAATTGGTCTTTTCCTCTATTTTGGTTTGCATTTTAAACTAGGAGATGCAACATAAGCTTAGGTTATGTATTCTAAAAATGGTTTCTTAATTAGTTTTGATGGAGTTTTCAGTTGCATTCCCGTAGCTGTTTTGTGTAAGCCTGCCTTACTCAGTGTATTATGTGATGGTTTGTGTTAGTAATTAGCTGTGTGATACTATGCCACTATATTATTTGATATGATAGCCCTGCCTTATACATAGCATGACATTCAGGGCTTTTCTGAACGAAGAATTAATTCTCTGTTGGTGTTTTCTGTGGAAAATGTCACTGTGGTGCTGGAAACTCTCATAAATATTTGATGAGTTTGTTTTCATAATACATTTATGAGGTGAGGGGGTTTTATCTCCCGTTCACAGATATAAGACTGGAGGGTAGCAAATACAAATCAGTAAACACCTTATTTTTCTGTGTATTAAGGACTTTATGGATCTCCTTACTTTAGCTGAAGTGGGTTTATCATTGACAAATCAGAAAATCAGAAACACACATCTGCAAGATAGGTGCAATTTTGATGTCAGTTACATCCTATGGTACCACCAAGCTGTATGACAGAGGCAGGGGTAGGATCAGTATATTTTTGAAACTTATTGAATTGGTTACTGGATCTTCCTCCTGCCACCTTTTAGGTATTTTTAAAAGTCTCTTTTGCTTTTGTATCTTCCAAAACAATAATTCAGAGCTCTCTTACAAAAAGATATTGCTTTAGTCTCAGGCCAGCTTGACTTTTGGTGTTCAGTCACGTTGGTCTTAGTTGAAAGTCCTAAGTCTGGACCACAAGTACATGTGTCAGGAGCTCCAGTTAAAATTCTAGGGGCAATTTTGTTTATCCAAATTTATGCCCCAATATTTAAGGTTTAGACTCCAGTAGAAAGGATGCTAATGACATGCAAAATTTTACTAATTAAGTGGTCCAGGAAAACTGAAACATACATAGTGGAAACCAATATCTAAAACCAAATCCCTGACTGAAACGAGGCTACTGTAAAATGGCAATTTCCAAGATGATTTATGCAAAACAAATCCACAGCTAGCTGAAATTAGCTAACAGAACTGTGAAGAACTGTAATAGTTTGTCTATCTGTTAGCTGTTTTCATCTGAAGCGCTGTTGAAATCAGTATGCATTAGAGGAGACAGTACCACCAAAAAGCTGGCTGTATTTTTGGGAGGATATTTCACCTTTCTATTTAAACAGTCTGGTGTAATGGAAGGTGCCTTGCCTATGACAGGGAAGGGTAGACTTAGATGACCTTTAAAGTCCCTTCCAACCCAAACTATTCTGAGATTCTGTAATTGTCTTTTCATTATTCTGTGTTCTCAGAACCTTTTTCTTAGAAGGATCTTGTAATGCTCATGTAATGTTCACTGGTCTCAAAGGCATCAGGTAGCTATTTTAAAAGTATTTCAGAATCTGAGGAGTCTAATCAGGCTATGGCTGTATATTCGATTATGGTTGAATAAAGTAACTGCAAATATCCCTTTTAAATGATCTGAATTGCATAGTTTTACTAAATCAACATTTTGTCCTGCTGGTATATAATTTTTTCTCTATAGTCTAAATTATATAAATCTCCTTGTTAAAATTTCTATCCTGTTTTATCTTATTTATCAAAGATAATCTAAACTATTTTTATTAAAAATGTATCATGTTCTTGACAAAATGTGCTCTTGTTTTACCTTGCTAACTAGATCAATAATCTCCTTCAATCATGCTATGACACTCAAAGAGAATATTTTGTTCCTTCGTTATGGATGATCTTGGTCCCTTTCAGAAGAAAAGTTAAAAAAATAGTGCAATTTGCTCATGCTTCATTATAGCATGTACTGTGAAAACTGACTGGTTACACTCTTTTATTGTAATTTTATTTAAGCAAAGCCATTGAGGAGCTAGGGTGGATGCTTCTTAAAATTTAAATTGGAAAAAACTAAGCATATTGGAAAAAGGAAGTACTTTCTGTAGGTGAACTATGTAACACACTCTATGTTATTTCCATGGCACATTGGTTTCCATGCAGTGTACTTTTTTGTAATAAAAGAACACCAAAAATGAAAATACTAATATTTTCCTCTTTTTATCTCTGGTAGCCCCTTATTTCTTTCACTGGATAATATCAACTTTTTTTTTTTTTTTTGGTAAAGGCAATGAAGCTTCTGGTGTAATACACCATGAGGAAAGACACTGTTTACCTACTGCTTCAAACTGGTTTTCAGTCCTGAATTGTGTTGCAGCATAAACAAGAAGTCAGTGATGTATTATTTTTTTTCACATATGTTGCAAGACTTCCCAGCTTCAAAATAAGGGAAAAGGAGGGGTTTTTTCCTACATTTTTGTTATATTTAGAGGTGGCAAATTGCTAGTTTACATATAGCTAAAATTATGCCTAAGTCAGCAGTTGAAACTGACAAACAGATTATATTGTTATTGTGTTGACTTTTATATAGCTTTTGTGTTTTTATTTTAGGGTTTTTAAGAAAAACAGAGTTTAGCACAGCTTTGATATGTGTGTACTGCTGGCTGGTCTTTGTATACACAAATTTACAAATACACTCTTTTACCTGTTTGGTTTCTTTTAAACGTTTCTTTCAAACTGGATCCTTTAGTAACCTTTCTGCATAATCATTGTGACACTCTTCAAGGTCTGGCACGTTCAGAGAACATTTTTCAACTTTCTTGCTTGACTGTTGATGTCCTTCCATTGCATGTGCATCTGTTCAGATGCTAGGAGGGCCATCTTTGCAGTTTCATTAGCTGAATAAGAATTAAATTCAATGGGAAGTAGGAATTGTTACAGCAAACATACAAGACAAGCCCTGGCTCTGGCTCTAAACATGAGCTTCACTAAATTCTTCTCTTGAAAACGATTTTGCTATCTAAATGTGATTTTAAATTTGAAACTAAGCTCTGAAGTTAATAATTTTTCCTTGGTTGACCTAGTTCTGTGTTTTATTACAAGTATAATGCACCTGGAAATACCTCCTGAAAAAGGATTTTGTAAATTAAATGCTGTGTAACATTATAGCCTGAATGCAGCTCTGCATCTGTGAACTTGGTTTCACTGTATTTCATGACCTCACCAGGGTGTTGTAAAAATAACTGCGGTGAAGATTGTTAAATGCCTATATATTATAGTAATAGGAGCCATGTAAGTGCCTAAGATAGATAGATAGACAGACAGATAGCATTAGTACATTAGAGGTTTCCTTGAGAACACTAACCAGATTAAGTGCCAGTGTTCTCCTATGCAGCAATGTTAATTGCCAATTTTTGGCAGTTGCACAGGCGCTAATTACTTTATAATAGAACCAATGGAAGAAAATTTTCCACTAAGCTTTTATGGATAATTATTGCAATTTTTTTTCCTTCCAGGAGCTTGAAACTTTGCTCTTACAGCATCCATCAGGTCTGTCTTGCAGATAAATGGTAGCATTACAGCACATGCAAGATTGTGTTCTCTAGCCTTATACCATTCTTGTCTGCCTTTTAAATGATACAATTTAGAACCTTTTCCTCCCTGTCAGAATAGTTTCAAACTCTTCAAACAGAAAGTTTGTACAAGTAACACATAAAGACGTTGCTTTGTCTTGTTCAAATGCATAGTGTATTTACATAGTGCATTACATAAAAACTGCATCTGCAGGGTAACCGAGCTGTAACCAGAGCTTTTGAAGCGAAGTTTTGCAAACATGAGGAATAAATCTAGAGTTCTGGGATTTAATGTGCTGAATTTGGCAGTGTCTGTTTTCTTTCTATGTCTCATTCTCTTCTTATGTATTGATATTGTGTTCTAAATAAAAAGAAATCATTGGATGAATGGTCTGAGAAATACAAGATACACTCAAGATGCTAAGCATTAAACCATGTCAAGAGGTGAATGTGTGATCGCAGTTAGACTGAAACAGTATTGGCATTATCTTATGTCACCCTTCTGTCAAGAATTTGTCACAGTTCACTGGGATTTTGGTGTAGTACTCACATGTAATAATTTTCATAAATCAATATGTCATGCCTTTTCTGTGGTAAAGAGGCTAAACATTTGTGGTTTTGGCTGCAAAACCTCAGCATAGCTTCAGTATTCCTCATGGCTAAAGTATCTGTGTTGGGTCCAGTCCTGTTTAGTATCTTTATTGATGACCTGGATGGGGGGATTGAGCCTACCATCAGCAGATTTGCAGATGACACCAAGCTGGGGTAAAGTGTTTATCTGCAGGAGGATAGGAGGGCTCTGCAGAGGGACCTGGACAGGCTGGGTCATTGGGCTGAGTCCAACAACATGAGCTTCAACAAGACCTAGTGCCAGCTCCGGTGCTGCAGGCTGGGGACAGGGCAGCTAAAGAGGGGCCAGGCAGAAGGGGAACTGAGGGCCCTGATTATCAGCTGATGGACATGAGCCAGCCGTGGGCCCAGGTGGCAACAAGGACAGTGGCATCCTGGCCTCTGTCAGCAATAGTGTGGCCAGCAGCAGCAGGGAAGCCATTTTTCCCTTATATTATATATACTCAGCGCTGATGAGGCCCTACCTCGAGTGCTGTATCCAGTCTTGAGCCTCCTGCTTCAGGAAGCACATTGAGGTGCTGGAGCTTGTCCAGAGAAGGACAGTGGAACTGGGGAAGGATATGGAGCACAAGACCAATAAGGAGCAGCTGAGGGAAAAGATGTCTGAGTCCAAACCATGACCTAACACAGCTTTGTCAACTAGGCCACTGAGTACCACATCCAGGTTCTTCTTAAACACCTCCCAGGGACAGTGACTTCACCACCTCCCTGGCCAGTACATTCAGTCACCCTTTCAGTGAAGAAATTCTTCCTAATGTCCAATGTAAATCCTTCCTGAGGCAGCTTAGGACTGTGTCTCCTTGTCCTGTAGTTGGTTGCCTGGGAGAAGAGACTAATCCCCATCTGGCTACAGCCTCTTTTCAGGTAGTTGTGGAGAGAGAGATGAGGTCTCACCCGAGTGTCCTTTTCTTCAGCCTAAACAGCCCTCAAAGATCTTTTCCAGCCTACTTGATTCTCTGATCAGGTCTTCAACCGTAGGAGGTTTCTTGAAGAGCAGAAACTTTAAACAGATTTAAATAAACACGAATTTAAAAGGATATTGAGGTTTGTACTGGTCAAATTCTAGTGCTTTATCAGAACACTATTAGATAAAAGCAAGAGTGTTTTGGTGGTTTGTGGGCAGGTAGGGGCAGGGTGTCCCAATCCGCTCATTCAGTGATGATTGATGCAGTGTTCACACAGTTGTCCTGTATTTGATTCCCAAATACACCTCTGACAAGTCTGACTGTTTGAGAGATTACCAGAATTTGGACTATTTCTTTTTCTTTTTATTCTCACCATAATAATTATCCAACGAGAAGGATTAGAGGAGAGCCAGTGTTTATACATGAAGTATTAATCATAAGGATTTTGTTCTTAATGTTATATGCAGTAATTCCAGCCTATACACCTAAATTATAAATTACAACATGATATGGAATCATGATCACAGAGTAAGAAACCTTTGTTTTAATTTCAAAAATAATTTTGCTGTTAGCGAGACTGAAGCAATGTTTGCTTAGAGACCCATTAAAAAGATCTCTTAGTATTTATGTGTATATCAGGTTGATGTGTTTGTAATGTAGTGTATATTCATTCTCTTTTCTAGTGCTAGTTGATTTGCATTAATTGTTCCTCTTTATCCCTTTCTAGATGCTTATAATTACAAAAAAACCTCATCAAAACAAACAAAATCCCACTTTCTTTCCTAATCATCTTCCCATCCCAAACCAGCTTTTTTCACTGTCCTTACAACTTAATGATTGAATATCACAAGCCTTGCTTACAGTACTTCATATGGCATTCATTTGCACATTTCAGGGGTTTTAAAACTGCACCTACTTATGGCTTTGATCAAGATGAAAAACATTGTTCTCTTGAAACTTAATAAAATAAATAAAAATGCAAGTTACAAAGTGTGTTTCCCTTTCTGAACTTCCTGTCAGAATAACAGTATTGTAATCAGTTTGTATTGAAGTATTTTTTAGTCTTACAGGTAGTTATTTAGACAGACTCAAATGAATAGATGGGAAGGATCAGGAACAGCATGGAGAGAAATGGCTTCTAGGGAAAGGATATGCTCTTAATTGTTGGAATAGATGGAGTGTAGCTGAAATACCTGTGTGAAGTTACCATCAGCTTTGGGTGTAACTAAGTTGACTGCTTCCCTCATCTCATAGTGGTAGAAACAACTGCAGATAGTTCAAAGACATGATTTGAATAACCAGTGTAGGACTGTTGGGAAGATGTGTAAATCTAAAAAATTCCATTTTCCAAGATCAACCAAACATAGACGTGGAGCAGGAAAACATAAACACCTATCAAAACAGACAGATATAAGAATTCATGTGAAACAGAGATGAAGAATGAAACTCCTTATAAATCACTCTACAGCTTGTAGCAGTTTAATCGAAACTCTCATTAATAGCTGGATGTTGGACTAAATGGCTAGCACAGGGACCAATAATGGCATCATCCTCAGCAGCTGTCTTCCCATAACTCGTAATTCCTTAATGGAATATTGCAGAATGCTGATACGTGTTGAAGTTTATTCCTCAGAACAAAATTCTGACTGTGTGATCAGTGCCCACAGTTGGATGTAGTCCAAGGCACTCCTTTCAGTTCCAGGCACTCAAATCGTGGAGCCTCATTAGAGCCGTCGTTCTGTACAGTACCTGATCTGCTGATGCCACTGCCACTGTTCTGCCACTTTTCCTGCAGTCTGTGTGTGGAACAGGATTATATGAGGAAATCTGCTGTATTTCTTGTGTAACACCTTAGATGTTTATTTACCATTAATATACAACAGATTTTGTGATGTGTTTTTGGAAGTAGGATTCCCTTCTACTTTCAGAAACTTTGGCCATGCAGGAGGGCCTTAATTCTGTACCAAAACCATTACTGTTTCAGACGTGAGTTTGTCATTAATTTGAAGCTGAATTCAAAGGCAATACGATTTAGTTCCAATAAGGATATGAACCAGCTTATAGTTCTTAGAAGGAAGGATTTCTTACAGTAGTAAGTTTGTTACACATGGAATTTTAAGCCTGTAGGTAACATCAAAGTAAGGACAGGAGGTATGTTTCAATAACTGACATAGTTTTCTAAATCTGTGGCTGATTTATTGGAACCCACCAGCACAGGAAAGTCTAAACTGCTGATGCCAAGTTTAAAGAAACACTAACAATAGTACTAGAATTGACTGTGTTTCTGCTAATAGATACTACATTCTCCTTTTCTTTATAATTGTAAATTTATTAGGTATAAATCTGCTGCATATTTTTGATTATAATTCCAATGAATTTTGGGAGAAGAGAATTAAAAATGTAAAATGGTTTTGTAGTCATAAGTCTTATTTGATGGTTCAAAATCTGTGTTTCTCTGGTTTTGATGATAACTACAAATTTTGTGACAGGCAGCCATTTGTGGACTGTTCTTAAAAAGACCCTTAATTAGATTTAGTCTTCCTAATTTTATCTCATTAAGTGCTAAATGGTTTGTCTCTAGTGACTGTTTAACAGTCTGGATGATTTAGATTGTATACTTACTCTTTTTTGGCCCTTGTCTGAGATAAGAGAATTACAATGTAGGCTGTAGGGGTTTCTGATTTTTTTAAATGACAGTTAAATTTTAAGGCGATACTGAAATTACTTTGTTTCAGGCCTTGTGAAATACACAATAATTTGAAAACACAATAATTTATTCTATAAAAGTTAAAATGCTAAGAATTTATAATGCTGTAAAAATATTTTCTGGGGATTTCTTATTTTAGTCTTGCATTGTTCTGTAAATCTACTTGACTGAGAAAGGAAACAATTTTTGGCTGTTGACCTTGGGAGGCTGTTAGATGCTCTGTCACTCTCCCTTTTCACCAGGACAGGAGAGACAGTAAGATGGAAAAACTTGTGGATCAAGATGGGAAGAGGAAGTCACTCCGCAGTTAACATCACAGACAAGGTCAAAACATACTTGGGGAAAATAATTTATTTCCAATTAAAAATGTAGAGTGGGATTGTCAGAAACAAAGGCAGAACCTAAACCACCTCTCCCATACCTCTCCTTTCCCAAACTCAGCTTCACTCCAGCTATTCTATATCCTCCCCCCAAGTGGTGCAGGGGAATTGGTAGTGGGGTTGTAGTCAGTTCCTAATTTGGGGTTCCTTCTCCTATCTCCTCATGCACTTCCCTTGTTCCTGCTTCATGCAGACCTTCAGAAACAGGCTGCTTCAGCAAGGGTCCCCCGTGGGTCAGAGATCCTGCCAGAAAACCTGCTCCTGTGTGGGCTCCAGGCTGCAGCTCTTGCTGAGACCCTTCTCTGGCGTGGGGTTGCTGTGGGTGGAAGCTTTTCCAGGGCTTTTCCACCTGGGTCCTCCTGCAGATGGGTCTCTACTCCGCCATGGTCTTTGTCGTGGGCTGTAGGGAATTCTCGGATCCAATA
>NW_005054404.1:2558255-2560950 GCF_000277835.1 Geospiza fortis | reverse complement strand
TCAGCAGGACCCATAGTGATAGGACAAGGGGTAATGGTTTTAAACTAAAGAAGGTCAATTTTGACTAGGTATAAGGAAGGAGTTTTTCACATGAGAAATGAGAATGGTTAAACAATGGGACAGGTTTTTCATAGAGATGGTAGATGCCTCATCTCTGTAAACATTCATGGTCAGGTATGAAGAGGCTCTGAGCAATCTGTCCTAGTTGAAGGTCTCTCTGATCATTGCAGGGTAGTTGGACTGACCTTAAAGGTGTCTTTTGACAGTTTGTGATTCTGTGATCTTGGCTGCCGCGCTCAGCTGTGCCCTGGGGTGGGCCCGTTGGAGCTGGCTGGAGCAGCTGTGCTGGCACAGTGTCTGCTCACAGGGGCCACCCTAGAGCTCACCTGCCAGCACCTGGGCAGCTGGCGCAGCACAGAGGCTAAATCAAGTGTACAGCTGAATAGGGGGGTACCTCTGATTGACGGGACACCCCGATACTGAAGGCAAGATATGGTGCAAGCTCTTGTCAGAATTAGGAGACATGAAACTGTTCAAGACTCTGAGTTCCACTGGTGACTTTGGAATACATAAAGGCTGTAATTGTTTAATTTAAGGATTCCCTCTTTATCCAGAAAAAAAAATTGGAATAATGTCTTGTCAATGAAATGCATTATGCCTGTTGTGTTATTACAGTTAATATTGTTGATCTAATTCAAAACATTATGGAAGCTCTGAGACCTTTGCTTTTGCTGATTACTGGAAAGTCTGCTAGGTCAGTAGCTGAATAGTGCAGATTTGATGTCTGCTCAGCCTGCTGGGTTGATACCTGGCAGGTTTCTTTTTGGTGTGATTCAAGATGTTTTTCCCCTGTCTCCTTCAATGGCATTACTGTTATAGCACCCTTGGTAATTTTTCCATAAATATTTTCTTCCTTGAAATTTAATACAATTATAATTTTGTTTTCTGATTGAAATGTTAACAAAGCTTTGACATTTAATTCACAGTGAATTAGATATCTTCAGTGTTATTACAGTATCATGTTCAGGAGGACATTTGGATTGAGGTTGCTGTAGATGAGAAGCAGGTCTAGATAAATGCTTTGTTGCACTTCAGAGGGGCATTGCAGATTTCCTTGCAGAAGGAACTTGTACTTTGGAATGTGGCACTCAGCACTGAACTGATGGCATTATGCCAGGAGCTAAGAGACTTTCTTAGGGCCTGAAGCTCATTCTGACTTGCCTGAAATACCAGAGACAGAAGATTGTCATTATTAGTATAAAACTACTATTTTAATAGGTCTGATAATAATAAGCTTTTAAAGTCAGCAGCCTGAACAACATCAGATTCAGTCCTTATAAGAAAAACACTGACACCTTACAGGAAAGAGAAATAATATTAAATCAGTTGGGTCACACTTCTTTCCAAAAAACGTGATTTTTAAATTATTTTCTGACTGAAAGTGAATTTGATTGATGATTGATAATTGACTGATTTTAGAGTCCCCTAACATCAGCATGGCAAGGTAGAAGTATCTGGAGCAGTAGAGATGAGGAGAACTTACAGCTAGAAGCATAGTTAAAAGAGTACAGTATGTAAATTTCAGAAATAGACAAGAAATGGCAGTTATAAACCTTTATGAGTGACTCCTTGAGTCCCTCACTTGAGAAGTATACACAAAGTATTTTATGTTGAGCAAGTACACTATTTTTTTCTTCATTTAATGTGTTTATCTTGTGAGCAAGTGCATGCTACAGAATGTCATTCAGGGAAGCTGATCTGAAGCATTGAGTTATTCTGAGCCCTGGATGGGATGAGGGCAGGAAAATGAAATATCTGGGCCTTTTAAAATTCTGAGATGTGAAATATTTTAGTTCAGGAGGAAAAGGCAAAAGTGAAAACAGCAGCCAAGAGTCTGTACGCAGCTGTGACCATGTACAGACTTTTGCTTCAGGGACAAGCTGAATCCTGGCGCTAGGCTTCCATTTTTGTGTGTGTATTTACCCTGCTGTTTAGAACAAAATACTGAGCGTGGCAGGTGGAATAGACTCGCACAGTTGGGTGATGAAGGAAAAGAAATCCACAGGTTGCTTCCACAAGTACTTTGTGGTGCAAAATGATTTCTATTACCTGGTTATCTATCAAGACCATATTCACCAGATACTGTAGCAGAATGTCCTTGCTGGTTTGCAGTGTGACAATAAGACAAAAATCAATGGGTGAGTATTAACTGGAAGCACAGGAAAACAGTATTAATCAATATGATTAGTTCAGCTGTGGCTTTTTGCATATTTTGTAGGAGGAGGTAGAAGGAAGATAATGTTTCTCTGCAGATATATCCAGCCTACCTCTGTGGGATATCATTGGAGAAAGGTCATAAATTTTCATTTGAAAATTAACACTGTGGGATAATCATAGATATGCTGCAATTGCTGTTCCTGCTGCAAGGCTAAGTGAGAGCTCACAGTGGCGAATGGGGAAGGGAAATCAAAGCAGGTAATGCTTGAAAATGTGATCCACTAGAGAGGAAATGCTTTCAAAAAGACTTTCAGATTAGCCATCTTACCTGCACTGTTGAGGATAGTTCTGGCTGAGGCCAGTTTATCTTCCTCAAGGCCTGGGAAAAGGATGTTGCAGTAAGCTCTGCCGTTGCTGTAAGATTTCTACAGCAGATCATAACAAAATTTCTTGGCCTGTGATGTTTATGAAAACTGTT
>NW_005054404.1:2558034-2558245 GCF_000277835.1 Geospiza fortis | reverse complement strand
GAGTAAGAGTGCCCAGCATAGTGCACAGATGTTACAGATAATATAAAAATTTGAAACAGCTGCCTTTTCTCCATCAGTAATCACTCTGCCTTGAGGAATGGAAGCCTGTATTTCTTAGTGGCTGCAGAGCCTGTCTGTAAGAACAAGTGACTGCAGCACAGCAAGAACTGATGCTAGAATGCTATTGATGGCTTACCTGCTATCAATTAAT
>NW_005054404.1:2557821-2558024 GCF_000277835.1 Geospiza fortis | reverse complement strand
CCTGGCCCAACTCTGTTTTTGCAAATAATGTCATCCCCAAACACTCTAGCTCCTCTGCTGTATTTTTGCACTCTGAGATTACCCAAGTTTACAAGCAATAACATGTTTTGTGATTTCTGTTTGTCTGGTTTTCCTAAAATCTCCAGCCCTCCATCTCAGTGTCAAGTGTCATTCCTGGCACCACTTTCATGGTGGGTGAATGC
>NW_005054404.1:2489757-2557759 GCF_000277835.1 Geospiza fortis | reverse complement strand
AGGGATATGAAGAGTTGGAAGTGCATATATTCAAATGCACCATTCAGGTCCCCTCTTTTTTTAAACCATTGATGTGAATTTTGGATGCTTTTTGAATTTTAATAGTTAGTTTAGTAGTTTTTATTTCAGCTCTTTATTCCAAGATAAAGACATCCCATGTGTTTGGGCAAGTTTGCACTTATCTTACCAGTTCCTCTTCTGGTGTGGTGCCACACCTCAGGTCTTTTGGTCACAAATCTCAGAATTGCTAGTAAATAATTCCAACAGGCTGTGAAGAGTTTCCCTGAAGGAAGAGAGATTGAATGACTTCTGTCAGGATCATTTTAAGAGTTGTAAAGCAATGATCTTTGGAGGAAGTTGTCAGATGGGGCAAGAAAACATCCAGCTGTGATCATCACATGTAATGGCAGTGAGTTTTGCATCATTTAAGGTTTCTGGAGGTGAAATTCATGAGCCCCCTGAGCTGTACAGTTATGTGTCAAGTTGTGTGCAGTATCTGTTTCCGGAAGATTGTTTTACAGATCCTAATTTTATAAAACTCTTAACAGCATACCATTGATGCCCTGCCTGTATGAAGGTTGTTGTTTTATTTTGATCTTTGTTCTCCAACTTTACAAATATCTTGTATGTTAATTGTACATTTGATTTTTTCCCCATTTTTCAGGTAATGGAGGAGATATATTAAAGTATGTGATGCACTGTGCATTTTCTAGGTTTACTTGTGTGTATGTGCAGATATGTTTTTCAAATCTATTGCTTTTCCCTTATGCAGATCAGTTCTGAGACATCTCCGCTTTATCGAATGGCTTTAAAAAACCAAAATAAAACCAAGAAGACAGACTGAGATTTTGTTCTTGGACAAGCATCAGAAATTAATTATGCTTAGCTCCAGTGAATAACCAGAATGTATGTAGAGCTTAAACTGGCCATTAATGCTGTACCTTTTTTTTTTCTAGACCGTGCAGGAATGATTTTTCCTGTGAAACTCCTTTTAAATTCTTTATTGCTGTAAGTATGTCTTTGAGGGGGAAAGTGTTTTTCAGCATTTCAGTGTATTTGCTGCATGACTGATGCAGCCTGATATGACTTATCACAACATGACTTGTCATCAGAAAAAAGCTGAGAAAACAAAAGTGAGTTCCTGGAAGCTAATGCTGAGAAAAGAAGTGCTAAGGGCAGAGCAAGAAAAATGCATGCTTTAAAAAATGGCTTCTCTTTTCATCATCTTGTTCTCTTTCCACATAAAGAAAAAATGAATAGCTTACAGAAACTTGTCAAGTAGTAAAATTTTAGATCAGGTCTTGGGTTTAGAGGCTGTTTTCTAGTTATCAGACAAAGGAAAAAGTATAAAGGGTATTGCTTTAATTCTTTTTTTGGGGGGAAAGAAGGGGTCAGGCATTAAACTCTTAATAAAGGAAGAAAGCTGATAATGAACAAAATAACTGTGGAGAATATAGATTTTAAATATTGTTGCATTTTTAGCGATCACTTTTGGTAGTTGGAAGGTTAAAAACATTTATTTTTATTAGCCTAATCTCTCAAGATTGTTTTTTAGCATGCAATTTTTATTATGTTTTTTATAATTAATTTTGTAAGTTTCTGCTTTGACAGCTATTGTTCTTCAGCTAAAGAACTTTGTGGAAGTCAAAAATAAAGCACAAATCAGAATTTTTTTTTGTTAAATAGAAGTATTTAGTAAATTTCTGCATATTTAACAATTTGAATACACTGAGTATCATTTTACTGAAGTTGTACTGCTAAGCTCTTGTATGGCAAGATAAGAAGACAATGATTAAAGCATTCTCAACTGGTGTCTCTAATGAATTGAATTCTGAATTTACTTTGGGTAGAGTGAGTTTATCTGAATGGTAGTTGTACCGAAAACAAATTTGAAGCTTTTTGGAAGTTATTTCAAGGCCTCCAAGTGTTAAATGGGCGAAAATTTAGTGCAGCCACAACCTATCACACATGTTCTTATGTTTCAAAACATAGTCTGTGCCAGGTCCCAAGTATTTAATGTCATTTTTGCTGGCTTTCTGCTATTTATGTTGCACACATAAGGTAGGATTCTAGTGCAAGGGACCGCTAATGGGAAATTGATATGTAACAGCATAACTTCAGAATGAGTGCAACATTATTTTAGCCAGCTACTTTCAGTTCATGATGGGAGAGAAAGCATGAGCAGGGACAGGAGTCTGTCTACCAGAAAACTGCTGGAAAGGAGAACTAAAGAGATGCAGCGTGAAGTCAGTAACCAGTATTTATATGTTAAACGTATTTTGTGCATCATGCAGTTGGATGCATAAAGTTTCTTTTCCTTCAGAGAGCCAGTGGGCACAGAGTACAAACTGCAGGGGGGGGGTTTGGTCCAGCTGACTAATAGACGTCCAGTATCACTCTTTATGTCATTGCATTAACTTTTGTTGTCATTGGATCCTGAGAAATGTGAATATTTGACATGAAATTTTCTCAGTTTTGGGTTTGGTTTTCTTTTTTTTGGTGGTTTTAAAGATTCATGTGCTTGAACCTTATTAGAATCACTCTAAAGAGAGAAACTAATTTTGTTATGTATCACTCAAAAGCATTTTCTAATTATATATTTTATTGTAAAGTCTGTAATCATAATATTTCTTAGTTGCAATTCAAATACAGAGGAAGAACAGCAGGAAACTTAAGATGTAGTTTAGCAAAAGAGCCTGTATTAGAAATATTTTTCAGTTCAGTTTCCTTTCTGTGCTGGAATTTGTGTATGTTATTTTCTAGTTAAGGGAGTTTAAAGAAATGGCTTAATACTGTTTGATAATCCTTTCTGAATTAATTCAAAGTGACCTAATATACTAAAGAGCATGTGAGTCATTGGGAAAAATTTAAAAGTTGCCTATTTCAATGATGTTCTTCTTGTTCTCTGAGTATATCTTTTGTTAGTGAAATCTACCTGCTGCCTACTAATTTTTAAGGAGTTCTAGTGTATCACTGGTTAATAATTGCCTTGAAACTTTCAATAGATTTGGAGTTATTAAGAATAAAACCCAGACATAGTACAGATAGGTCCTTTTACTTACGTAGTGCAAATGCAGTATGTCAGCTTTAGAAATCTTATTAAACCATATAAATAAAACAGAATGAATTTGGGATAATGTTTAGTCAGTGTTCTGTAAATGACATAGAAAAGGTACTTAACTCAAAATTAGGTATAAGTTGTTTTTGAATTGGGAAGATGAAAAAAATTCGCATTGGGAAGAAGAAACAAATTTTGTTCTGATGTAATGTGGGTTAATTTGTTCATTGAGACTCCCAGCATTTGTATTTCCAGCGTTGTAGTAGAGTTTTGTTGGGGGTTTGTTTGCAGCTGGCAGATGTTTTCCTTTGGCTGTGTTGCTGTTTTGTAGTTGGCAGCTCCAAAAGTTCAGGCAGTTACTCCTTACCTTTATGAACATGTTCCTTTGTGAGCTCTCTGTGACTTCTCAGCATGACTGTAGCCAGCTTAATTTGGTTCTGTGAAATAAGCATCGCCACCAGGTCAAGCCAGTGACTCTTGCAGACAAATATCACAAAACTCTAATAAAAAAAGAGTAAACCTATAAAAATATATCACCTAGAAATATTTATTTTTCCAAGTATTTTGAAGTGTGATTGTTCTTTCTCAGATTTTGTCTTTGTGCAGAACATGTGTGTGGGAAATGCTTTTTCCTCCCCAAGGGTTTCATCTAGCTTGAGGCAGGGAGAGAAAAAGAAAGAGGATATGGAAGAACATGAATGAAATATAAACACAGCTTTGAAAGCAACTTCAGTGGTTTTACTTGTCCAAGTGTTTTGACAGAGGTAGGCCTCCCTTTCCTTGTCTAGACTTTATATGTCTTACCATGTGAGTAGCGTCTTGTTTCTTCAATTACCTTTCCTCCCATTTTCCGTGAAATGGATAGGAAATGTTTGTTCAGGAAATACTTTTCAGCTTGCTGGAGAGGTTTGACAATTTTTATGTTGTAATAAGTAGTGTTTGAAAGCTCAGTTTAGGAACCATCTGCAAGTATGTAATTTATTTTCAGATGTAGATAAATACTCATAGAAACTACCTGGCTTATTTATTTAAAAAGCCATCTTAGGCTCATCACTTCCTTATTTCACCACTGCATATCAGATGGGCAATTTGGAAAATGTAAGAAAGATCTCTTGGAAGTGCTTAGGCAATATTTTGACTGTAACTTGTTGTTTTTTTTTTTTTAATGTGACTGACAGTCCTGAGTAGCTGTGATTCTGTGATCTTTTCTTTATGTGGCTGGTGAATCCCACCTCTGGTATGTTGAAGTGATTTAGTCCAGTCAGGTGCATGTTCCTGTAACAAGATTATGGGAACCTGCGGTGATCATTGAGTTCCCTTTTCCTGGTAAAATGTCTTTTTTTTTTCTGCATTAAATTTCACTTAAATACATTAAAAAGGGAAGTTTAAAAATTTCTCTAGTTCTCTAGTACTAGAAAAAAGTCTAAATTATTGTGATAATTAAAAACATTTATTTTGAGGCAGAGATCGTTATGCAAATATCTTTAGCCCTCCAGAGCAAGATTTCCAAACTTGCAGCATAAAAGGCGAATAATGAGGCCTGAAGAAACAGAGTGTTATTTGAGAGGAGAAGGAAAAGGAATCTGTTTGGAATACTTGGTGTAACCCACAAAGGCAAAATTGCTGTCTTCCATAGAGCACTGAATATGAATCCTGGCTGTTTTACTGCCCTCCTGGTGGGTCTTGCTGAGGCAGGCAGCTGCACAAAGTGCTTCTTTTGCATCCCATATGTGTTGTCTGAGCTTTACTGAGGAACTGATGAACATCAGCACGACCTGATGTTCACAGAAGCAGTACCAGGTTTCTTCCAGGAATTCAGTTGTTCCATCCATAGGGTTGTCCACTATGAGAGATGATGATGTTGGCTCAGGATGGTGTTCCTCAGGCTGTCCTTTGTCTCTTACCTACCTGGCTTGGCAGTGCCCTTCCACAGCCCTAATGCAGTTTGTTCATCTGGAAAGGGTGTAATGACAGACCCAATCTGCAGGGAGCTGCATAGGGGGTTTTCTGTGTGACTTGCAAGTCAACAAGCAGGCAGACCTTGCACATCATATTTCCAGGCAGGTTTTTGGGTCTCCTGATTTGCATCCATTATCCTTAATGCAACTGGAAGCGTTGAAGTTTTGCATATTCTTAGGGTAAGAGGTTTTGGCAAAAACAGTCCAGACATTACAAAATATGCACAAAGGCAGGTTCTGCTTAGCTTTTTATATGCTCCCTGGGCCAGCCAGAGCACTTTTGAGATAGTTACTCTCAGAACCAAAGCTGCTGTTCTTCACAAAGCTCATGGAATTCCCAGTTTTCTGCTCAGCAAGGAATAGTGTGCTGTGTTACTGTTCATGGGGTGCTGTTTTGGGTGGTGTAGTTTGTTGGGGTTTTTTCCAGGTTCTTTCTGTAGTTGAAGTAGAATGATGTCATCTGGAATCTTTGTAATTCCTGATTTCCTAATTCATATGTTAAAGAGAATATGCAAGCAGGATGGTGGTGAAGGCAAATTTGTTTAGACATATATTTATCATTCAGAACTATGTTTAGAGGCAGGTTAGCAGATAGAAACTGAAGGACTTCTGTCTGTGCAACCAATGTGTGTTTTACTACTTAATCTCTTCACAGAGTACTGAAAATGTTCAGTGCTTTATTTAGAAGGTTAGGGACGGAAAGGATAGCAGCCATAACTAAAAAGGATTTATTTTCTGAACACAGTTTTTATTTTTTCATTCCTTCCATTCAGGGATGCTGACTACCTTCAGTGTAATGTTAAGTAAAATGGATGAATCTCTCTGTTTTTCAAAGTTGCTAAGTGTGATTTCCCTTCCTCTCTTTAAATCTTACATGATTTTAATCTTTTCTGATATTAGTGGTTGTTTCTGAGATAGAAATGTTATTAGTAATTTTGGAGAATTATTTTTTCTTAGGTTAATAAGTATCTTAGGAGTGTTCTGGCCTCTTTGACCAAAGATGCATAGGGAAAAAAAAAGGTATTTAATACCTGAATACCTGAAGAGTGGCTTTGTTCTGGGTCTTTTTTAAGGTTTTGGAAATATGACATGACTTCCAGTAAGTTGCTTTTACATCATCCTAATTTTCATCTTACTTAATGGAACCTATTTTTTTCTTAAAAACTAACAAAGTAAACTTGCTCTTCTCATTTCAGAGAATCCACTTTACCTTAATTAGACTTCAAATGGCATAAAACTAGGGAAGCTAGGTAAAATAACCTTTAATTAATTCCTTTCACTATTCTCTTTGTTGGCCATGAAAAATAAAAATACTTATTTGCCTTAAATTTTTAAGTTAGCAGTGCTTCAGCTGTGCAGTGAATACCTAAGCTGTCCTCGTATGGGTCAATAATATCTAAATTTCACAGATATTTAGAATACAGAAATTTTCTTCATCATTCTTTGCTCCTTTTTTAAAAATTGTATTCCAAAAGACTATGTCATTAAAAATGCTCCACAATTTCAATTTGATATCTTGTAAATATAATAAAGGAGGTGAAATTTGGTACATCCTAATTATTTGGCAGGGAGGACAAGTAGGAATGGTAAACCTAGTAGTTTAATAAATCATAATTTGTAACAATTTTAGTACTGGGTAATTAACATTTGAGAAAAAATCTTCTGCAGATTAGTGAACTGTCAGCATATGTGTTAATTCAAGTTTAAAGCCATGAAGCAGTTCCCTGCTTCAACAGGGAACTTGGAACAGATGAGCCACTGTGATTCCTTCCAACCTTACCAATCCTTTGATTTGTGAAATAATTTCATGCTCAGGGTTTGTTTGACACTCATAATGAAGAGTAAATCTTACAGATAAATTCCAGTACTCACTACTCTTCTTTCTCTGCAGGTGTATTTGTGAATTAATTTCATAACTATTTCTTACATTTTATGTCTTGGCATATTTTATTATTTGGAAAAGATCTGTAAACAAAAACAGTGTTTGTGTGAAAGGATGAATATCAAGCCTTTTTGGTGAAGTATACAGTCCCATTTGTTTTTCATAGGGCAAGACAGTGGGAAGCTTGGCAAACAAGCATAACTTAATTTGCTTTCAAAGATGTGAATGCCTCTTGAAGTGAAAAGACCCACTCTGTTGCAGATCTAAAATTAGATTACATATTTTGTACTCAAAGCTGACAAAACAGAATGCTTCATGGTAAATGCCATTTCATTGATACAAAAATTATTTAAAAATCCTTTTTATGTCGCGTTATTGGTTAAATTTAAGCTCAGATTAAATACTTTAGAGCTCATAGTCCTGTTCTCTGATGGAGGTCTATCTTATTTTTTTATCTCAAAATAAAATAAAATTAAAATAGAGGGAAGTGAAGAAGTTACTGGAAAACTTGATCCGCATTCCAGTATGTGCAAATTGCTGTATTCTTGACACAGCTTCCCCAGCCTTAACCCATGAGGATTTTCAAGCCCTTCAATGAATGAAAGAAATTACAGAGAGAGCTTCTCTGCTCCTTGTCAAACCCCATGGAAAAGTTTTACTTATAATTTTATGTAATTTTTATATTTATACTAGACATACTTCCATAACTTTCATACTTACATTTTTATTTTCACCTTGCCTTTATTTCAGGCTGTCTCAGGTGACACTAGAGACTCAGGAAAGGGTAGTCTGTTAGGAAATGCTACCTGTGAGTTGGGTGCCACAGGAACGAGGGCCAGCCAAGGCCAGGCCAAGGCAAGTGTGGTTACAGGATTCTGCACTGCTTAGCACATCTTGTTTGCTGGCTTCTGAGCTTTCTGGTAGTTTTCCAAAGATGTGGCAGGTCTGTTGGGTGGATCTCTTTGACACTGCAGCTTTAAGCAAAATATTGTGGTGTTTGGTGCAAGATAACCACTGCCGTACAGCACAGTTTGCTCAGACTGAAAGCAGTCCTCTTTCTAATCTAGATGGGAATTGAAAAAATGATGCATCAGATGGATGTGTCCCCTGATTCAGGCAAGGCTGTTCAGGTATGGTGCTTGGCCCAGGCCTGCTCTTCGTGGCAAAAGAAAATTAAATAAAAACATGCTGTGTAGGCAGTTCTACACAGTCTTGTACTGTCTTTCTAGATATCTCTTCCACAATAATGTTTTTCCTGTTGATTCATCTTCCTGAAAATTAGTTTGTTGTTTCATAACAATTCACATTTTGAGCATTATTCCACTTAACAATGGCAGAAGACAAAGAAATTAAAAATATACAGGTGTAGTATTTTGCAGCTTCATTGCTGCTTGTCTTCAGCAGATGCTGGTTTTGCTAGTGACTTTCTTGTTTATAGTCTGTTTTCCTTTAATGCTCACATCACTTGTCAAACACAGATTTAAACTAAGACAGCTTGTTTTCCTCAAGATGGTTCCCTTTATACCTTTTTTGATATGCTGAGGCAGATATCTGAATGGATTACCCATGCCAAGCTTGAGCATGAGATTGATTTAGGGACAGAAAGTGGGTCATGTCAGTCTTGCTTGAAAAATATAGTAAGGATTTAGATGACCTGCTTTACCCAGTGGTTCGATTGTGATTTACTAAAACAATTCTTAAAATAGATAATATGTAATTTTAATTCTTCTCTAAATGATACCTTTGCCAAGGCAAGTACCGATTTAGAGAACATTAATATATCCCCTCCCAGTTTATTGATCAGGAAATCAGGTATCACATCTTGGAGAGACTTTATTAATTTAATGGCTTCCATTATATACATATGTATATAAAAAGGTGGACTAAAGAAGTGGAAAAAAGAAGTTCCTGCCCACTTGAAATATGTATGCATCTGGGACAGCTGTGGTGGCATGGAAGCACAGCAGCTACACAGTCTAGCATGACAGATAGACTTACAGCTGTAGATTGCATAGCAGGCGTTCCTAATTTTCCCTAGTAGTACAGTTCCTAAATGCTATCATTAATCACTTTTCTGTATTTAATCTAAATACAGCAAAGTGTGGATTGCACTTATTACTTAAAAATAATCATAAACCTGTGAATAGTAATCATGATGCCTCGATGAACAGACTATAATGTGTGGAATATATAGTTACTGCAATTACTCTATATTAGTATAATTACTCCATATATGTAGACATGGTATTGACTTATAAATGAATTAATGCAATTCTGCAAGACTTTGTCTGAGAGATGTTGTATGACGAACAACCCAGTTAGCTAGGTTCTTGGCTTGTGTTAATCATTGACATATTTTAGGTTTGTATAAAATCATCTACATAACTTTTATTCGGGTCAAATCACAATGTCATGTCACTTGACTAGAGGTGCACACTATCTGTTGAGGCACTAAGGAAACAGTTAGCAAGAAGGACAGAATTTTCAAAATACTTGTTTTAGGTTGAGTGGAAGGGAGGATGTCACTGTAAGCTTGTCTGGGCTTTACCTGGGTACAAAAAAAATGCATTTGAAACGCAAATGTTTTGAGAATTAAGTGTACACCAGTGCTAAATCCCTTACTTTTTCAGCTCCTCAGAATGTAATATAAACTCTATTTATATTTGAAAACAGAGAATTGTGACCTTTAGAAAAACCGGAGTTTGATAGGTATAAAAAATTGTATTAAAAGTGTAAGGTTTGCTGCAAATACAGGAAGAAAGGCATCCACTTTGGATACTGATGTTTACATAAACCCCCAAAATGTTACACTAGTATTTCTATGATAATTAATTAACATCACACCAGGGATAATCATAATTCAAATGACTTGTATGTTTCGTTTCTAACTGCTGTATTTTGTTCTTTTTAATACTTGATGGCTTTCATCTAGCCAACAGCCCTTCTGAAGATATTTTTGGTGCAGTACTTGATGAAAATAGATCACTCTTTTATGTAGAATCCCCTTTAGATTTGTATGGATTGTTTTTGTTTTCCACACCTCTACAAAGACTTTTCTATAAATTGTCTCCAGAGCAAGTCAATAGCATTGTAACATTATTTTTTTTAAAGCATATTGTGACATTCTAGATATGATCTCGAGTGCTTGTAAGTAAAGCTGGTTTGAGGAGACCAATAGGATAGAGTCAGGTCTTTCTTGACATTAGCACAATCTTGTATTGCAAAATTAAATGCTTTACACAGATTTCTGAAGCAGTAGGAACACTAGGTAATTATAAACCTAACTTGTGTACTGTAGAAAAATCCTTCAACCTAGACAAACTTTATGTCTAGGTAATGTAATCATACATTACCTAGACATGAAGAGTAATCATAAAAAGCATCCAACATTTTCTTTTCTTTTAATTTAAAACAATCAGATCATCATTTTAGAGGTGGCATGCTGTTTTTTAAAAGTGGAATGGTCCTTTGATGTCACAGTGATGTTTTTATTAAAAAGGTAAAACCAAAAAGGTCTGGGCATTACCGTGTCTGGAGGAAATCCAGTGTCTATGAGGGAAGTAAGTAATTGGCATTGGTTGTTCGTCCTGTTGCTCATGGCATGAGAAGATTTAAGGGCAGCTTCTTCCTCTTGCCAGCACTGGAATAGAAATTACAAACACTGGACTACTTAAGTGGGGAAGGAGGTTGGGGGTGTCTGGTGAAAGGAGCTGCTCACAGCAGAGTCAGCCAGAGGGTTAGACCAGACTGCCTGAGGCTTCATCCTCAGGATGCACAGTCTCTGGCACAGTCCCTGTGCCAACACTTCTGTGTCCTCCTGGAGAAAGGTTTTCTTACAGTCAGTCCTAGCTTGTCATATCCCAATTCTTGCAGTTGTGTATTTGGCCTATACTGTTAATGAAAAGTATAGTCTGGCAAAAATGAAATTACCATCTTTATATCACCAGAACTGAGCTATTATTAATGGACCTAATAAATTTAATATATTCAGCAAGAGTGTCTTTTTCTGTCTTGACATCTATTTCAATACATGCATGATCTTCTGATACTCATTAAATAATTGCAGTACTTAGAGGGTTACTGTTTCTTTCAATGAAAACATCACAGCTTGATCTAGCATTAACTACATCTAGCAACAGGAGCTGACAGTGCAAGTAGGATTCTTAAATATGTTAAGAGGAGGTTTGAAACACTAAAGTTTCAAAGTGAAAGTGATATGTTAGAAATTACTCATTTGGAACACAATGTCCAATTTTAGGTTGCTTTTCAAAATGGAAAAAATAGAGTGACTGAGAGGATCAGCTAAGATAGAGGGCCATTAGAATGTCTAGTGTGCGGTGAAATTTGCTACATATGAAAGTGGAGATTACAAAGAAAATACTGATCAGGATTTGGGTGAAACATGCAAATTGTGAATGCTTATGAAAATGAATGGGTCCTTTTTCTTCTGTTATAAAAAGAAGAGAAATTACTGGGAATAAAATTACTTACCTGTATTTCTGGTCTGCCTCAGTGGGTATTTACTAGACCAGGTATTTAATTTTTAGTGGTTTATTAATTTAATTGATTTATTTATTTGGTCTTCCCATATATGACTAGTTGCTGAATCAAAAAATAACTAGGTGTATCAGTTTCTATGATCCATGTCATAAATGGAGGACTGTGTATTACTGTGAAAAGTGGAGGTGCTCTAAGGGCAGGATTTTTCTCTTCTTTTCAAAATGCTTATGAACCTGTATCTGAGAGCAGAGTATCAGGTAAAATATGATCAAGCGTGGCATGTGCAGTCCACTGTGGAACGGTACCGTTACAAACATTAGATCTTTTTTGTACATTTTAACAACACTGAAAGCACAGCTACGGTTTTTGACCATCGTGCCAGCATTGATCTACACCTCGCACATTAGCCGCTTGCTAGACTTGTCAGGAAATCCACTTCTGGGCTCTTGCATGTTTTTGAAACCTGTGAAGCCTCTCTATGTGCTGTCTGTCCTTGCTGCATCCTCTGGCTGTGCCCAAGGGCCTCTGTCTGTCACTTGCAGACTCTCGGTGGCCTCAGGGGTTGTGGGGTAACCTGTGTGCTGGGAGCTCAGCAGACCAGCTCCCCCTGGTCTGCTCCTTGATGCACAGACAGCTGCCAAGTGCTGTCCTTGCAGCAAGGAGCAGACCAGGGGGGCTCGCAGAGATCCTGCACAGCTCCCGGCAGCCTGAGCCACCACACATTTGTCCTTCATGGAGAATGTTTCCCAGTCTCACCTGCCCCTCACCGTCCTGCTGAGAAGAGTTCAGCTCCCTGACAATCCTTCACAGGCCCTGAAGGGATTTGGTGCCCCAGGAGCTGCCCCCGTCTCCAGGCTGAACCAGCGCTGGGCCTCCAGCCTCTCCTTGCAGGGAAATGCTCCAGCCAGACTCTTATTGGTGTGACTCCACTGAGCTGATTACTGTGATTTATCAATGTTTCCTACTGGTAAGAGGCCCCAGACTAGACTCAGTGGTCCAATGGGTCTGAGTAGAAGCAAGGAAATCCTGCTCTTTTTATACAAGATGTTGTTGCCTTTGCTTCATATCCAAGCCATTGACGAGTAATGGTCTTTCCTGGAGGTGCGCTGAAGATACGTGGTTCAAATGCTCAAAGCACTGGATTAAAAGAATAGATGTTGTACATCATTTACCACCACAGCATTATCTGTACCTGTTAATAAAAAATACTGTAGTTAAAATCACAGATCTTAAGCACAACACCTTTATTCAAGATTGTTGTGTTCTTAAGAGCATCTTAAGACTATTGGGGTTTTGTGAAGATGTTGCTAGAAAGTTTTCCCACAGCTTGAGTAACTGTAAGTATCAACAGAAACTAAAGCAACTCAGGTTTGGTAGTCTTGCAACTTTTTTGCTGATTATCTGGGAACAGCAGCTGCAGCACTTGAGGCAAAGTTGTGTAAATGTTCTGAGTCCTGACAAGCCAGTCTCCTATACTAGGAGCTAAACTCTCATCTAGAGTAAACTGATTCACTGTAAGTGAAAAGACAGTAGTTGTTTTGTAGTACAAGAAGGATGCCTTTTGCTGAGGTCTTGGATGTTGAGAACTACTTTTTTATCATGAGAATAGTTATAGTTTATTTCCCTTTCTATAAAAAGAAAATATCTTTTCACTGGTGCTATGAAAATGTGATTGAATTGGAGTAGTTGTTCTGTTTTCTTTCTTACAGAATTGGTGCTAGACTTACACAAGCAAACAAACAAATTACCAAAAAAACCCTCTCCAAACCTGAGAAATCTGTGGTTGTTATGGATTGGGGGCATATTTAGACTGAAGTAAAAAAAATCTCCATTTTAGTTCTCATTCTAGAAAATGACAGATAAATAGTGTAGAAATCAGTAATTTCCACAACTTTTGTTCCTGTTTTCCTCATTGTGAATACTCAGGGTCTGCTTTTTGTAGTCGGGGATTTTGTTTGTTTGTTTTCAGTGCAGAAACCTGTGATTTCTGCGTGGCATGCTCTGCTTTGTATTTGGTTATTCAGAGAGGTGCAGTGTAAGAGAGTTACTAGTGTAAGAGCGTTAAATCATAAAAAAGACTAGAAGAAGCACATGGAACATGGAGCTGCTGTGGCACAGATCTGATATAGAGCCAGACCTGGCAATGGGCCAAACTCACATTTAAAAAATCCTGTCTAGTGCCAAAAGTGGGTGAATAAAACATTTTGGTCAACTATGAGATACATAAAAGCAGGTTAAGAAGTTGATATTTCATAGAATCATTAAGGTTCAGTAAGACCTCCAAGGTCATTGAGCCCAGCCTTTGACAGAACACCAGCATGTCAACTAAGCCATAGCAGTGAGTGCCACGTCCTCTCATTTCTTGAACACTCCCAGGGATATTGTCTGCACCACCTCCCTGGGCAGCCTGTTCCAGTGCTTGAAATGTCATTTCTCGACTTCAAAAGCTGTCAGTAAAAATACTAAGATACCCTTTGATGTCTTTGTTGTCAATTTTACACTTTCTTGCTTGTTGTGGTATTTCTTCTGAATATTAAGATCTGTGAATACTGAATACTAATATATTCAAATTGTTGGGGTGTTTATTGTGATGGGAGCTGACTACCTTTTCTCTCTTTTTAGGCAGATAATAATACTCACTACTCATAGGAGATTTTCAATGTTGACAGTTTTGTGGAGTCATTAGTTAAACAGTTAAGAGAACCTTGGTGAAATTGAATTCACTTTTAAGTGGAAGGCATGAAAAATTGGAATGCAGTATTGTCAAGTTCTAGTGTTTTCATTTTACTTCTCTTGAGAGGCTTTAGAATTAGGACTGGATCACTAGTTTTGATTTAGCTTCCAGAGATAAAATCAAATATTTGAATAATTTAGTATGCAGAGGATCTTTCTTAAATTTTGGCTGCCATAACCTTCCTCTCAAATGACCTTTTGTTACTTCTTTTATTGAGATCACTAATGGAGCATTTTTCAGAATTTTACTATAATTTTCTTTAAAGTCACACAAATATGTACTTTATTACAATTTGGTATGCAATACAGTCAAAGTCAAACACCTGTTTGATCTTGTGATAGCACAGACAGATATTGTGGAAAATGCAGTATTTAGTTGTGGATTGATATGTCTGGTATGCTTGTCATTTCTTCAGAGGCAATGCACAACTGAGTTAGACGTTAATAAACTAGTTACAGTATTTCCATCTTCCACTGTCATATTCAATTGCATTTCAATAAATCCGTATTTTTAAACTTAATTATTAAATTTAAACCAGGAAGTGAAGTACTTTCAATGTAGCAAAAGATACCTACATTCTTCTCTGTAAGCTGGAGAAGGCTGCTCTTGAGTAATTTTCAGGTAGCTTTCATATTTGTGACTGCTGTAAGTAAAAACAAAACACCATATTGTATGTTTAAATTATTTAGTGTGCATATTTATGACTGTAGTGTTCATGTGGATCATTTATACTCAGTTTGGAGGAGGGCAGTGATGCATAAAATGTAATGCTAAGACACGGTACAGTATTAGCATTTATGAAAATGTTTCATTTACAGAATACAGCATAATAGGCATTTTGAAGGTCTGATGCTTTTCCTGTGCCAGTAATCCTGATTAAAGTAACATAAGTAGGAATTGACACAAGCTGGTGTAGTCCATTATGCCAGTAATCCATGGTTTAAGGAATCCTAAAATATTGTGCACGTTGGTCTGAAGGCACTGTTGAACCATAGTGTTAATGGTCTACAGAAAGATTTAATTTTGTCATTTTATATTAAATATATCTTTTGTGTCCTTAGGGGAAAAAGTTCTACAGGTGACTGAAAAGAATATTGTCAATAAGTAAAGACTCTGGATGTAACTGGAAAAACCCCACAGATAAATAATCTCTGGTGTATTTTGCAACTATTAAATAAATGTATCTGGTCGATTAAGGCATGGATTTTATTTTTCAAGAAATAAAGCTTTTGTATTGATTAATAGACTAACAGAAATAACTGGCAAACACCTATTAAGATTATCTCAAACCGTTGTAGTACCTAGTCACGACAAAATGAAGGGAAGATTTAGTGGAAGTTAATTGAACTTATTTTAGTATTTGTAAGCCCCGTAGCTTTAGATGTTGAAACTATAGATGTTGATTTTCTTGTGGAGTTTTAAAGTAGAAGAAAAAACACTCAAAATCAGATTGATTGATTAAAATTCAATTTATGGGCTTATCATCACATACTTCAAACAAAGTTTTGTGATCCATACAAAACAAGAAACTTCATGACTGAAATATGGAAAACATCTGTCGTGGATGACAGAACCTGGGAATTATTTTGTTAAAGCAGACACAAAGATTTAGAGAAGGTCTAGTAGGAGGTGTAGAATAAACCTCTGTGATATATACTCACTAGTTATGGGAAAGTAGGAAGCTGGTATAAATGATGAGTTGGAGGTAGGATTTTGCTCTTCAAACTTGCTGATAATGACAGCCATATCAGTTGCTGTAGTACATGTGGACAGAGGGTGGACAGATCTTCCCACATTCAGGGAGGGCTGACTGAAAGTCAGTATAAATGATATATAAGACCAAAATGTTTGAAGGGAACAATTCTTCTTGAGAGCCAGCTGAAGGGAACAGAGGTGGTATATGTTATTTTGGATTTATTGAGGACAAATATACCAGTGGAGTGAACAGTGATTTGCTGAAGGCAGTTTTTTTAAGAGATGACTAACTGTTGATAGCATTTAGGACTAATGATATAGGTGTTTCAAAAAAAAATCAGCTAAACAGAACTTCTGCATTTGTTTTTGCAAACATGAATTCCTTGTGAAATGTGTGAAGTCATTGTTTTAGAATGGCTAAAGCATGAACTGCTCATAAAAGAAAAGATCAAAGTGAGAGTGAGAATGAGGAGTTTGGACTTGTTGGTGAATAAATGCAATGAACTTTCAAAGAAATGTCACCATATTGTGTCATTGCATCTTTAACTGATTTTCATGAGTTTAATATAGATTTTTTTAAATTGCTGCTTTCTCAAGGCAACTCTGGCTTTAAGTACAAGTACAAAAGGCATTACAGTGAAACCAATCATTTATTTAGTTCTACCAGTCCATTCCTAAGAGCCTGCAAATCACAGGATAGGGTGGTGTTTTTAAGAAATATTGTGGAAATAAAGATCAGCTTTATGCATTTTTCTGGCTGGAAGTAACTTGGAAGTTTTAAAAATGATGCACTAATATCACAACCAGGCATGTGCTTGCTGTATTTTAAGAACTGTAATTCATTTCTGAGACAACTTATAGGAACTCAGCTGCTGGAACAAAGTGTTCATTGCAAAAAACTGAGATACTTCTCAGCTATAGAGATACCTATGTGGAAGATTCAGTGTTTTTCAAAAAGAAATTTGTGCATTATATTTTACTGATGAACTATGAATGTTGAACTGTGGTTAGCAGTCAAAATGACTAGTATGATTCTTCAACTAGTTAGCAACTTAAAGGTAGATATATCTTTTAATCTTTACTGATATATGTGGTGATTTGATCTGTTTCATACCTTTTCAGAGCTGTTTCAGATCACTCCTATAAAAAATTAATGTTGAAATTATAGTAATTTACCAGACATTTGTGGAACAATGATCAGATTTTTCTAAGCAACCTAACTAGAAATTGAACAAGAATTTGGTATCATGTGGTATCAAATCTTAATATGAACCTAGAAAAGATTATGTGGGAGAAATACGACAATGTGTGTAAGTTTTGGGTTATTTCTGCAGGTGATTACTGCAGTTTTGAAAAGATCTCAGAAAACTACAGGAGTACTCACTCACTTCAGGTCCATTTTCCCATACAGCAGTGAAATATGGGTAAATCCAAAACATGAGTTTCTGGCCAGAGCCAGGCCAATGCTGCATCCCCAGCAGAGAATCAGCTGAACTGCAGCTCCATCAGGTGGTCACAGGCAGCTGACGTGGGTTTGGGAACTGGGGCACACACAGTTCTGTGAACAGATGCCAAAACAGGACACCAACAAAGGGCAGGCAGAAATAGTCATTACATGGAGGAGGTGATACTAGTGTAAATCATAAATTGGATCAGCAAAGTTAGAAATATATTTTGTTGCTTCCCATAGAGTTTTTTGTTTTGGTTTGTTTGGTTGGTTTGGTATGTTTCTTTCTTTATTTCTTTTGTTTTTAATGTCTTTTTTCTAGTATTCTGTTTAGTTTTGATTTTGTAAAGAGCTGTCACTTGCATCCAAAGCACTGTGGCCAGCAGGTCAGGGGAGGTGATGCTGTCCAGCTCTGGGATCTTCCGCACAAGAAGGACATGGATCTGTTAGAGCAAGTCCACAGGAGGCCACGAAGTTGATCAGAGGGATGGAACGCTCTCTTCCATGAGAAAAGAATGAAAGAATTGGGATTGTTCAGCCTGGAGAAGAGACGGTTTTAGAGTGACCTAATTGTGGCCTTCCCTTTCCTGAAGGAGCTACAAGAAAGATGGAGACGAACTTCTTAAAAGAAAAGAGCATGTATTGACAGCGCAAGGGACAAAGGGAGGTTTTACAATGAAGAAGAGTTGGTTTAGATTAGAATTTAGGAGGAAATTCTTTACTGTGAAGGTGGTGAGGCACAGAACCAGGCTGCCCAGAGAAATTGTGGATGCCCCATTCCTGGAAGTATTCAGGGCCATTTTGGATGGGGCTGTGAAAGATGTCCCTGTCCATGGCAGGTCGACTGAAACTAGGAAATCTTTGAGATCCCTTTCAGTCTGAACTACTTTGTGGCCTACGTGTGTTGGTAAATCAGACCTGTGCTGGAAATTCAGGCCATCTCCTTCATACTTGAAATTTTAACTTTGCAACAAGTGAATCAAAAGTTTTTCCATCAATTTATTAGCACTGTTTCCAAAGGCATCTCTCATGCTCTCCTACCTGTTTTCTCTGAGATTTAATTTTTCATGAAAACCTTAATTTTCCTTCTAATGCCTGGTCCTTGAAATGGATACAGAGTACTCAAGAAACTAAAATTTGAAGAATAAATATTAAAGGAGAAGGAGAATGTTAGTGTGAATGTATTTGCTGACTCTTCCTAGTTCTAAAAGTGAGACAACTACAAAGAAAAATGCAGATAGTGCCTGCATGCATCTAGAGATGCCCAGGTTAATTATCCATACAAGGGACATACTTATTCTTCCTGCTACACTGCTAACAGATATTGAAAGAGCTGAAGGAAGCTTGGTTAGAAAGAGAAGTAAGCTGAAGAGAAAACCTTCTTGCTTGAGTTGGGAGGGGCTTGTCTCTATTTTTAGCACAGGAGTGAAAAGTGCTGCCTGTTGTTGTCTCACTTGAACCTGATTGAGCAAATTGTCCCTTATCAGTAGCCCCGTAAACAGCTGGGAGTACCCTAGTGGTTTTTACTGAATAAAGTTTAAAGATGATAAATTTAAAATGTTCGATATTTTGCTAAAATTAACAATGATCAGAAAGAGTCAAATTCTGTTGCACTAAAGCTTGCAGGAAAAACATAATTTAGGCTTCTGGTTCTTGCAGATAGAAAATGCTTAATATTTGGAAGAAGAAAGATGCTTATATTTGGTTTCTTACCTTTAAAAAAGAATTATTTGAATATATCAATTTCATGTAAAAGAATAAGAGAAGTCTTTGTGCACTAGTTTGTATTTCTCTATGCCTGATGTCATGATTTGCTTTTATTGTTCTTTGGTGCTTTTGATTAACCTGATTCTGTTTAAAGACCGTTTGTAGAGACTCATTTGACCAAGGATGGAAAGATGGCTGCACAAACTGCGGTTTGAAAAGCTAGCTCAGTTAATATTTACAATTTATTTGATGCTGGCCATAAACTCAATTTTTCTTAAGAAAATTGACTGATATATTTTGTATTTGGTGGTATGTTTGTCTAAACACATTTCACTGTTTGTGACTTTTTAAAGTGATAATTTAAAGTTTTTTACCTTTCATTGTTCCTCAAGGTGTTCGGCTGCTGTGAACCTCTAAGTGTTGTAAGCAGGCCTTTGTAGATGTGCTGTGGATACAAAGTCACTGGGTAAAGAAACATCCACTAAAGATAATACAGTTGTAAAGACTCTCATTTATCATGGACGCTCATTGAGGTCTTGAAACTATTTATTTGTGTTCTCTGGCAGCTCCTGAAGTGTAAGCCTTGATCTCAGCTTTTTCAAGTTCTGTGAAGAAGTAGCATTTGTATGTGTGGAAGGAGGCTCCCAACCTCTGTGCTCTGCCCTGCTGCATGGAGTAGATAGGAAACTGCCACATGAAACCACAGGCCTGAGTACCTAAGCTCCTTGTGTAACAATTCAGGAGATGCAGGTATATTTAAGTGGGGATTGCAGCAATCAGCAGATGGGACAGGTCATGGGAAAATGCTTTTGGTGCTGTGGGTTTTAATCTTGCCTCCTGGACACAGGTAGGATGTCCAGCTCCTTCCTAATGTGAGTTCTTTCTTTCACAAACAGCAGAGGCATCACTTATTATAGAAAATGTCAGGAAGTGTATGGGAGGTGGTGTCTAAAAATAAAAGTGATAATTGCTTTCTGCTGGTGGGAGGATTTATTTTGGAACACAGAGAAAAGAGGAAAGAGTGGAAAGGCTGCAGCCAAGGGAAACCACAGCAGGCTTTAGTCTCCATTTTGATGTTATCTCTCAGTTATTGCACATATTTTTGATGCTGATTGCTTATGTTTGTACTTGGTGTAAAAATTCTTAGCACAGATACTGATGAGCCTCTGATGAGATGTTTCTGCCATTGTTTGATTACATGAGCACTTTCCCTCTGCCATGGATCTAGAAGCCATGTAGTGCTGGTGGCTGGGGAAGCAGCAGGCTGTTGGGTGCTGATCAACCTTAAAAACCCCAGATGGGGGCTCATCAGAAATATTGGGAGGGAGGAAAGTTGGTGGAAGATTGGTAGATCAGGAAATATGTGTCCCTTTTTCAGTCTGCAAAATTCCAGGAGAAATGGTTGAGACTAGTCTGCAGTAGTCCAGTGCTGCAAATAGACAACATTGCAGCTATTTGCCCAGTCTACTCTATCTTTTATGTTTTAGTGCCTGAAAAAATAAAACTGAAGAAAACTTGAAAATTTTGGCTCAAGTGGACAGATGTGATAGTGAAATACATTTGTATATTGAGTTGCATGTCTGTTAATGTTTAAGGATCGCTAAAATGGCAAAGCATTTATTTTTTGCATTGTTAAAGACAAAGTATTCGTTAATTCCTTCTTTTTCTTAATCCTTAGTCACAATACCTTTAAGATGATGCACGTCTGCATATTTATCAATATCAAGCTGTGTTTACCAAAATTAAATATGTTCAAGTTTAAGATACACTTGTTACAGTATTTACAGTACATACACATGTGCACAAAGTCTTAGAAGGCATAGCTAAAGTTGTAAGCAAAATTGTACACTTTCTCATTTAAAAGAAAAATTATTTTTTCTATACTAAACAGATTTTCTCAGATACTTTCTCCTGAAGGAATTAAATAAAAAGTTCTCCAATCCTGAAATTAAAAGAGATTATCCTTTCCTCTTTTTATGCTCTAAGACTGGATCAAAATTATGTCTTCTATGAATTTCTGAAAATATATAGACTAAACAAAATTCTCAGTTGATCTGGTTCAGTGTTCCATTGCCCTTTCTCTTGTAAAGGTTTCTTAATGGAGTCCTCTTAGCTGCACTTTAAGCAGATTACTTTTTCTCTACATCTTAGGTGTTTAGTGGCTTTATTATCTCCAGTTTTCTTTGCAGGTATGTCTGTCAGCAGCTTTAGAAAACTATTCTCAACTGTTCTGATCCCTTTTTCTAGTTTTCAGTGTACTGTGCTGGGTGTATGCAAGACTGGTAGGAAAGAGAGCTATAGAAAAGAGAAGTAAGCAGCAGAAAAGTATAAAGAAGATAGTGAGATAGAGATTACAGTTTTACTGAGCTTAGTGACAGATCATTCAACATAAAAAATGGGTAGTTTGGATGACATCTGGATTTATACTGATAGGAAATTGTTATATAGTGGTTTGGTAAAACAGACTAATGATTTTTGTTTGATTTATTGTGGTCAGATGGCTGTATCTGAGAATTTCCTCCTTTTTGGAACAAATTTGTTCCCCTCTTGACAGTTTTAGTGAAGATAACAAGGAATTTAAGATTAAAATGTGAATTGGCCTCTCTGTAAGGCAGAAGTGAAATGCATAGGCAGTGAAATTTCTGGGGCATATCTTCCAGCTGTGTCAAACTCGTATTGGGTAGAAATACAATATTGTTTCTGGATCTATCATTCATGCACCTTTCAGAGCTAATGAAATGCAAGAGGCTTTCTGAATGAGGTCCTATTTTAATACTCATTCCACTTTTCTGCTGTGGCAGAAGTGCCATATTTCTTTCCTAAGATGAAATACATGATTTTCCTTCCTTGTTGCCATGTCAGACCACCGTTAGCTGTAGCTGTTCTTAAGTTTTTAACCTAATATGTAGTATACAGACAGCCGCACCAGAAACATTTATATCAAAGAGATTCTTCATTTTGATCCCTCTCAACCTGTAGTTGTTTTATTTTTAACTGATGTTTGAAAAATTTTTCTTTGCAGATTTATGTGGCAGAATGTTGAGAGCTGATGGCAGCCTATGAAAAGTTCAACTCATTTTATATCATTAAGTTTCCATATGTTTTACTCAATTTTCTTTAATTAAGAAAGGTCACAAACCAATAAGATACATAAGTGAGGAATAGTACACCACTATAAACACAGTTATTGAGACAGCATGTACTTACTGACTGCATTGGAATTTAAAAAATCTAATTTAAAAAATCTAGAAATTAGAAGTCATTATTTAAACATAATTTTAGTTTTTAAGTTTGATAGCTGTATGTGTGTTTGGAGAATAATTCTTGTTCCATCTAGCTCTTTTAAAAGTTATACGGATTTATTTTTTTAAGGATATCAGTCTTACCCAGCTTTGAAAAGGCAGAATTCTGCTAATGTAATTGTGAAAGCTGTGTAGAGAGACCTGCCAGGAAAGTGTTCTGTTTGTTTGAGATGCTGACATGATGATGTATGTTTCCATCCATCCACTTCTTTTACTAATAAAAAACTATGGTTGATGCAAATGGCAAAATAAAATTGATGACTGATCAACAAAAGCTCATGTTCTCTCTTTTCCTGTTCTGATTTGGGATGGGCATGGAGAGAGGGTCTGCTTTGCTTCCTCCAGAATCAGTAAGCACCACAGCAGCATCAAGAACAGAAAGCTAAGTTTCAGATGTCACTGGGCTTTCTTGAATGCAGAACCCATGACACAGAGCTGTTGCTGGTATATGTGAATTTTGGCATCAGGTTCCTTCCTCATCTCTGTACACAGGAGGTTGGACAGAGCACTGTCATTGTCCTATGTATGAGGCTACCTGGTGACAAAAATTCTTTGCTATGTCTGCTAAACTCTTTTCTCAACATACTAGGAGTCAGGAAGCATTTTTTATCATTGTAGGGCTATGCCAGCTGTGCAGCAGCACATGGCACTCCCATGCTCAAAGGGAGTTTCCTGTCCCCTTCTCTTTCAACCTAAAGTAAGCCAAATCCATAGGTTTTATTTGAGTGTTTCAGTCATTGTAGCACATATGTGTCTTTTACTGTGAACTCTGTAGATGTCCTGCTATGATCCTGTACATGCTGTGACCCTCTAAGTAAGCTCTTCTACCCATATACCCTGTTTCACAGCTGGTGCTCCATCTCTCAGAGTCTCTGAACGTAGCCAAGAGTCTTATGAGCAGTTTTTAATTTTTTTTTTCTTCTAAAGTGAATCTTCTAAAGCCTTCCATATATAGAAAATTTAAATCTGCACTTAATGAAGTCAGATAAGACAAAATGTTAATATTTCTCTTGGCTCAAAGTTTGCCACAGGATACAACAGTATGTGAGGTGTTTTTCAGGAAGCAAGAATTTCCAATGGTTAGCAGAGAAATTGTTTTAGCACTTTAATCTGTCTGCCAGGGTAGGGTAATTTCAGCAAAATACCACAGTATCCTAGGGAACTATTTAACTTAGTATGACTTACTTTATATCCAGAAATACTGAATATAAAGCAGAGAAAAATCTTTCATATAGCATGGCTTTATACAAAAACTTTTTCTTATTATTTAATACTGTAGTATCTTTAGGCATTCATGGAAGCTTGTTGCACCTAAAAGTTAATTAGGCTTTAAGGTCACTGAGGTTGCTATTCTTGTAAACATCTGCAGATTTCCAGATGCATCTTTTCTATCATACTGTGGAAATAGAAATAAAAAAAATTATATATACATATTTTTTATTGATAAGGACAACCCGTATTCCTGCATAATTTTTCTAGTAGCCCCCGCACTATGTTTAGTCCTTTTTCTTTCTGTATCAAATGTGGGTTTTATCCTTTTGCTAAATATCCTGTCCATTTCAATGTATTTTAATTTCTGAGGTAAATATTTTTTAAAAAGAAGAGTGCTTATGGAGGTGGAGCTTCATTAGTTCAGGAACAGGTGACAAGAAGTTTATAGACATTGTTGAATCTATGAAGTTGCTGGAGCTTTGAATTCATTGGCACTATTAGAGACACCTGGAAAGTTACAGATATTGTGGAGACACTTTCTTTTTTGTGACCTCTTTCTGGTATACTGGGAATCTGGGAGAATTTTCAGTGTTCTTGATTGTGGGATGTTTGGATTTTTGTTTATTTTTTTGTTTTGGTTTGGGCTTTTTGTTTGTTTTTTTTTTAATGTAAAAATCTGCTTTGATGAATAATACATGGTTAACTGTGGGTCCAAAGTCCTTTTTTCTGATTTAAGTGGTTCTTCCTCATCTTGTGTTTGTCCAGCTGATCATATTCTTATGTAGAAGCAGCACATTGTTGACTTGCATCTTACCTATTTCAGATCACATCCCATGCTGGTGATTTAAATTCTGATCCTCTTCTACGAAACTACTAAATTGCCAGTGCCTGTGGATCTAAAAAAGGATAGTCTCCCTTTCTCTATGTTGTTACTTAAAATGCAGGATGGCAGCAGACCTAAGCCACATACCCGAGCTGATTTGGTCAGTTTTTCTGGTGTGGTAATGACCCATTGGCAGGTGGTGTTTTGGTACTGTGTTCCAGGGAGTTTTGCTGGTGCTGTGGTGGGATGCGTGTTTGAGAGGGATTGGAGTGTGTGAATATCTGCAGCAAATTTTCCTTTGTCGGCAGGCTGTGGGAGTGATGGCAGGGTGCCAGGACTGTTGTCTCAGGTTTCTCTGGTGTTCAGGGTTATCCCACACTTCAGCTGTTGGGGTGACAGGGCTGTCTGAGAATGATTTGTTACGACACTAAATGTGGCATTATTTCCGACATGGAGGAGCCTTCATATTTTACCTTACTTTGGGCTCCAGTGTCTGAAATTGGAGCCCTACTTACAAAAATGGGAGAAGAGCATTTGCATAACTCAGGTACTCACAGCATCAATGTCATGTGGGTATTTTTAACCTTGATGGATTGTGCAGGAAAACATCATGCCTAAATTCTGTAGCACAATCTATTTCCAAGACACGTGACAGTGTCATGGAATAGATGTTATCTAGACTTTCATTTTTTTCCTGAGACATCCTCTTCTCCCTTTTCCTTGGTTAATGAAAAGTTTATAGTTTAGTTCCTTAATTGGTCTAGTGTCAAGTAGACACACAGGAGTGGAGGTGAGGGAGTAATAAAACTTGCCTGTACCCTAAAACATACCTGTTGCAGACTGTGTTTTGCAGACTGTCATTTTGAGGATGACACATGAGGAAAAGACCACAAGTTACCGCATTTTTGTGTCTTTCCTATCCATTACACTTGGTACCCTGTAACAGAAGCAAATTAGATTTGTTTTGACATGCTTTGTTCCTGACCAGAATAGCCAGTGATGGCTATTACTCTTCAGTCTGTTGCTTTGTCTGTGTTTACAAGTAGTCACTTTCACTGTTTCTTCCAGAAGTTTTTTTTTAGGAATTGAGGAGTTTCCAGTAGTTCCTTGCATTTACAGGGAATTTACGGGGAGCAATAGTATAAATTTTAAAAGGTGAATATTCTTTTCACCCTTTTCCAGTCATCTCACATCTCAGGTTTTGAAAATGGTTAGCCTGTCTCCTTCAGTGGTCTGTGATTCACTTACTTCAAGGAAGAACAGTTCTCCATTCTTTCGTGCTACTTGGATTCCTATTTATTCACATTTCTTTGCTTCTACCAGCATGTCTGCAGTTGCAACTTTACAGAAGGGTAACAAAAAAAAAATACAGCAAAGTGAAGTGACAACTGTATGTTGTTAGATTATTTATTTCAAGTTAAGAAAGAATAAGATTCATGAGAAGCAGGACATTGGGGTCAGACTTTTCTCTGCAGAAATAAATATTGCATTATATACAGTTGTCCACCATTTTCTGCTAAGCAAGCCAGCCATTATGCTCTGTATTTCGTCACTTAATTCATGATGAGAATTTTTGTGAAGGTGAAATTCCTGGTGCTTTGTATCAAGGATGTGAAAAAAAAAAAAACCAAAATCCCCACCAAAACTTAAACCAGAATAAGAAATCACAGGCCAGGCATCAAGCACCTCAGAGTCCTTACAGCTTGGAGAAATCGCGGGTGCAACTGCTTGGTTATGTTTATATTCAGGGGCACAAATCTCACGTTTCATGGCTAATCAATATTCTTACTAAGGATCCAGCTGGCTCCTAAAATACTTTGTATGCAACTGTTCCACCTGCAAGCTGAGAACATAACTGTAGAAGTAGACCTTAGGCTCTCCAGGTGGAAAATACTCTTCTGTGCAGCTAGTGCCCTTGTGTCCAGATTGACAGATAGTAGTTCAGAAGTTGCTTTAACACAGAGTGCAACCTGGTGCCAGCAAGTTAAGCAACTTGATATCAAGAGTAAAAGATCTCTGATAACTTCTGCTGTAGTGGTTTGCACTGGTAACCTGCGGACTGTTAGGATCAGACTGCAATGCCTACAATTAAACTTAAAATTCCTAAACTCCCAACAAGGTAGTTAAGAAGTCTGGCTCCGATTTTTCAGTTTCATGCCTTGACTCTGTCTCATGTTTTAACTGTTGAAATTAATTGGCTTGATATTCTTACAAAAAAAATGCATAAATTGGTTTCCAAGAAACTAGAAGAAACTGTAATTTTTCTGAGATGGACTTTAAAATTTTCAAAATTTAAATTTCAGGAAAATACAAATTTCATTGAGCTCTGAAACCAAACATTATTATTCACAAAAAGGTTTATAATATAAAAAATAAGCAAACCTGCTTGTTGCAAATTAAAAAAAAATTAAAAAAAGATGAGTATATTATACATGTAGCTAGGCAGACGGTTCACTTTTGAACCCTGATTTCATTTTTTTTTAATATATTCTCTGAACTTTCATTAGAGACGTTTATTTAATACTGAATTTGTAGTTATCAGCAGTGCAGTCAACTTGTCATGTTTTAAACAACTAATATTTGGGGGCAGGGTGTTTCCCTCCAAAATCATGGTAGTAAATGTCAAATGGGAGTGTTAAAATAATTTCAGATTAATGGTTTTTGAAAGACCAGGTAACTGATGGGTTGTGTCTGTACTGATTGTTTTCAAATCTCAGTTCCTTTGCTATAGGTTTCTTTGTATTATCTTAAAATAAAATAGCCGTAACTGTAGGAAGGCATGAGGGGTAATAATTCTTAATATAAGTTTCCTTAAGAAATTATGGAAGACTGAATTAAACTCATGGGTGTTTGAAGCAAATTGTACTGCTTTTGCTAGGCAAGAAATACTGCCCTTCTTTAAAAAAAAATATATATCTCACAAGTCGATTTTCCTCATAAAGTTATATATGTTTTCTGTGACCCTGTAGTTGCTCAGGTACATACTGTCTTTAAAGTGGTGGCTCTTTCTGTGTGTGTGTGGCACACACAGTGTTCTGTGGGTAGCTAAACCAGTCTTTTTCAACTGATATTTCTGTTATAATTGTTACAATTCTGATTTATAAAATGCTACGTCCTAAAGTGATTTTGGAAAGTTGATGAAGTTGCTTGTTGCATATACATGCAAATTAAATAGTTGTTTCTGGTTTGCTTTTTTTTACAAGAGGGACTGTGACTCTATAAAATATCATGAAACATTGTTGTTTATTAATAATAGATTTAGATGGTCATGCAAGGTACAGTATTCCTCCGTTTTCCTATTGATGTGCTGGCCCATGTGAGAAGCATGTGTGTTAAGCAAATGTCACAATGAGAGAGGAATCACAGTTAAAACATGTCTGCATTGGGTAAAGTACGTATTTTGTCCTGAGTGCCGGAAAGGTTCCAGGGCAGTGAAGCATTACACTTCCTTGCTTTTTCTGTGACCTTATTCTCCACGTGGAGCTGATGCTCCTGGCTGGTGCAAGGAAATGGTTTCTGATGTGTGCGGTCTCTGAGTGTGAGAGGGAGATTAGGACAGCTTGCAAATTCCCAAAATGTGGGAGGGGCAGCAGGACATGGGATAGTCTGGCAACATGTGTGGCTGCTGTATTGATGCCATTTGGTTACTGCTATTGTGATACAGAGGAAAGAAGTTAAAGCTGAAAATGGCTGTTTGAAATACTTCGAGACACACCAATCTTGATTTGTGATCAGTCTGCAAGCAGTGGAAAATACAGTGGGACAAGATTTCAATTCTCTCCCACAGCTCCTACCTGCAGCCTCGCCAGTTTCACAGGACAGCAGATCTACATGGCACCCCCCTCCCCCCACCAAAAAAACCAAACCAAAACCAAAACCACACAAAAATACATTGCCAAGGTGTTTTAAGTATGACATTGCTAGGTTTTAAATATGACCATCTTCTAAATTCTCTTGTTTTTATTCTAGTAAATGTCTAAAAAGCTCTGTGGCTTTCACTAGATTCTGCAAGCAGCATTGTCGTACCAACACAGAGAGCATATCAGGTGCAAAACCCACCCAAGTTTTATATAACCAATTTATTATCCATGGAGATGATTCGCAAACGCTGAGCTATGTGTTACTGTGGAGACCTTATTAGCAATTTTAAGCTGGATTTGGTATATCCATGTGAGCTGCCGTTGCAGCAGTAACTGCAAGGAAGAATACCCTGAGGGAGAGATGATGGGATTTTTCATTTTCCTTAATCTTAAGTGCAGTTTTGTCAAGCTTCTTAATGAATGTTTAGCTTCAGTTCTCCCTGATGCTGAGGAGGAGTGTATTTTTAGGCAGTGTTTATGTCCCCATGAATTCTGGAATTTCTCACAAACAGGTTGTTCTGCTTTTGGTGACAAGCTGCTGCTGCTGCCTCACCTCTGCCTTTCTCTGTTGTGGCATGTATTCCTGCACATTCCTGTGCTCCTGCAGCTGCGCTGATGAAGAATAATGTGTATAGCACCATATTTTAGCCCCTGCCTGGTTTCATATACCTTATTTTGACACTGGCAGTGGTCATATTGCTTATCTTCACAGACATTATTTTTAGTTGCAGGAGCCTGCCCAAGAACCTCTCTGAATACTGCCTAAGATGTACATAGGGAGGAAGGTGACCTATTTTGACTCTCCAGAGGATACTTGCTGCCTTTTCACTAGGAGTGTTTTTTGCTTCTTAAAGAGAAAGTTGCTTTAGGCTGCCTTTAATACTATACTGAAGGTAATTTACGTGCTTTGTACATAGGCAGGTATTATCTGTAAACGCTTGATCACTTTTTAGAGACATGCACAGGCAGAAATCAGTGTTCAAAATGTGCTGTCCCTGCCAGATTTGCATAGGGAGGGAGATGGACCCTGCCTCACCTGTTAATTTTCTGTGTTTCCAAACAACTTAGGATCCGGCTTTGGTGGGATATGTGTCCTCAGATAGTACCTTGGTTACATTACTGCTTCTATAATCTGGTCTGTTGATGGGACTGAATTGTTGGCTGCTCATGGGAGTGCTCATTTTGTATGGTTGTGTAGGCTTTGACTGGGTAGTAGCCATTCTGCAGGAATCACTCATTTGCTAGTGATTATTATATGTCTTATGGAGTAATAAAAGCAAAATAAAATCTTGCTACCCTTTCTGGCAAGGGTTCGCTCTGCCTTCTTGTAGATGTATTTTGAGTATGCCAGATCAGGCTTTTTTTTGCATAATCTTTTCATTTCAGAAGGATCACACTTAGTTTGAGACAGTAACTGCAGAGTAGTTCCTAGCTGGCAAAGGGCCTTTTCCTTAGCTGTGCAGATGGCGATTAGTAAAAACCTTTTACAAAATATAGCCTTAAACTTGGTGTTGACAAGCTAGTGTTTAGTTTTGTGAGCTACAGCCTCATAGTTAATTTTCAACAAGGCCCTCTTCCCCACACAATGCAACAGCTTGGGGAGAGTTTTAGCAAGATTATCTAAGAGGAGTAGTGTGTCTGCCTCAACCCTTGCAAATGGGAACCTGAATTCTGATTAAATTTTATGAGCTACCTTACCAGTGCCAGTTTTATTTAAAGCCTGACAAATTTACATCTTTCAGAAACAATTTTTTTCTGAATTTGGAAAAGATTTTGGAACCAGATATGAAGAGACTGCCTGCACACAAAATCTGCATAAACAATTGTTTTAGCAGTAAGGCCATTCAAAATCAACAAAACTCAATTTTTTGCAGTGCAGTGGGAGAAAAGAACTCCGAGGTCTGTAGCATTTCAGCACAATTGACATACATTCTTGTTATCAAGATTGTTACAATTCTTACAACAGCCTTCCTTCTGTCTGCCCTTCCCTTAGTGTTACATTCAACCTCTATCGCCATGGGGTGAGTTGGTCCCTAAGGTGGTCAGCTGTGGTTTTGGGTGGGTGGTGTTGGTTTAAGCAAGCTGTCTGCATGCACATACCAGGTCAACATCCACATGTGCCAGGACAGTCACAGTTTCTTCCTCCTCTTTGACAAGAAATCTCTGATGTTGCTGGGATCTCCTTCTCCTTCCTTGAAATCTGAGATGGGTGTGCGCCATGCTTTACACCAGGCTCAGTTTTACTGGTCTGTCAGAATTTGATACATCCAGTGGGTTTTCTGTATGTTGGTGTTTGTTCCCTTTGCTGTCCCTAAGAAAAATGCTTTTTGTAGATCCCAGGTTTTCAATAACTTCAGCTGATGGCAAGAGGGCTGCTTATGGCTACAGGATCTCCATTGTAATGCTCTATTCCACTGTTGTGGTACAGTGCTTGTACTCCTTTGCACTTTATCCTGTTTCCACACTTTTGAGGCTGCTGTTGCCACACCATGCTGCTTTTGTTTTTTTCCTTTCTTTTAAATGCAGATGACACCATTGTAACAGGATCATAAGTATTTAATTCTGTTCAGTCTAACTGCTTGTCACTACCAACTATATAAAAATTTTGGTTATGCCAAGTGATTATTCAAAGATAATTAAAATTAAAAAATAAGTAGACATTAGGCATCTAGGTTTTTATAGCTAAACCAGCAAAACCAAATCTCTGTGCAAGCCAAGACATACTCAGACGAAGCCTTACAAGTCCCAAGGCCTTTCAGAGTCATTAGGACGTGTATTACTTGTGCTGGTGATGCTGTAGTCACAAGGCTACAGAGTGACAATACAAAGCACATGCAATGCATATTTCATATGATGAGTAATTTGTTGTATAACAGTCTTAAAGTATTCCTAACAGTCAGGAGCTCTTTTAAATAAATAGGAAACCCAGCTGTGAAGTAATTAAAGGCCTGGTGGAGGTATGGTAATAAGAGAAGGGTTCAAAAACTTTGGCATTTTCCAGCTTGTGACGCAACTTCAAAGGCAGAAGAGATATTCATCACCAAAGTTATGTTTTTATTAAACAAGAAGCATCATCCCCACATTTATTGTAAAAAGAAGTAGATCTAGAAAGTGTTATTAATATTGGCTCTAAAGGAATGCACCAAAACAGAAGAATAGGAAACTGAGCACAGAGAGGCTAGAAATGCTCGAAGGTGGGACAGAAGAGCACGGGGAATATGTCACTAGGTTTCAAGCTTGCTTTAGGGCAAGACTCAGGAAAAAAAAGCTTGTAATAGTTATGCAAATAAAACCATATAGATGATGATTGATCCTGTCTGTTGGACCGAGATTGGAGGAACCTGGGAGTCTCCATGCTGCAGAAACATAGGCGATGGTGGTATTTCCACACTGATTTGTCATGCTGTTTCTAATGTTTAGAACCTCATGGGATTTCTCTGGTTTTACTCTTTAGCTTGCCTGAAACTGCAAATTAATTCAAATGTGATCATTCTGGGCCCTGTTCTTTAGAGGACATGGATCCAGACAAGAAGTGTTCCATGGCTTGTTGCAAAGCTTGCTATGTGGTCAGTGTTTCTGGAACTTTCAGAAGAGTGTCTTGCAATATGAGTCTTTTTTACTGTGTTCAAACAGAACAGAGAAAGCTTTGCAGTGTTAAACCAACGGACTCTCAACTGCCTTACTCACTTTAGCCCTACATTTTCTAATTCTAAGTAGCCCTATCTTTTTAATATCCTACAGGGACTAAAAGTATTGTTGATGGGTTTGTGCATATATATTCATTCATGGGGATTTGCAGCATCTTGATCTGCCTCTTGTTTTTTGTACCTTGTTTTCTACTGCAGTCTTTTCACAAGTTTGTTGAACCAAATTAAATTACTAGGTCTCTGGTGAAAGTAATCTTAAGTGTGTCCTCTATAATTGTAGGCTTAATTTCTCTTTATATAGTGAAATATATAGATTCTGCTACAACTGTGAGAAAGAAGAACCAGAGGCCATGGAATGAAGAGATTAGAGGTGATATAGGAATGAACAGGAAATTTCTTTAAAGTAGCTGGGAAATCTATGATTCTTATGCAGTTTGATTGATATAAAATAGAAAAAAACACCTTTATTTGAAAGATCCCTGAACTTCAGAGAACAGGAACAAAATCAGTACTCCACAGAATACCATTTCTCTTTATTTGTAGGCATATTTACTCTCAAAGTTGCCATTTTCTCAAGCAATAGATTTGTTTTCATGATGCTGATTACAGGTTTTAAGGATGTTGGGGTTTTTTCCTACCTGTCCTTCATTACCAGGGTTTCTGCACCTGATGTGAAACCTAAATCTTTCACCATCTGCAACATTCCAGAGTTGGGAATTGTTTTCCTCCTACTACTAATCTTTTTTGTTGTTATTGCTACTGAGGACCAGATTTTTCTTTCTCAAATGAATACAACCATTTAAAGATAGTGCCTGAGAGCAGAAAAGACATATTGTTAAAATTTTCGTTCTCTGAAAGCTTTTGAGTGAAACCATGCTTTCAGTAAAATAGGGCATATCTGGTCTGGGAGAAGCTTTGTAATTATAGGATAGCTTTGTGTTCAATACTACATCAAACCTGTATTTACAGTGCACCAGTGGTTTTGGTAACAGATATTGGAGAAAAGAGCTTATCACCATGGGCTAGGGCATGAAGGAAAAGTGAGCCATGTTTTTCTTCTCTACCTACAGATAAGAATCAGCTAACCAGACTGCTCAAGAGGAGTCACATTTTAGCCCAAGTGTAAATGGGGCAGATGTACTTTGACAAGACAGTTGGTGCCACTTAAAAATAAAATCACACCTGTCATATCTGAAAAAGCCTAACCCAGAACCCTGAATTTTGATATTTCTGTACTCTTTAGGTCAGCTGATGGCCTGTGAATTGACTTGTCTTGAATGTCTCTCCAGAAAAATTAGACAGTTGTACATGACAGTTATGGAATTGTCCTCTTTTCTCCAAATACATGGATTCTTTTATGTGGGCACAGGACCTCGGGTATGGATTTGAATATTTCAATATAGAAAACCAGTTTCAGTAGTGAAATTCAGTAGTATGGTTCTCTGTAATTTTTCTTCTGGTAGAGGGAAGTCTAAAGTCTCTTGTTTGTCCCATACCAATGGGATGAATAGTGAAAGTCTTGCAGGTGATTCATCGTGAGCTTCTACAGACTGAACTCCTTTCTTATGAATTCTTAGTGCTCTTGAGACACCAGTTTTAGGTGTTTTTCTGCTTTGACTCATGATTTTCTTCAGTAAAAAACAGGAAACAGAAGGCAGACTATTTATTTTAGAAGGGTTTATTTTATTTATAAATGTTTTCTTAAAATATTAATGTGGGAACAATATTGAAGAATGTTTTCAAAAAAGAACAATACTGAAGCTAACATTTTGTGTGTGATTAGATAAATTAGGTTTCTCAGATGCTGGCTATAAAGATTCAATTTATTTCACAGAAAGTAGACAGTAATAGCATTTAATGGTTCCTTTCCTAGTTCAGGTGATAAAGAAATGTCTTACTGTAAGACCAAATACTGCTTCTGAAGTTAAAGACTGCTCGCTAGTAGCCCTCTTCAGGAATTTCTGTGTTCTCTTCCATTTTCTGTCATTGTTAATTTTACATAGTTTAAGAAAAATGTGGCAGAACTTGGTTTTATATCTTTGGATACCAGATACTACATAAAAATGGCTGTCTAAATGTGAGATCTGGGAATCTGCCTAGCAATTTCCCCAAGGATCTTTAAACATATTTAAAACTCAAGTAACGTTGTGTAATGCCTGTTCTGAGTGGTAGCCTTAACTGTGAGTGTTCTCCAAACAAGGGATTTCTGGATTAGAGAATTCAGTGGAAATATCAGATCCCTCAATATTACTGAAATAAATTTCAAGTCTTTCTTGCGGCTTTTATATGTTTATGACACCAGTCTTTCTTTCTTGAGTATCTCAGTATTAATAAGTTGGGAATGGCAGAAAATGATGAGTCAGAAATGACAAATCCTGAATTTGCCAAGGCAGTCATAAACTTCCTGCCTGAAAATTGGCATCTACCAAGGGAAGTTATCAAAGGCTAAAATAGGGATAATATTGTAGTTGCCATTAAAAGCCACAGAGTTTTGGAAGTCTAATAACCTTGAAAGTTCTGCATTTTATGTTTTGGCTGAAAATGAAGTTTGTGCTTTTCAGGATGGCAGACACTGAAACAGAGAAGCATGTTGTCATGGGAGAACCTGACCTTTTATGAGAGAATCTGACAAAAGAAGGAATAGAGCATATTTCTTGTGGAAACTGTAGGGGAAGAAGTAAATCTTGGTTGAAATTTCAGAACTTTGCATCCTACCCCACTGCTAGTTATTTTTTACTGTGGTATTTACTTGAGATGCATATGCAAAATTTCTTATTTTTAACACAGAAATTTTTGTTTCTGACCTGCTGCATTCTTTTTCGTATTGAAATTACTCAATTGTGTGTATGTACCAGCATCCTGTGAAGCTGTATTAATAGAATCTGTCTGAGAACCATATGCTGTGTTTCAAACTGCCTTTTTTTTTTTTTCCCTTTTATTTTTCCTGGGACTATAAATGGCTAGAGACCTTACAAAATATGTCTGAAAATCAGGAAAAATCTGACTAAGTCTCAGGGAGTGTTCTGAAGTGTATTTATTCAGACCTGTGTATTATTTGCACCATGAACCATAGTGTTTGGTATTTCTTTAATATGTAAATATTAAATGTACAAAATGGAAAGATGCAGACAGCAAAATAGGAAGCAGAAAGATGACTTCTACTTTTTTTGAAAAATCACAGAATTGACGAATGGAGGACCTGTCCATGGCTTGCATGCGTTCATATTTGAAATGTAAGGAAAAAAACTTTTTCCACTGATACTTTTTTAGTGTCAACAGTGTCAATTGTTTAAAATTATAAATGATGATCAGTAAGTGTGTAAAAAATTCCCAATGCTTTCTGAACCTAACAAATCAGGTTTCTTGAAATAAAAGATTTATTTCTATCCTCAAGTACTTTTCTTAAGTGCAAAAAATGAGATGGCTATTGCCATGCAGTTAGAAATGCTTTGTCTATGACAGTATAAAGCTGTTCTTTGGAATTCCAGTAAGAAGTATCAACTTCTCGCGCAAGGAAGTTTTACTGTAAATTATAGCACATGAACCAGTGTATCAGCAAGATTTTTTAAAAAGAATACATTATTGATATAAATCATTAATAGTTTAGTTTTTTGAAATCTCAAGAATGCATTGAACCTAGAAACTATTGTAAAAAAGTAAAAGAAAAAACAAACAAGAAAAACCCAAGAAACACTTTAGAAAAACGAAACATAATCAAGTAAGATTATGAAAAATTGTAATCAGTGTACTGATGTGTCATTACTATCCAGGAATTTCTTTTTGCAAAATACTTCTGTGACTCTGGTGCTGTTAGGTTACTGCTTTGGGTTGTTTTATCTGTGCAGAGAAAATTAATACTTTGCTCTTGAGATTATTTGTTGTGTAGGTGAACTGAATGTCTTTCCAATCTGCAGTATTTCTTACAGCATCACCTAAACTGCACCCATGTGCTCAAAGCTGTGGAGTTTTTTAGTTGTGCAGCATTCAGAGCGTCCCAAATGCTGGCCAGACATGTTACAAACAATATCTAGTAAACCCATGAAAGCCCTGAGCATCTGAAATGCTTTTTGCTTCATAATATGCCTAAAGGTCTTCTGTTCAGTCAGCAGGAGTCTCTGAGGTCTGTGCTTCCGAAAGCAATTTGAAGCCAAAGGAATTCTGCTCTTGCAATCACGTCTCTTGTACCTGAGGGAGGCTAAAGCTGACTGCCTCTGTAAATCACATTGGTTCTCCTGCACTTGGTGTTTGCTCTTGTTCTTCTTTTTTTCCTTGACAAATGCTACTTTGATAAATTCAGTTTGGCAGGCTTGCTTGAGGAAGAGGCTTTGTATTTACCACTCTTTTATATACATGATTTATTTTTCTCAAAATCAACTGTTGGCATCATTCCCAGTCTCCTCTCTAACTCTATGAAATTACTTGTGGTAATATCCATCAGTTTTAACTGCTTCTTAGAGTTAATGCTGGGTTCAAATCCCAACCAGCTATCTGAAAGGAAACTGATTTTTCAAAGGGTGTTGAAACTAGAAATGGTTAGCAGTGCTGCAGTGTGTGTGTGTGTTGGAGCACATCTGGGCTGCCTGTGTCTGGTTTTGGTGCCACAGTATGAGACAAAAGACATTGACAAACTGGGCAGAGCCCAGACTGCTTTCCAGGTGATTGCCTGGAGCATGAGGAGGGGCCTGGGAGAGCTGTGCTCCTTCATTCTGCAGAGGAGGCTAAAGGAGGTCACAGGCTGCCTAGTGAGCATTTTCTGCTACCTATTGGGAGGTTTTGAAGAAAGTGGAACTGGACTCCTCCCAGACATGCATAACAAAAAGATCAGGACAACAGGCAAATTGCAAGGAGAGCAATTCCAATCAAGTATAAGAAATTTCACAGCAAAGATGATGAGACAGCTTTTTGGGGGCCTAGAAAGCAGGGCATACTTAATGGATTTTTAAAAACTCACTCATTAGAGTAAAAAAAAATCTAAGGATTGTTTTAATCAACCTCAAACAAGTAGTAATTTTTCATTAACATTTAGGTGCCTTATAATTTATTTTAACTGTTAATTTTAATTGATCTGTGAGGAGCTTTAACAAAGGTATGTGGACAGCTTCTAGTTGCAGTTCCTATTGTATATTTAGTGACTGAGGGTGCTTTTCCGTTCTGTGATTCATAGATCCTTTTCATTATTTTTCATGAACAAGTAGCCCTAGAGAGGCTTTTAAATCACACTGTAGAATCCATTTTCCTCTCCTTTTGTTTCAAGGAAAACATTAGCAAGACTTTTTTAATAAAATGGTCCAGTAGCTCTAGAAGAGATTATTTTCTATGGCTGTTTATTTTCAGTTAGGGTTATTAAGATATCCTTTAGAAACAAAAAGTACCGTGGGAATCCAGTTGAACACTTTCAAGGAAAAAATTAAATCATACTCTAAGCAAGAGAGTATATCTCAAAATACTTTTGTATTATCTAGTGGTAGGGATATGGGTAATGTGTTAAAAATTTGTGGATATACTCCAGACATGCTGGAGTTCCCATGCTGAGGAAAAATAGTGGTAAGCAATTAAACTTCAATATTGGGTGAATGCAATTATGTGGAGGAATAGCAGAACAAGAACAGAGTTGAAGGAGATGTTCTAATAATTTTAAAATGTTAGCCAACAATTGTATTCCCAGACACATTTTTTCTATTTTAATTCTCAACACATATATGGTCTTTCAGTTGATAGGACTAAAAAAGATAATTTATGGCCTTCATATAAATGCTTCATTATGCTTAGAGGTTCCATTACATTCCTGTGTCAGACCACAAAAGACAAATACATAAAATTAAAAAAGGAGACATTAAGTCTCATCTCCAGTTGATGTGTACAGTGTCTTGCCATTCAGCTAAATGAATCAGAACTAATGTCAGAAGTGGTTGTTGGTTTTTTTCACTTATTCTTCAGGTGGAAAGAAATGTCAGAGTCAGATTTGTGTCCATGACGGAATATAGACCCTTTCTTGCTTTTCTGGACCTCACTATGTCTTGAATGAAACTTGGTTTTTGAAATAGTGTTAGGTCCAAGAAATGTATGGTTCAAGATTAAAAGCTTTCTAGGCGATATAAGCCTGCAAAAAAAAACAAAAACAAAAAACAACTGTTTCCAGTCTATCAGAATAAGTTATTACTTTTGGTAGGTTGAAGAATGGTTAGGTTTTTGAATGCCTTTGGATGCTGAGTTCTTCAACATTTCAAATATGCCTTTCAGTGTAATTTCAAACACCTTTTGAATCTAGAGGGTGGGATAAGTAGAGGAAAGAGTAAGGCTCTTGTTACGGCTTCAATTAGTGCATCATCATCCACATTAGTAACCAATTTTATCCAAATTTATCCAAAACCAAATTTTTTCCAAATTTGATACTTTCTACATTGGTGCATAACTGCTATGCTGGTTAAGGCTTTCTCCCAGTGGCAGGCATCAGTGAATATCTAGAGAAGAGACATTTGCAGACTCTCACAGTTAGGTGAGAGTCATCCATTTTTGTTATGAAGTTAAAAATCCTCCAGATATTGTCTATTTGTGTAAAATGTTGTCAGTGTTTTCCTCTCACTTGTCCGGAAGTGAGAAGCTACTGCCCTAATACTGAAATTGTTTCTGTAGCAAGGACTCAGTCATCCATGCCATAACTTCTCCAGCCTCTCTGCTGATCACTCCGTCTCTTCTCACTATCATATAAATGAAACCCAGGCTTGTCCCCTGCCAGCTTGACCGACCTCTCCTCTTGTGAGTATCAGGGCTGGTTAGGATCATGTGTGCAGTGGCACTGGTCCTAGGTTATTCCTACCCTTCTGCAATGTCCCTGAAGGAAGCATGTACATGTAATGCTATGGGACATCTTGCTTCTAGCAGGATTACAGCCACTACCGCAAATAGAAACTTACATGGGGCCCCCAAATCTTTCCAGCCTTGCTTCTCAAGCAGTTATTGTTAATAATAATGTTGAAACTAGATTTAGAATGATAAAACATTTAACACAATTTTTAAACAATATTTTCTTATGGCTGAAACACACAGAATCTCAGCATTTGCCAAGTTACTATTAAACAAGGCAGCATCTCCTGCCACATTGATGTGAATTCTTTACAAATCATTTAAAGATAAGCAAACCAAAACAAAAACTCACAGCAAGACCCACTATCTCCTCCTGAGAGCCCAGCACTGTGCCTTGGGCTCTAGCTGTGGCTCATCAGTGCTGAGTGGAGGGGAATGATCAACTCCTGGGAGGCTACTGACACTCTTTGCTGTAAGGGCACACTGCTTGGTCATGATCAGCGTGGTGTCCAACGAGTCCTTCTCTGCAAAATTTCATTCCAGTCACTTAGCCACGTGATGCCAGAAGTCATGTGCTTCCAGCCCATTTCTGCATGGGACTCCTGCTTAGATAATTTTGTCTTTGCCTGCTCTACCTTTGGTAGCTCAGAGGCTGAGGCCTGTGAAGCCACAAGGCCTTGGAGGAGACACAGTCCATCTCTTTCTTCTCACCTCTGACAGTGTCCAGATTGCTCAGTTCCTCTGTGGCATGCGTGGTCCACCAGCACATACATGCTGCAAATTCCCTGCTGTCATTGCCTCCTAGGAGGCTGGGACCCATGCTAGTATTTCTTGTGAGCTTGAAGAAATGTTAAAGATATGTTTAAGACCCTGGACAGGAAATTTCAAGTGATCTCACATGCTCTTACACTTGATTGTTAATGCATGTTGAGCTTTTTGGTTTTTTCATAAATCGTCAATGTGAATACATCTTCATAAAGTTTGGCAACTCTTGATTTCAGGATGTTCTCCATTCATCAGTACATGAAATTTTTTAGATGCAGTGATTTTAAATTTTTTGACTTGAACTGAAATTTCACAGATGTCACCTACTAAATTTTAATCTTTTTCTGTGCGGCTAGGAACACTGTCAGTCACAATGTTGGCTACTGTGCAGTTCAAGAAGGTTTCTGAATTTAAACTTCTTTCTCAGGAGAGTAAGTAACAAGCAGCTGGATGAGAGGAAATTTCACTTATTCCACCATGATACAGAAGTTCTGTAACTGTGAGCTGAGAGATATGGTCTTTGTATGGCTTGAAAATAAGCTTCCCCATTCATGTAGAATTAAACATCAGCAAAGAGTAAACAAACTGAATATACATTAGAGCCTCTTCTCCTGTGACATCTGGCTGAAATTAGGTTCTACTCTCTCTAAATCCATTTGCTAGGGTAGGCTGCAGGTACGAGGAAAAATTAAAGTTCTTTATTGTTATCTGATGAGAAATTCATGCCTTTAATTCCAGAAGCTGGAATAGCTGATCTCTCAGTAAGGTCAACAAATACACAAGGACAAATAATAAATCATATCAAAGTTGATAATTACTATCAGCTCCCATTTATAAAAATACTTGCTCACTAACCTTTTTAAATTAGAAATGATTTCCAGTAAACAGATTCATAGGGCATTTTATATTCATAGGGCATGAGAAATTAATTGGCTAATTTTACAATGGCATATAAAGATTTTTGATTCTAATATAAGCTAAGAAGTCTTGGCTTTTGTAGCTCCCTTGTAGTGGTTAATATGCACAAAATTCCAACTACCTATTTTTGCACTCCTCCTAAGTCTGATAGTTTTTTGTGTGAATATCCACATTTGTGAATGCACAGCCAGCTTCTTAGAAGATTCTGCACTCCTGAGAGACCCTTTAGCCTATTTTCCAGTCAGTATTATTTTGGGAACCAGTGTTCAAGTGCATTCCTTTAAAAATATTGAACAAAAAAATTAAGAACTCTTGCCTTATACAACAACATAAGGAAAGCAATGCTTCAGGCAAATCAGGACAATAGGAAAAGACCAGGTCTTTCTTGGGAGCTTTGAGCCATGCAGTCATCACATTTGTTATCTTACAGTCAACATGATGTGAATAGAAGTCAGATGCTCTTTAATTCAGTCAGTCCATCTAAGCAAAGCTTGTGCTGTTTGAACTCATCTGTTCCATTTGTTTGAATACTTTAGTACTCTTCATATTATTGAAAATGTCACATTTTTCCAACAACAGACCATGATGGCCAATATATGAGCCTCCAAGTAAATTCAGTGCTGGTTTTCTTTCCATCAAGCTATTGCGGTATTTGCTTACAGGCATTGTTTAGGTATCAGTAATACTCATGATATGTTTCCAATTGTGAAGGAAGCTACATGCTCAAGAAGCAACAAAATGCAGTATTTTAAAGTTTCTCCAAAATAAGAGTCAGAGTGACTGGCCTTTTTAATTTATAATTAAAATCTGAATGATTGCCTTTAATTTGAATCATCTGTAGGCATAATTCCTATATATTAGGGCCAAAACACCCTGATCTTCCTTTCATGGAGATATTTCCCAGAAGACAGTGTTACTCAATTACAGCATTTAAAATAGAGATTTTTTTTTTCTTAAAACCTGGTTTTCAAAGTACTTAAGAATTCAGAACAAGTTAGGCAAGGAAAGGCATAGTACATAACTGGAAAAAGAATCTTTGGACTTACTATATGATAATCCAGGGTAAAAGGAAATGGCAATCAAGATCACTTTCTTCTTTTTCTCCTCACTAAAGGTGGATAAATAAAGTTTCAGGAGTAACACAATTCTTTGCCTCTGCTGCATAAATGAAGAAGTACAGAAATTGTGTTTATATAACTTGTTCTGTGGAAAGGGTAGCTTGAAGCTCACCAGCTGTAAGATGAAGTCTAGGAAATTATTGCCAGCTCAGCAAACATGTAGAAAAGATGTGAGACAGAAAATTAAATGTACTTGATGACTTATGAAATGTACTGACACTGACTTTATCTCTTCATGTCATCGACTTATGACTCATCAAGTTTGTTTGTTGGTTTTTCTGTTATTGTTTTGTTATTTCTATTTCCTCCTTTCCATTAAAGAAAAAAAAAAGAAAAGCAAGAAAATTAGAATATTTTGTGCTAGGAAGTCGCGTATTCTAAAGGTAGCCAATTAAAAATGCGTGAAAAATAAAAGCATATGTTAATTTTTGTGTGTTAACCTGGAATAATGGTATTCCCTTAAGATGTGACTGAATTTACATGAATGAATGTTACAATAAATAAAGCAGACATACTACAAGTAGTGTTTTTCTTACCTGTGAATGCCTTTTCTTTCTTTTAAACAACATGTTTTCCTCAGTGTGCTGGTATCGCAGATGAGCTGAAGTGACAATAAGCTGACAATAAGTGATGTAGCTTCATCACAATAAGCTGGTTGTATCAATTTTAACATCTTAAATGTACAGTCGAACATGTTATTCCATTTACCCTGACATCTGTCTTTAGCCTGCATGTACTCAAGGGATGTGGTGGTTTGGGGTTGCTGGACACACCAGTTAAATCAGTAAGTGTCCAGATATGTCTTACTTCTTGACAGTGCAATTATCTGCAGCTGTGTTCACTCTTATCTTTTCATTAGTCCTTCCTATTTCACGTTTATTCACACAGGAGAACAGGATGACTCTCCCACTCTTAGAACAAACTTGCACTTACATGTCTTTAATTGCCCCAGATAAGCAGGTTTTTTCAGTAAGTCGTGGCTCTGCCTTTTTGGGTGAAGAAGTCAGGGGATGGTGCATGGCTGGAAATCTAATATTTACCTTAAATCCTAGGACTTTGTGTATTTCCCCAACTCCACTTCCCTGCAAGAAAAAAGAGGAACTTACTGGAGGAGAATGTATAATCCGTTCATATGAACATATAAAACGTTCAAGTTATAGTTCAACTTTCTTAAGGGATTTTCTGCAATGAAGGAGTGTAGGAAACATAAAAGAATGGCTGACTTTAGCTAAGACAAGAATTTTAGTGATGCTGTGTCTTGAAATTCCATCTTGATAGTTTCATTTAATTCTTAACATTCTACATTATGAGAGCAAGTGACTAATCTTTTCCTTGGTAGTGGTGAATAGGAAAAAGATTAGTCACTCATGCTAAGGTGTTGGTGAACAGCAGTTTGTGATTTGATTAGATCTTCCTTCAGCTGCCACTTTTCCAAGATGAAGAAACTTAATTTATCTATCTATCTATCTATCTTTTCTGTACAAAAGCCATTTCGTTGCCCTTTCAGTTGCCCTTCTAGCTACCTCTTCTAATGCCACTGTGCCATCTTTGGGATGAGATGCCAGAATTGAGGACACTGGTCCAAATACAGTGTATTTTGGATATATTCACTGGCCTCCTGCCATCAGTGACTAAATTCTTGTTGGAGTTAAACTTTTAAACCTTGTTAGCTCACTTGGTTTGTAGATTTGATTACCCTGTGCTGGGACCCTTCCTGACTGAATTTCTACCATCTTCTCTGCACTGAGAGTGGAGGAACAAGAAAGGAAAGGAGAAAAAGGATAAACATGCATTTCAGCTTGGAGCAGTTGTACTGAAGTATTCAGGGAATTTCATAACATTACTCCCTGTAACGTGTAAGGTTAGCGTTTATTTGGAAAACAGCAATTGTGATTATGAGCCTATTCATCTCAAAACAAAACAGGGTTGGGGGTGTTCCTCTGATTCTGATTTTTAAATCTTATTGAAGTTAGAAGCAGCATGGTGCTTTTTATCAGATAGCAATTGTTAAAGATTTATTTATCTTTTTCTATATCTGTTCTATGAAGATTCCAGGCATTGTTGAATATTTCCAGGGGGTAACATGAAAAAGAAAAGGAATTATGAGGAATGATGCCCCATTCAGCAAGTTTCTTCCAGGAAGACTTGCCACACCACACTAAGCAGTTTTGTGTAGAGGTCTGTGTTATTATAAACCTTAGCAGTTTTCTAAGAAGTTGGTTTTGCAGGCTGTCATTTTAGCTGGAAAGTGGCAATAAGAAACACCAAGAGTAAGTAAACGATAAGAGTGATTGTCTTTCTCATGGTGGACATTAATCTGTCATTGTTTGTGAGCCGCAAAAGAATTTTCTTCTGGGTTTGTAGGATGGATGTTCAGAGGAAAATTTATGTACTGATATTCTTAGTATTTCTAGAGGTGAACTCATTGGATTTTCTCTTCATAAACTTTTATGAGCAAATAGGCCATTTATCATCACAAGTATTAATGAATTAATAAATGCCTCTTTGTGAATTCAGCATACAGATGTAAGCATGGAATTGCAGTAATTTATGCTGTTACTATAAAAGTAGTCATATAGTAGTCAACACAGAGCTCTGGCCTCAACTATGGAAATCAGGCTTATTAAGTCCTTTGTGATGATCCTGCATAAAATTTTACTGCATAAGATCTTGGCAATGCTTTGTCAAGCTTATTTTTTACATGTCCCAAACTGCTGTGGTTTTACAAGCATTTCCCATGACTGACATCCCTGCATACACTTTTATTATTTTCTGTGTGATAAGATGCATAGAGAGAAAGGAAAGAAAAAGCTTTTTAATTTTGTCAGTTCTTCTCTAGAGCAGGAGACTGCTGTTGCAATTTCCCTGTTTCCTGGGCTGGGACTGTTAACATCACTCTCATCGATTCCCAGGGCCTAATTCTTTCCATCTTACTCCCTCTCTTGCTATAAGAAAGGCACAATGAGATTTTTCAAAAAGTTTATCTTCTGTTGTCTAATTAAGTTTATGATGGTATGTCTGACTCAGTGTATGCATGGGGAAACCTTTGCAGGGGGTTTAGGTAGTGCATGAGAAAGCCTAGAAGTTTCCCCTGGAGCAGCTGCTGCTCCAGCCACTTCAGTGTTACCCTCACTGCCTTGTTCTCACCAGATCTGCAGGTTCTTTCCCTGGCCCTGAGGTCCTGGCTTATTAGCTGCCTGGGTCCTTACAAGTGAGGTCTGGGAATCAGATCTTGGGTGCCTTATATATGGAGTTACTTAGATCTGTTTGGTGCTTTAATAATTTAAAAACTTATCAGAAGCTTTTACCTTCTAAAAACAGTTTAGGTGATCTCAAATGATCCAATATGCTGCCACATTCAGACATTATATATGTACTATACTCTGAAAAGCATGTGCATCTTTAAGAAAGGAGGTTTATTTTATTTTTCATTCGTGATAAAATTAATTTTCCATCGCTAGCACCAGCTAAATTTTTCCTTATAGTTCATTCTTTAATTGTCATAGTTAGGCATTTTGTGGTTATATAGACTATAAATTTGCATGTAATTGCATGAAATTAGCTGAATACTTGATGTGTTTATATATGAGTCTGTGTCAATGTTCATAATGGACCATATATAATATGCATATAAATTGAAAAATAGTCCTGTTTTGTGAAAAACTGCATTTGTCATACACAGGACAAATACAGTACAGACTAATGCTTTTGAGATGAAGCAGTATATTCAGTAAGGATGAAATACTCTAAATGGCTTATTCCCACTTCTGTTGAATTTAAAAGCAGTTAAAATTCCCAGCTTTTCACAATATGCCTGGACATATACAGCCAGTCAACACTTCCTGAAATATGAGATCTTTATTGTGAAATGGGCTTTGAGCCTTGTGAACCCTGATTCTCCTGTAAATTGCCTGGATAATTATTTTCATTTTCAGTCGCCTCTCAAAGGCCATTTGACCAATGAGATGTATTAAAAAGTTAACTTGTGTTTGGCTATATCTTCTCAATGACTCTTCTTGGTGCCCTCTAGCTTTTTACATAAATCTCCTCTGGTACATAAGAAGTGTTGCAGGGAAATAACTCCAGATCATTCCTCCTACTATAGTACTAGGCCAGCATTTCTAGGAGTAGAAGCACAAAATTGTGTTGATAATTTTTCTCTCATGCTCTAAGAATAGCACCTAGTCAAACACACACTCTGACAAATGTAATATTTTCACATTACATTTCACTGGTGTGTGAACTTGCATAATTCTGTGGCTTCTGCTTGGGCAGTTACTCATCTCTTGAAGATGAATAAAAATAGTTCAAGTAATGTATTACACAGAACCTTTCACGTAACCCAGCCAACCTTCAACGGTCCAAATTTTGTTTACTAGCTTGCTTTCTGTAATATAGTATCACTCCCCAACACTCTGTAGTTCATTAAACTTGGTATAAAATTAAATAACAGTGTTCCACAGCAGCAGAAAGAACTACAAGCAATTGTGAGCAAGACGTTTGGGGGGTGTGGGAAGGTAAGGGCTTGTTTCTGAAGTTCATTTAATCAGTAAAAAAAGCCCTGGGATCTTATCAGAAGTAGTATTTGGTGCAAAAACAGACTAAGAGAAAATGGTAACAATGTCGAATTCAGACTAAATAAACCAAGATACTCTTCAGAACAGTAAGTAAAGTTATACTGTACATTAAAAACTATAAATTGTGTTTATTTGTCAAATGTATATAGCTATCTTTTGATACCATGCCATTTTTAGGGCAATCAGAAAAATCAAATTAGAAGAATACTTACTTTTCAGCACTGACTATATTTTTAGAATTTTTCTTATGCTGACAGTTCTTTCATTCAGTACAGACAAATTGTTTTCTATAGTTTAAGATTCAGAAGTTAATAAAATTAATTTCACAGAATCCTCCCTCAGAACCAGTCCTGGTCATGATCTATGGTATTGCAAGGGACAGAAAAGCTTTTTATTGTTCTGTCTCCAAAACTGGTAGACCAGTGGTACAAGGGAAACTTCAGTAGAGTACTGGTTGGTAAGGGATGCCAGATACATCTCCCACATGTCTCAGGAGAACTAACAGAAAATGCTGGATTGTGTCCTGAGCTGGGAATTCCACAGTTGGTGGGGAAAGTGTGTGAGCATTGCTTATCCAGCATGAGCCCTGGAGACTGGAGATTTTGCCTACTTATTTTCAGTTCATGTAAATGACTTTTGATGTCTGAAGTAGCTCCAAAGCTGCAGTGTAGTCTTCTGCCATTTTGATTGGCAAAGCCTTTTCTCTCTTCCCTTTGTCATGGGCCACTGGAGAAGGCTTTTCCAGGGCACAGCTGTGCACAATGCAGCAGAGACCACAAGGCAACACGAGCTTCCTTTCATTGACATGGTGCTGGCTGATCCCTGGCTTTGCTGTCAGAAGTGCTAGGCTGGTCCTCAAGGTCTACTGAATGTGGTTAGGCCATCAGAACTTCAGAGCTGTTCTGGATCACGATGCCTGATGCTCCAATGTGGGCTGCAGGGTGGGCAGCGCTGCAGAGGGAGTGCTTGGGCACATGCAAAGGTGGTTGTGCTGCCTGGCAGCTGTAAATAGTGCTGGTACAGGAGTGGTGAATAGGGTAAGGTGCAGGTTTTGTTCTGCCAGGGCTTCACAATATGTCTCACAGCCACTTTGCATTCAGATGATGAGCAGTTTGGGGTTTTTTTTCCCCATTTCTAACAGTAATGGATTCCTAACATCCTCAGGAGAGTTTTTAAGTTAAATTAAAAGATTAGCGTGTCTTTTAGAAGTTTTGTTCTTCAAAGTCTTCGTTCTATCATCTTGTTAGTATTGTACTTGCAAAAATGAGAAAGGGAAAATACAAATATATATATGGCTGATTTGTGTAGTAGTGTTAATTTCATATGGCTATAATCACTGTCGGGTAGTTTTCTGCCTTTAATCTTCCCTATTTCAGTGTTTCTAGATATCAGACATCCAAGACAAGCAGGTATGTTACACTTTCTCATGCAAAGATGCATCCTGCTTATTCTCTTATGGTCTATTGGAACAGCCAGTTCATTCAGTGATACACTCACTACTTTGAAGATTAAGACCTGTGTAGCTTTGAGGCATGGAACATTATTAAGACAGCATGTTTGTTTCTTCTTAGTGTTGGTGCTACTAATGACTGCTAAAGTTTGAGCAATCTGTACATTTTAGTTGCTACTTGGGTGTTGCATATGCATGGTACTGCTGTGTATGAAAGCTTCAGTGACTGCTTTAGTATTGTCAGTGTGGTTATTGCGGTACTTCAGAGTGATGCAATCTGGAGTATTGATGTCGCAGCACGAATCGCAATTCGCAAATCCCCATGTTCAAATTTTAAGAACGTGAACGTAGTGGCTTTTGCTAGCGACCAGAACAGGAGCTCAATGAAAAAAGCATTCCTTTTCTTTTATTAGTGCATTTTAATAATGTGATTTTTATTGTGTAAAGCCATAGCTGCTTTAAAAGTTGGACAGTGTAAATGTCAGTTATGCTTTGAACTAACATGGTTTTGCTCTTGCTTTTGGTTCAAATGTTAAATATTTTTTACTGAACCCAAGACTTCAGGAAAGTTGTTTGGCAAAAGATAACAGTGAAAGATTTGAAAAGCAGATAGGTGTCTGAAAATTCAGATACTGAAGTTGTGAAAAACTGTGTTTAATTTTGACCATGTGTTTAATCAAAACAAGGTGGAGGATTAAAAATAATGTAATAGAAGTGGGCAGTGTAATGAATAGCTACAATATTTGCATATAATAGATTTCAAAATATATGAGAAGGCAATGTGAGTTAACAGAAAATAGAATTTAATTTGATTTTCATTGAATGATGCTTCTTTGATCAAAAGTTTTCATAACTCATGGATTAAAGACAACTAGGTCTTCATTTTCTGTGATGAAAGGAAATTATTTCTCCCCTGACGTTGGAGATCACAAGAATTAATTTTCACCTCTTTTTTTTTTTTTTTTTTTGGTAGGATGCAGAAAATGAGAAGTTGGAATGTCTGATTTTAGTAAAGAATTTGGATGAGCAAGTCTGATTTTTTTCTCTTTCAAAGTTTTCATTTTATTGAGAGAAGGAAGTAGATCTGTATAATGGAGTTGAACTGGTCAGAATGTTGGAAAGAAAGCCGAAAATCCTTTTCCTTTTTCTCTTTTTTCCTGCTTAGTAAAAAATTTGTATGTTTAAAAGCCCGAGTGCTTTTTTCCAGCCATTGGCCGGGCTTACAAAGATATTACTGCTTGCTTCTTCTTGTAAGGAAACATGTTAATCGGGAAGTGAAATGCTCTTCAGTGTCTAGACAAGCTAAGGGGTCTTTTGCAGTTAAACCCTAATATATAGTTTTCAGTAAAATCTCCTGGTTTAATATGGATACAAAAAATAATTACAGACTCTTAAATATGTATTCTTTGGAAGATTAATTTCCACAGCCTGAAATTATTTATTTGTGTGGTCATGAATTCTCATATTTAAACTCTGCCCTTACAGAGGATTAAAGATACCTCTATGGCTATTAATAGCAATGTAAAGAACTTTATTAGTGAATTTGTTCCTAATTAGGATTCACTACTACAGTCCAGTGAAGAAAAATACAGATTCTTATGCTCTGCAGTTCCCTCTTTCACTCCATCAGTAAAAACTGTCAGCATGAATGAACATGTTCTGTGTCTGTACAACATCTTGGCTCATGGATTCCCCTTTTTATTGCTTCCTTTATATCATCATGATGCATTCGTCATTCTCTTTCTTTTTTTTTTTTTTTTGAGATAACAGTGCCACCCTTTCAAATCATACTTACTGGTAGTAAGGAACCTAGTTTCATCTGCAGAATCAGGATCTGATGTCAGTGAATAGAAATAGGTTGATTTAATTAAGGAGAGAACAAAAGCTTTATTTCATTATCTGCAATGTGGGTGTGCTTTCTTAAACCATGCAACAGTTGTAATGCTTTAAAGATTTAGTCTTTTAGATGTCAGGACTCTGTTCTGCCTGTTAACTCAGTTTATTCTAATTGGAAGCCTGTAATCTGCAACTAGATAATCTGAACATGAGGGTGTTTTTTCCTTGCTAAGCTTCTGAAAGTCCTGAATATTTTCTTCTACAGTAGCAATGACATCTTTACTATATACCACAAACACTTTTCAGATTTCATAGTTATTACACAAAAAAACCCCAGACCAAAAATCCCAAAAAACCCACAACAAACCAGCCAACAAAAAAAAAAAAAATCCACTCCAAAAAAGCAAAACAAACCCCCTCACTCTACAAAAAGAAAAAAAAAAGCACAAAAAATTCCTAAACCAATACAACTAAATTATCTGTCTTCTAGTCTCTGCTGATTTAATGCTACCATGACTACCTATGTGTGGTACACTGCATTATTTTCGTTCTGTGATTTATATTTTTTTGTGTCAGAGGTGCTGAAAATTTTGAATTTTTTATATACCTGTGCATAAGGCAGCCCGCACAATGCAATCTCATGAATAAGCTGAGCAATTTTAATGCTTAATATGCTTCATTACCTTTCTGCTGTGACTATTTGTATATATGGATTCAACATACGGAGTTTTTAAATAATATTTGCTGTAATTTCTGCTTTGAAACAAATGCACGTTTGTGTAGCATATATTTGTTTTTGCTAGTCATTGAGACACCATACTGTTGTTTATTTTTGTTCATTGGAAAAATGCTCAATATAAGTTCTCATATTCCTCCATGGGAAAAAGTAGTATTTTCTCTAATGCATTAAACACAGCTGTTCCTGTGTGTACTACAACTCTTATGCAGGGAAATATTTAATTCTTTCAATTAATGTGTATATTTATTTTGTATTTCTTTAGAAAAAAAAAGGGATCCTGTTTTCTTCTTGAGGTTTGGGTTCTCAGACAAGAGGTTTATATCATTTCTTAGGTAGATATGAGTAATGCTTGAATGCCAGCAGGATCTAAGACCCAGGCAGTGCTAGGTGTGCTGATCAGTGTCTATGAGAACCTCACTTAGTGGTTGTGAATGGTTTGATATGTTCAGAATTGCCATGCAGACTTTTACATAACCTAATATATCATATACTTACACCCGGCTCTGGAAAACATGTAATTTCTGCAATAGCTTACGACAGGTGTTATCTGAAAAATAACTCCCCAAAAGATTTTAGATGTAGGGAATTTTGAGTGTTTTGTTTTGTTGTTGGTTGTTGTCTTTTTGTCCCTAAATGAATGTTCCGATGCATATGTTGCAAGGAAATGTTAATGAAAAGGGTATTTGAACTTTAGAACATCTACACTTGGTACTTGACTGTGTTTTGTTTATCCTACTGTCAGGAGAACCTATTAGCCAACAAGATTACCCAAAACCATTCCACTCTGCAGTACTTTAACAGAATAATAGTAAAAAGTAGCACACATTGTGCAGAAAGGGTTGCATGAGAGGTGTAACTGTTGTTCCACAGCATACAATGTAAATGGATAAGAAATAAATAGAAGAGAAAAATGGTGCCACATAAAGATTGAGCTCCTTTCTGGAGTTAACACAGCAGTTACATGAATAGCAGAGGTGGAAATCAGAAACCACTGGGCAGACTCCAATCTGCTGTGGTCTCCTTTAGGATAACCTGTATAGTATATGAATACGCAGCCACTACATTCAAAGCATTTTGTGTGATTTTATTTTTCTGTTAAAAAAGTATTATCTCTACTGCTGCAATACCTCTGAATGGATAGGAGCATGTTGAAGGACTTAATGGCTTTGGTTTTGCAGTATGATCATGTTGTTTTTAAGCTTCTTTATCTGGACAAGGGGGAGATATTTGATCTTGAAAATACTTGAGGAGGTATCAACAAAGCTACCTGCTCTAAGCATGGGGAGAGGTATCATCAGTCGATACATTTTTTTTGTAATGGTTTTATCAGTGCAAAAAGGCCTCTATTGTAACTGTCAGGCTAGAAATGTAATTTTGCCCTTGGATTTTACTAACCTAGAGGAAAGAAAAACAAGATACAGTGGTCATCAGGTTATCTGGATATATTATAAATATCTGACAGCAGGTGTAAAATAGAATATAATAGTGCACATAAGCACATAAGAACACTTGCATTAAAAGGTATATAAAAGATGAAGAAAATCTGTATGCCTAACAATGTCTGTGGTGTTTTGGAAAGCTGCTTTGGTTTTAACAGAAGAGATGTTAGGAACCATCCAAACAACTATGATCCTTGTTTATACATTAAGGCTGAGTTTTTTATCTCGTGACATTTTCCTTAGTACTTCTGGTTAAGAAGGTAGTTGGTGTGTGTCACAGTCCATAGATATTCAATAGCAATGTTTAGTAAGTAATGGAACAACTAATGTAGTACCAATAAAGTACCAGCTGGCAGTAATTTGAATGTACAAAATTATATCTCTAGAATATAAATCTTATTTATAGAATCAGAGAATGGTTTGGGTTGGAAAAGCCCCTAAAGATCATCCAGTTCCAACTCCCTTACCATGGCAGGGACACCTCCCACTACATGAGGTCACTCAAAGCCACATCCAACCTGTCCTTGAACGTGACCAGAGATGAGGCATCCACTTTTGACGAGGGCAACCTCTTCCAGGTTTCACTGCCTTCACAGTGAAGAATTTCTTCCTAACATCTAATGTAAACTTGCTCTCTTTCAATCTGTACCTATTCACCCTTGTCATGCCACAGCAGTTCCTGATGAAGGGTCCCTCTCCAGCTTCCCTGCAGGCCCCTTCAGATCCTGCAAGGTTGCCATGAGGTGTCCACACAACCTTCCCTTCTCCAGGCTGGACAGCCCCAGCTGTCTCAGCCTGGCATTGTAAGGGACGTGCTCCAGTCCGTTTATTGACTTCATGTTCCTCCTCTGGACTTGCTCCTACAATTCCATGTAGGAGCAAGCTGGGGACACCAGAACTGGACACAGCCCTGCAGTGGGGTCTCACCAGAGCAGAGCAGAGCAGAGCAGAAGGGCAGAAACCCCTCCCTCGCCCTGCTGGCCACACTGCTTTTGGCACAGCCCAGGGCACGTCTGGCTTTGTGGGCTGTGAGCACACACTGCTGGCCCATGTGGAGTTTTCCATCTGCCATCCCCACCAAGTCCTGCCCCACAGGGCTGCTCCAAATCACTTTCTTCCCGACCTGTGGGTGTGTCTGGGACTGCCATGACCCCGGTGTAGGACCTTGCACTTGCACTTTGTTGAACTTCTTGATGTTCCCACAGTCCCACTTTCCAAGCCTGTCTAAGGTCCCCCTGGCTGGCATGCCTTGCCTCGGGCATGTCCCTGCCCCACACAGCGTGGTGTCATCAGGGAGCTTGCTGAGGGTGCTCTCAATGCCACTGTCCCTGTCACCAACAAAGGTGTTGAACCGTATCAGCCCCAGATCTGACCCTGGGGATCACTGCTGGCCTCAGGTCTGTGTGGATGAGGAGCTTTTTGCCAAAACTCTTTCCATGCAGCCATCCAGGCAGCTGTTCATCCACCATATGGTCCATCCAACAAACCTATGTGTCTCCAATTTAGAGGCAAGGATGTCCTGTGAAACAGTGTCCAAAGCTTTGCATAAGTACATGTAGACAGTGTCAATTGCTCTGCCCTTATCACCAGTGCTCCCTTATCCACCAATAGCTCCATTGCAGAAGATAAGATTTCCCCTCTGTAAAGCCAGGCTGGCTCTTTCCAGTCACCTCTTTGTTTTTCATGTGTCTTAGCATGGTTTCCAGGAGAATCTGCTTCATAAGCTTGCCTGGCACAGAGCTAAGGCTGACTGCTCTATATATCCCCAGGTCTCCCACTTTACCTTTTTTTAAAATGGGGATTATAATTCCCTTTTTCCAGTCATCAGGAACTTCACATGACTGCCATGATTTTTCAAGTGTGATGGATAGGGACATAGCAATTTGCCTATCACCTCCCTCAGAACTCATAAATTTAATTTCATGTTAACTTTTCCTTATCCCTGAATTACCATCTTCAATATGTTACATCTAGTCCGAAAGAAATGTCTTAATTCCTACCAGGAAGATGCAATCTACTTAGCTCTGTATAAAGGGTTTTCTCTTTTAAAAGTACCTAATGTCTCAGAACTTATGGCACTTAAGTAAATGTAGTTCTTTTGACTGAACCTAGTCAAAATATTTCTTATGCCTTTTAAAAATCAGGTGCAAACCATAATATTTTAATAATGTTCATTTGAAACTGTAAAATAATTTTCAATACTTACCTTTCTTTAGACATTTCAGGATTGATTAATTTTTCAAACACAGATTATATTTTTCATACATTTTGCAGCACTTTCTTAAGTTAAAAAGATAGGCTTTTTACCTTGGTATTCAGGTGCATTTTTTGGGCCTGAACCCCAAGTCTACATTCACAACTTGCCTTTGCTTTGCCAAAAGGGAAAATATTGACTCTAGAATAATAGGTCTCAGTATTAAAATATGAGTTATGGCTTTATAGTCTACGTGTATAATTTTCTTTTCACTAATAGCCCAGAAAATGAAACAACTGTTTGTTCAATGCTATCTGGAAAGATTTTGAACAGTAATGTGTCTGATGAGATTCATGGTATCTCTCAATGCATACACCAGGGGTCTCGTGTGCTTAACATTTTACCAACCGTGTTCTTTTGAATGTTGGAACTGCATTTTTCTTTGAATCAAAGCCAGCCAAGATGACCTCTATTGGATAGCAGCAGAAGGGGGCACTTGATCTGTCTTTCTAGTTCTTCTCTGTGCATCCTGCCAGCTGCACTGGAAAAATTCCCTTTTTACATCTTTACATCTAAGGACCTCTTCAAACAAGGTAAAAAACTTTTCATTCCCCCTGCCACAAGTACTACAGTTATAAGAAAGGGATTGAGGTTTATAAGGATGAGATGAGGTGAGGACTCTTCAAAGTGGGTTGTTGGCAATCAAAGAAATGCTTTAGTAGTTGAGGCATTGTGTGATTGACCTGAGCAGAATTTCTGATATATGGGGGGAATGAGGGGAGGAGGGAAGAGAGAGGGGGAAAGGAAGAAGGGAGGGAGAGAGGGGGGAGAGGGAAAGGGAAAGGAAGGAAAAAGTATTCCTGTCTTGTAAACCCCAGAAGACATTGTGAAAGGAAGGTACAGCAAATATAGGCAGCTATTTTTTTCCTCTTGTCTTGAGGTTTGGATCAGATTTTCCATATATAGTCAAAATCACTATAGAAATAATTAATGAAATATAGAAATTTAAATTAAATATTCTATATAATTTTTAGTAAGATGTTCACTCAGCTGAAAACTCTTTTCATGAAAGCCAAAAAGCAAAACCAGGCTTCAAAGGCTAAACGTCAGCAAGTCTTTTAAAGGAGTGAATCATTTTGACTTTATCTTTGGTTGGAAATTTGTGGTAGCTGTACTGAATCTTGACTGCAGTTTGTTATTTGCATGGCTGAGGCAGACAGTTACTCCCCCACCCTGCTCACCACTCTGTTTTCCAAATCTGTTTGGAAATGGTTTTCTACTCCCTGCACAATGTATTCTACTACTGTAGTTTACTTCTGTAAGGCAATTACTGACTTACCTAGGAAAAAAGACCTCTTCAGAATTTCACCTTCAGCCTGTCATTAATACCTCTGAAAGTCATGCCTCTCTTTTGGATTAGAAACAGCAAAACTAACTTTATCCAAAGGAAACCTATGCCACAGATGCAGAAGCATCTGAACTGAGTACACAGGACAGGGACTGGACCACCAACAGTAAAAACACAGTGTTGTGGTGCTGAGTACTACACCATGTACCTTGTGGGATGCACAAATTCTCTTCTAATAGTTCAGTATTGCTGGAAGTGCAAGTATGTTACAGCCAAATAGGCCCAGCAGTTTTGTGGGATATGCAAAAGCAAAAGAAAGAGCAAAGAAAAGCAAAAGCAAAAGCAAAGAAAATTTTCTGGGTTTTTGTGTTATTAGCTAGCTGATCTGCAACAAGAAGCAGAATTGGAGCAGCAGCTACTTGTGCCAAAAACATGAGCTAATGGTCTTATAAGGACAAAAATTTAATAGTCTTAGCTTGAAAAAAGCATCTGCAGTATTGTATTTTGACACACTGAAATGATTATCTCCATCAAATGTTCTGGAAATACCTGAGCTAGAGATTTCCTGTGTTTTTAATTTTTTTTAATTTTTTTTTTTTTTGAGGGGGCAGTGTATATCATTGCAAACATTCAAACATTAGCTGAAAATTCTGCTCCCTTACCTTTGCTCCTCATGCATTCCCAATTTATTAATTTCTTTTTGGACTGGAAGGCAGATAGATAGCTTTCTTTGAACTCTAAGTGACTTTGATCACATTCAGCTTTAACTGTGAAAAAACTGACCATCCATGTAAACACGTAGTATTACATTGTTTGCTTTGAATTTTGTTAAAAGCTCTCTTGGCAATGATCCTATTATGATAATGTGAATGTGCAATTATTGTTAAATAATTTAATTATTTATTTAAAATACTTAGCTACAGTTTTCTTACACTGTCTGAAATACATTAGTTATAATCACTTGAGGGGCTCAGTTTTAGATGTCTAATAAACAGACAAAAGTATAATATATAGAACCAAAAATGAGATAAAACAGTTTTTGTATATACTTCTCAGGTGCACATGAAGCATTTTATTGAAAGGAATCTGAAAAAAACTGTATTCTTAAATATTAAGATAAAATATGGTTTTAATTAAATTACTAAAATATGTTGTGATACACTGTGAGCTGAGGTCATTTAACTTGCAGCAACAAATAATTAAAAGGCAAACATTAATTTTAAACCTTTATGGTTCATAGCAATTACTTTCTCTGTTAACAGAGCTTGCTGATTCATTACTTTTATTTATTAGTGGTGTAAGCTGACCATGGGCTGTATCCTGTGATGTGTTTTGCCCAGTAGATCCAGATGGAAAAGATCAGATTGAGTTCCAAGAAGCTTTCAATAGGGTCACTATTGCAAAATATTCTGTGATCTCTCATTCTTGGAAAAATGTCTGTAGTACTCTTACTTCCTGGTGTTATGTGCACCTCACCAGCAGGGTGAGGTGGGAGCTTGTGCATTTCAGACCTCCCAGAAGAAAAAGATGCAAACTTTCTTATAATAATCATTATTACCTGTAGCATTGTTTTTATCCAGGCAGATAGTTCAACCTGTTGCATAAACAGAACATCTTTCAAGGATAGGACTTATCAACAGAAAGAGTATTGCAGGTATGTCTGAAAGAAAGTCTGTTGCTTTAGCAGCAGGCTTTCCATTTTTTTGTGTATAAAAAGCAGAGAATGCTGTCACTTCATCTAAAATTTGCTTTAAATTTTGTATTTAGTCCTCTAGTTTTGTTCATCTGTGTTGAAATTTTATTTTAAAAACTGTCTAACAGGAGTAAGTACTTCCAGGTTAATGTAAATTTCTTCCACATTTTATTTGAGTTTAAATGTGACTTTGGAGCTGTAACCTGAATGGTGCTGAAATACTAAAATATGGATACCATCTAGACTCAAAGGAGTATTTTACTAATAAAATCCTTTAAATCATACAGTCCAACAGCCTAACATGTGGTCTCAGAAAAGAAATACTGGGTGTTCTTGGAGAACGGGTTTTTTTGTTTTAGTACAAAAGAATGATAAACATTTATTTCTGGAGCCTATTTTAGAGTGCCAGAGGAAAAGGAAGGATGCCAGTTAATACTCTGCATAGTGAGATGGTTTATTTAAAATCAGAAAAATATACCCAGTTCTTTAGACTAGCATTAACAAAAGAATTGCAGTAGAATTGTTTATCAGCTTCTCAGCAAATTTTTTTGAGGTATGGTAAATACTTAATTCAGAGCTATAATGTTACGAGGTTTTTTGTTTGTTTGTTTGTTTGTTTAACGATAGCTGTTATTAACATATTTGAAAAGTGTACCTAGGAAAGTATTTATAAAAATATGTGATTTTTATAATCCTACAAAGGAACTTCTAGTCTCCACAGTTGCCATGGTTAGCATTAATTAACATACATTTTGGAACTCCTACATTCTGTTTACCTTAATAGTTAAGAGCTTGGACAAATATTTAGCATTCATTTAAATTAATATGATTTCTAATTAAGCAAATCACTGTATTTGTAGTCGTTGTGAATGACTGTTTATGTCAGAGATTGTTATGTAGGGAGTAAAATCTCTAAGATTTTGTGCTATTGTGTTTACAGCTGGTTTACAACATGTTTATTCAGAAAACATGAGCAATAATGAGAATGCACAGATTAACCATTCCTTGGTTTTTGTCAACATGCAGACATTTTCAATTTTGTTACATTTTGAGAAAGAAAAGCAGTAGTAAGCTGCAAGGAGTATAACTAAAACATGTAAACAAGGGTTTAATATTAATTCCCCAAAATTTTCTACAGGGAAGACCTTTTACTTTTATTACATGCATATTTAAGCATAGAATTCTGATTAGCAATTTGTCTTTTAAATTTCCTTCTTTGTGCCAATGAATTTAAAATAATTGTATGCAGAATTATCTATCAGATGTATATTTCATATGCCCAGCTTAATCCTTTTTTTTCCTTATCTAATAATATAAAGATAAAATTTGGATATTCTTTTTAAATAGTCATGCTGGCTACATCTACCATGTCAAATCTAAATTTGAAGACTAAGAAAAATAAAGGAGTATAATTGACATCAGTCAATTACAGTAGAAGAGAAATTGCTTATTTCCCATTAAGTTCAAGTTTTCTTTGTGAGTTGTGAAATCAAATTTTCCTTATATTTTATACGGCAGTCTTAATTCATTCATTTGTTTAGAACTTAAAGGCTTTTGTTTTTATTTCCTAGTCCTGAGTACTTTTTCAGCGTTCAGGACAAGCTGTACCAGACCTGCTGCTCTCACAATCTGATTTTGAACAGATTCCAGGCTAGCACTGGGTTAACTCAGCTAGCTAGTTAGCACTGCTGCCCATAGAGGCATGGATTGTACTTGCTTTTCCAAGTCTGTGGACTGGTTTGCTGTGCTTACACAGTGCTGAGCCTGAGCTGCAGCTTGTCTTTCAGCCTGGGTAACGAGCTACACGTGAAATCATTGCTTTTCTTGCCTGAGTTAAGACAAGTGTCATCATTCTGTGATGATCTAGATGTGACAAAAGAGATTTAATCTGCTTTATTTTTAGTGAAATTATTTCTTTTCCTATATTGACAAATATGAGATTATGTGAGTATTTTATATCACTCATTTCCAGTATTTCACTGGAAGTGTGAAATTCTGTTGCCATTAAAAACAAATGAGACTGAATCGAAACTGACTTATTCTGATTAATATTTTAGAATGGCTATTTTTTTGTTACAAATATTATTTGAACTTGCTTTTTTCAGAAAGATTTTTATTTGGTTTTTACTTTATTTTCTCAGGGTTTCTGTTTGTTTATCATAGTTTTATCAGGCTTCTTCTGTGTGTGACAAGAATTGTAATTGTACTATTCATCATGAATACATGCTACGTATCTGCCTTCATGTCTCTGTTCTTCCAAACAACATCCCTATGAGACTTCATCCAAAAGTGTTCACAGGAGAATTGCCACGGCTATGTCAAATTCTTAAATGGGAACATGAGTAGCAGCTTGCTGTAATTTTTTTTTCTTATTATTTTGTCATGGAAGAGAAGGCTTTAAAAAAAAAAAAAAAAAGTGGGATGACCCCACTGCAGCCTTCCAGTATCAGAAAAGAGATGGAGAGAGGTTTTTGCAAAGGCATGCATGATAATACAGAAGAAATGGCTTCAAACTGAAAGAGAGTAGGTTTAGGTTAGATCTCAGGAAGAAATCCATTTCTGCAAGGGTTGTGAGGCACTGGAACAGGCTTCCCAGGGAACCTGGGGGTGCCTGCTTCCTGACAGTGTTCAAGGCCAGGTTGGATGAGGCTTTTAGCAGACAGATCTAGTGGAAGGTGTTCCTGCTCATGGGCAGGGGGTTGGAATTAGATGGAATTAGATGATCTTTGAGACCTTGTCCAGCCTAGGGTATCTGTGACTATGTGTTAGTGTACTCTAAAGCATAATACTAGTTTCCTGATGTTACTAATGTATTCTTTGCCCAAAGCTTTCTGGTGGCAAAGACTTGATATCTGTAAGTTTGCTTAGGATACGGTTGATCTCTTGGATGCTCTAACATCCAAGGGCTTCACACCAGCCTTGCCCTTTCCAGCTCCTGCAGGATGAGTGACTAAGCTGCTGAGATACTACTGTAAGAGAAAGCTGAACTAATCTGCCTGGAAGTTTGTATTTACTCAAATACTGAATTAATCCCCAGTGCTTTGTTACAGTGTTTTAGCATAAACAGACATTACTTATTAATACAGCTTCATATACGAAGATGCTGATGGATACATTGTAAAAATAAACAAAAAAACAACCCACAACCCAATTGCAAGACTGAGAGAGATTCTGTAGCTGTAGTTTCCCAAAACAGCTACAGCTTGAGTTTATGCAAGTTCATTAAGCACTTTGTCTATAAAAGCATCTGGGTTTTTTTTCTCAAGGCGAAAGAGGTGTAGGAGACATTTCCCTGTAATGAAGGCAGGTAACTGGAGGATACTTGGGCAGATGCCAAAAGCTGGTGCAAGTTCAACCAGATATAGGCATGTTCACATGCTCACTGTAGATAAGTATGTCAAGATCTGCTTAGTACAACATCAGCTAGGAAGTTCTTGAGTGAGAAATTGTTTGAGAATGGAATAAGGTTCTACACAAATATTTCAGTGTGACTTTTCTAGTGTTCTGTCCTGAGCACTTGCTTTTTGTAATTTTTCACAATATTGTACTAAGTAGACCACTTGTCTCTCCTGATACAGCTTTTCCTTTGCTTTCTTTTGGCAATTTTTTAGCTTACACAATGTTATACACTTGTTTCTAGTCTAATTTTGGTTCTTTTTCTTCTTGACCTGGAAGATGTATTCTCTGGGGATTGGGGGTAGGGAAGGGGACAGGTAGCAATGTAGAGAAGCTTGCAGTAGGAAAATACAAAAGATATGACCATGGATTGAAGCTGAAATGCAAGCACCAGAAAAAAGGTTATTATTCTGCTGTTATGCAGCTTAAACTGTAAAGGGAGATATTGGTTCTCACTGTTAACAGGGACCTCTGTTTCATTCATTTTAACTCTGGGGTAGATTGGGATTTACAGGCACTTTGTAAGGAAGAAACTTTGTGTCCTTAGATATCACAGACTTAATCACAGAATATTCTGAGTTGTAAGGGACCCACAAGAATCATCAAAGCCAACTCTGAAGTGGATGGTCCATGCAGAGATCAAACCCAGAACCCTGGCATTATTAGCAGCATGATCTGACCAGCTGGGCTAATCTCATGTTACCCGAATATATTGAACATTCATTTTTGTCAACAAAGGTCTAGTAACTCTACAGGAAATCATAAGCTAAAGTGATGGGAATGTAAATAGTTTGACAGTTTTTCTAGAAGATTCTGGTACTAATTGTAGCAAGTGAACAATTTTTGTAGGATGAGAGGTGCAATCATGAGATGTTAGAGCTACTGATATAGCATATTTCCCGGTCCTTTACTTAAAGCCAAAAGCAGCCTCTTCATGGTAGAGCTGATTGCTTTTATTCTTAATTACATATTTATTTTTGTGGCTTGTCAGGTAGCTAATTTTTGCACAAATGGTGCAATATTTGTCTATGTCAAACTTTGCAAGTTTTTGACATTGCTTTAAAAATAAAAAAAGAAAATACATTTTATTCTATTTATTTTGTCCACCAATTTTTTCATTTCACCACAAATTATTTTAGCTCCAAACAAGAACTAGTCTCATGACATGATTTGATTTTGGTTGATTTAAAATCAAATTCAGCATCTGTCCATTACTATTGATTTTCTAGTAAGCTTCAGCAAACTTTTAAATCTCATAGCTGCACATAGCTATGGCGTAGTACAAAAGAGTACTACATAAATTATACCTATTCCATCTCAGAAGTAATATCACCTAAGTTCCATCCTGCTTATTCAGCTTTTTTGAGAGCCACTAGCCTGTATAGAAGCAAGTAATTAAAAAAAAAGAAAAAAAAAACCAAAAGAAATCTAGTTGGTAAATCCATCAGAATCTTTGAAAAACATTTAAAAAATGCAAATGGCTGAACATCTTAAGAAATATTACACCTTTTTACTTCTGTGAACTTTAAAAATCATGAATTTTTAAATGTATATTAATTTCCTTCCTGAAAAGCAATTTGTTTTTTTATTTAAGTGTCAGAAAAAAAGCTCAACAATTGTATGTGGTGGATTGAGGGCAGAGAGTGGATGCTATATTCACTGAACATTGGGACCTTCCTTTAAACAGGAGGAAAAACAAAGCTAGTGAAGCATTTATTTTAAGGAGACATCAAAACTCTCCATAAATGTACTTTGGATGTATATTAGATAATCACACAAAGAAACAGTGAAAAAAAGTGTTTGTGACTAATTGTAGAGACACTTTTCTGAGAAGTTTACCAATACAAGCAAGAAGTACAAGTAAGTGTTACTTTCTGTGTCTTGTTTTAGTCTTATGATTGCAAAGTTAGATTCTTGGAATGAGATCCTGGCATCCTGTGAGAAATACGGAGTTTTGAGTATTGGTATAAGCAAGTTAGGACATTTGTCCACAAAAGGCCTTCAACAGAGGAACTAAAAACTAGACAAAACTTACAAGTACAGCTCAAACAATGGAAATATTAGGTCAGAACAGGCTGCTTTTAATAATCACAAGACTTTTTCTTGGACTAGATTCTGAAGTTCTTTTAAACAGGAACTGCAATTTGACCTCAGTGGAAAAACAATATATTATGCTAGCTCTGTATTTTTAAGCAACTTTATATAAAAATTTGGTAACATTGAGGATTGGGTTAACTGTAAAATGTCTTTGCATTGCAAATGGTTTGCAACTTCAGTGGGGATTTTAGGGGTTTTTTTGTTGTTAGTTGGGGTTGAATAGTTTTTTTTTCCTTTTTACCTGAACTTGATTTTACTGGTTAATTCTCCATGCTCTGTTAGTTGCAGCACAGAATTTCTGAGTCCAAATGCATATTGCTAAGGGTGTAATCTTGTATTTTGGTAGAGAAGTTCAACTCTGGGCACCTAATATTGTTAAGATAATTAGATATATTAGATAAGAATAGACTGATGTCCTGGTTCATTCAGGAGTGTCACATTGGATTCTACAAAGCTTGAAGCCTCAGGATACTGCTGGCAGGGTAGAAGTGAGCATATCTGCAGAGTTCAAATCCAGTTAATGGCTAAGGGGCTCCGTGAACTATAAAATTAGGTATCCCCAATATTTGTACATGTGAATCAAGTCCTGTTTTATTCAGAAATGAAAGAATGGACACATTTCTGCACAACTAGAGCACCTTTTTCTTTTTTCCTTTTTTTTTTGTTTATTAATTAACATTCTTTCTCTTACTTCCATAGAAGATGCACTGTGAAACAAGGGATGGTTTTTTTTAAACTACAAGAGTTTTGTTGTGTTAGTCATGAGTTCTCATGTTGCTTTTTCATCTTATTTGAATTTTACCTTCTGGGACAAAAAAGCAGAAGAAAAGAACAGCACACAGACTCACAACTCATGGTGGGAATGAATCTAGACAGATAAACTGTGTTGTTGTGTTAGAGCCATTTCATGCTGGATTTATGTTCTACAAACAGATAAGTGACAAAAAAAATTTTGATGTGTACTACACATTTGCCCAGAAGGCATGAAATAAACTCTGTAGTCATTAACTTGAAGGGTAGTTCATAAACAGACTTTCCTGTTACTCTTGAGAAAACTTTTTGCTCTGCAATGCATAATTTTTCTGTTTCTTTGCCTGCCAAGGAATTTCTTTGGTTTGTGTTGCATCAATGCATTCTATCACTGTTATAATATAATAAAAGATGATAGGATGCAGTAGGATATTTAGATATATATAGGCAGACCCTTATATTTACACAAATCCATCCAGAGGGATGTTTAAATTTCAGGCTTATTGTCCAGAACTTGACTTTTTTGTCTTTGTTCCTGTTTCCTTCTGAGAAATTCTCTCTACCTTATTTTGCTTATGTAATGGAAGGTGATAATAAGAGTTCTTTCACTTGTAAGCTGTCATTCTTGGAATGAATTTTGGTACAGATGGGATTTGTCTACCTTTATTCTGAAATTTTCCTGAGTTCTTATGTGCTGTACCCTGGAGGGGATGTGTGGGATCTGGCAGCTACTAGATTCAGCTGTACGTTTCAACTCCTAAAATAATTTTTTTAATCCTTATTATTTCGGGGATTTAATGTCTCTGTTTTAAGTGTTTATTTTTTTTTTTTTCTTTTTTTTTTTTTTTTTTTGAGAAAAAATAGAAATTTAAATGCAACATGATACTGGACTTAGAATATTGAATAAATTAGTTGTTTGCAGTACTTTTAGAGAAAAATTATTGCACAGTTTTTTTCAAAATGCTTGAAAGCTCTCTGAATGATGCTTATTTGCATGTTTGCTGGTTTGGGGAGAAGGAGACCACTAAACTGAATTGATGCATATGAACTTTTTTAAATTTTGTATTATGCAACTCAGCTTACAGTATGAGCAGTGAAAGCTGGCGTGCTTTTTCATTTTATGGTGGTTTTGCTTTTATTATTTACCTTTTACTGCTGGACACATAAGTGGGGGACTGATTTCACTGAATGAAGAGTCACTGCTTTCAGTAGTGGCTTTCATGTTTTTTGCAGTTATTATGTGGCTCATATGCCTAAAAATAGTTTGAAATCAGTAGTATCAGCACCAAATTATTGAAAGCAGGAAGTAGAAATGAAGTTTCTGTGGCACAATGGCCACATCTGGTTTCATTTCAGATGTATTGGGTTGCCTCCTCCAGAACATCACAGGCCTCCCAGAAGGATCCAAAGCAATGGCTCAGGTTTTTATTCATGCACCAGAGTTAGTTAGCAACATTTTAGGTACTGATTACTTTAGGTACACACTGGGAGGCTGTGAAGGACAGATATCAGTTTTTAAATGTGTCCCAGTGCTACTTCCTGGGGCATCTATTGTAGTTATGTGTAGCTGATAACTACAGTTGTTCAACTGGGTACTGAGTTTAATGTAGTTTAAAGCCCTTTGCAGGAAGGGCTTTTAATTGTCATATGAAAAACTTCCCTACCAGGTAAATGCACCGTTGGTTTCATGCCATATTAAAAATCAGTAGAGAAGGGATTCTTGAAGACTAGAAAAGATCTAGCAATGTAGAATCTAAAACCAGAATTCTGGGAGGTAGAGGAAAACTTCAAATAAAGTGCATGAGTTCTTAAATACTTGTGAGTGGAAACCAAGCAACATTTTCTCTTTCAGCAAATGCGATTTCAGGACTTTTTTGGAGGATTTCAGATTTTATGGAAAATGCTCATAATAAAGGGATATAACACAAAAGAGATTTTGTTTCTCAGAGTCTCTTTTATGTTAAAAAAATGTCAGAAAATTGTGTATCAAACATACAATTCCACACGTATAACATCACCTATGCAGAGAATGAATGTTTAAATCTAGAGTGTTTGAAAGGTCAGAGCTAAAAGATGCTCTGCAGAATTTTTGGGTTCAGAAGCTGTCATGTAGAAGCTAAAGCTGAACAATTTTGTCTCCTCCTGCACCGGAAGGCAAAGCATAATGCTGAAGAATTACACTTCACTCACTATGATATTACCAAGTAAACCCTGGAGGGAAAGAAAGGGAATTTCATTCTAGACTGTTTCAAGTTATATTTCTCTTGTATTCAGGTGATGAGCTAGCAAAGTAGCCATCCTTGTCATTATTGTTGTCATCATTTTTATTATGATTATTTTATTACATTGACAAGAATAAATGAAATAATGGTCAAAAAAATTGGATGCTTCAGTTCTGGGGAAGACAAGCTGATAGCGGAGAATGGTTTAGTTTTTCTGTGCCTTCTCTGAGGTGTGCTTTTCTCACTGTTCTCACTCTGGCTGTTCTGCAGGTGGTTGACCAGATTGACACACTGACATGTGATCTGCAGCTGGAGGATGAGATGACAGACAGTTCCAAAACAGACACCCTGAACAGCAGCTCCAGCAGCACAACAGCCTCCAGCCTGGAGAAGGTGAAGGTGCGAGGCAGCGCGCCCCTCATCAAGCCACCCGCGCACCCCTCTGCCATCCTCACCGTGCTGCGGAAGCCCAACCCGCCGCCTCCTCCCCCTCGGCTGACGCCCGTCAGGTGTGATGAGCCCCCCAGGCTGCCTCCCTTGGCCAACCCCCTCAAGACCAATGGCACCCTGCTGCGGAACGGGGGCCTGCCCACGGGGCCGGGCCGGATCCCAAATGGAGATGTGTGCTGTGTGCCGAACAGTGGCCTGGAGAAGGTGGTGATGCCACCGCTGACACACAGGGCGGAGAAGGAGCGGTGTGCCCAGGCGGGAGCCAGGGAGCGCGTGCGGTTCAATGAGAAGGTGCAGTACCACGGATACTGCCCCGACTGTGACGTTCGCTACAACATCAAAAACAGGGAGGTGCACTTGCACAGCGAGCCGGCCCGGGCTGCAGGAAAGCTGCCGCACCAGTGCCCTCCTCTGCCGCCTCCTCCACCTCCACTGCCTCCATTTCTTCTGGAAAATGGTGGGCTGGGGATAAGTCCCAGTAATAGCTTTCCTCCTCCAAGACCTGCAACTGTGCCTCCACAAACTGCGCCAAAACCCCAGAAGACCATCTTGAGGAAATCAACCACTACAACAGTGTGAAGTATGCCCCTTGTAATAACTCTTTGTTTTTTCCTATATATAAACATAAATAGGTAATGAGCACTTTCTACTTGAGCAATAAAAAGACCCAATGTATTACACCCTGTGTCCAGTGAAGTGGCATAAAAATCACATGGTAAGTACAACGAGGAATACTTGTTGGTCTTACCCTTTTGGCAAAGGGTGCTGGAAAAATACTAATTCTTTAGCAGTGATGTTGTAAACATCTGTAGCAGTTTCTTAGTTGTAGCGTGGTTTAAAAGACAATGAAAAGAAAGTTCAGTGTGAAAATACTGCATAGCGATATGTGATAGGTTTCAGTCTGATATAAGGATATAACCATTTCTCTCCTGGGTTTTGGTACTTTTCAAATGTCTTTTGATGAAGCCAAGTGGAGTACCAGGTAACTCCCTTTGACTGAATTCTAGCAAATGCTTTTTTTCTCTTCATGCGTGCTTGAGCAAACTCAGTGTATGTGATGTGGTTGCAGTAGGGGGTAATCACTGGACTCTCAGCAGCTTGGTCTTTGATGGGGAAGTAAATAATTGAAATGTGTGTTGGCGTGGCTCTGGAAAACTGAGTTGCGTTTTGTTTCTCCCTGTCTCAGTGCATCGCTCCTGATCTAAAGTACCGAGTCTGAGATGAGCAGGGATGGTCCCATTAAGTTCCCCTTTTTTCTCCATCTGCAAAATGGTAGTGATATTTTATCTCACTGTGCAATGGCAGTAGGCTGGAAAAACAAAGCCCAGTCCTGTGTTTTTCACGAAGCTTTTGTCTGGTGCAAATCTTCTTTTTGAAGGCAAAGAAAATGTTGCTTAAGGCCTCCAGGGACATCCACTTAATTCATGTAAAGAGCTTTGAAGTTGAAAAGCTCTGTGCAATTATGGAGCATTAACATGCAAAACAAGATATTTTACATGTTACCACATTTTGATGGTGAACCCAATTAATATTCTTACTAGCTGAAAAAAAGTCCTCAGCGTTTTTAATTATTTTATGGCAGAATATCCTTCCTTCTCACAAAGAGACTTGCAGGGATTTAGAGTTTAAAAAAAATCCAGTCAATTAATAAATCTGATTATAAATCTGTTATTTACAAAACATGTACCAAAGTAGTCTCAATGGCCAACAGCAAATGCTATATTAAAAAAAATTATGCTTATTTCAGCTGAAATATAAAAAGTACTTTATGGCAAAACAGAAAAAAATCCGACAAAACAGATTTTGAATTTTAATTTCTATTTATATCTAGTAATAGGTATTAAACAGATATTGTGTTCCCTTATATAGGTATTCTAGTATTTAAACCAAAATAATAAGAATAATTGTAACAATAGTCCCATCAGATGACTACTGTTTGTAAATCTTTGCATTAAGCAAACATTTTATTTTGTGCAAATACACATCCAGGGTCTAAAGCCTTATGAAGTATTCCCTGCATAAAAGGCAAAGAAAGGAAATCATCCTAAATTCTTAATCATGCTTTCCTCTCATGTCTCCCATGTGTTTTTCATGATGCACTTTACATTTGGTATTGTTTGACTGTGCTTGATCCCACGAGAGCTGCTGCCGAAGGCAGCGAGTCCAGGCGCTCGCGGCAGGAAACAGGAACTCATCCTGCATCTGTACAAGATCTTTGCTGCCCAGATCAGGATTGTGGCAGGTGGATTCTGCTCATGTGCTGGAACTCCACAGCACCTCCCTTGCTCATACATTGAAAGCTGCATTTGAAATCACTGGAACAATGTGCAGATATATCCACATTGCATGACTGCAGGATTTTCTTTTAAAAAGAAAATTCC
>NW_005054404.1:2467066-2489728 GCF_000277835.1 Geospiza fortis | reverse complement strand
ACACCTGTTATGAGCTAGTTTAATATTTTTTTCATTCTTATACAAGCTACTGTTTACAAGAAATAAGATAATGCAAATCAAATATTGCGCATAAAATATTAAAGGAAATAATGCTGAGTAATTTTAGAGGGTGATGGTTTGGTGAATATGTGTTACCTCACTTGGCTTAATTTTTTTTCGTATGAACTCACGTCTGACAACAGAGTGCTGTATTTCTCCTCTGGGCTTGTCAGAGTCTCATGAATATGTTAGCACCTCCAGACTGGATGCTGTACTCAGTGGATGTGGACTGATGTACATGTAAACTTCAGTTTTGTTACAGCTGTCAGCTCTGGAAAGCTTAAACAGCATCCAAGTTTTAGAAGTTAATGTTCAGTTTTGGTACCCAACATCTTGCATCTCATACTTTGTCTTCTCCTTCAGAAGTGCTTTCTTATCTCTTTCTCTACACCTCCCGAGTACCTTCATATGTTATGGCTGTGCCATGAAAAGATGTGGGTTTTCAAATGCAATGCAATCTCTGACCAGCAATGCAGCTTCACAGCGTGGTGGAAAAACATTGTTTTTGAGCAAAGTTTGACAACCCAGGCTTTCCTTAATACAACATGTTCCAAGGTCTCTGTTAAATCATAATACAAACATTGAATCAGTTATGTTTTAATGAGAATGTCTCTGGCCTGTGTCCCATTGTAAGGTATTTTTGTCAGAGTAATAATTTCACATTAATAACATGTCAGAATAAAATTAATGTTAAAACAGGTAAACTTGCAAAATGTGCAAAACAATTAACTTTAAATTTTGCAGCACTGTTTGGAAACTGGTAATAGAAATGGTGTAACAACAAATGCAGTAGTGCATTCAGCTAGCAGTATTTTTTACTTTTATATGAGGAATGTAAAGTATGTGAAGCATTTTTGAACACCTACAAAACAGTGTGCTTCACACTTTAGTGAGGAAAACCCAATAAACTAACTGGACGGGAGTTGTCTGCATTTGTAATGTAAATGTAATATTCTCTGAGATTACATTTAGTGTTTTGCAAATATGTTTATAGTTGAAAGAAATGAAAGTCCCGTAGCAGTACGCAGTGCTTTAATTCAGTGTTTGCCATCCCATCAGTCTGCTGTATAGCTTTAGTTCCCTAAGGTACTTCAGAATCTCAACTGTCCAGATCTAGACTTCCCAAATGCAAAAAGGAGAAGGTTGATTCCATCAGTTTAATGAAGGGGACAAGTTTAGGAAAATTAGTATAAAAAAATGAAAATTACCTTATTTGTAATAATGGCATTCATTAAAAAGGTTAACCCATGAATGCATTGCAAGAAAGGAAAACTTGGAGAGTAAAATCCAATAACAATCCTTTTGAAGGACGCAAGGTAGGAATCTTCAAAAAGATAGTGGATCTTTCTGCCACCTGGTAAAAGTCACTGTTCTTTCTTTTCTCTTGTTGTCTGAGTTGTTACACCATTCATCACTTCATCAATTTTCTTAAAAACAAGAAAAAAATCCAAATCATCATTGATTTTTTTATTATTAAATCAATATCTTATTTAAAATGTGATGTGAAATAAGTCAAGCACACTACAGCTCTTGTTATTAGCTTTCTTCAGATAAGTTGTTTATTGGTTTTGAAGCAGAGAGCAGTATGACTCCTTTAATTATCAGAGAGATTTTATGTGGATGTTTGCTCAGATCTCTTTCTTTCCGTGTTCTAATTATGGTTTTCCTTTCAGTAATGTCACAAACAGTAATCTTACATGTTCATGTAAAACCATACCATGGCTGCTGTGTCACTTGTCTGATGTAGTCCTAAAGTAGGCATGAGTATTGGGCACATATTTTTGCAGAGGCAGCATTTCTGACACCCCTGTATATATGCTGTGAGCCATGCTTTTTCAGGGGCAGTATTTGTGTGCTTAGAAGCAAAATACCTATCCGCTGCTCAAACTAGTAACAATATTGAAGACATAATGCTCACAGGTGCAGAAAGGTCTTGCAAGTGAGGTGTGCACAAAGGCATGTGGCAGAAATATGTATGGTTAACCTTGCTAAGAGCAATTGTTAGAATACCCAATCTGAAAAGAATATTTGGTATCTGTTACATAAACACATATTTTGTAGGGATATTTGTGATCTATCTCATGTAATATCTACATGCTGCAGCCTAAAATTTCTGTATCTGTATTGGCACAGACCACAACTGAAGCAACAGCAGCAGCAGCATCATGAACAGCACTGGTGTTACTGGGTCAGTATCCTGTGGAGCAGTGCTTGCAAACTGCAGTACAGCCTCATCTTTGGTAGCAGTTACATGTTGATAGGATTTAGTTGGCAAAAAGTAGCAGGGATTTTATCCCAATCACCTGTTTTATGGTAGCTAATAGTCCAACAGAGCAAGTTTCTCCACCAGTCATAATTTTGGAAAGGGATTGTAGTAATCCATCTTGGGATAGCTCTGGGGAGCACAAGCAAGCTGACTTTCATTTCAGATCTTAGATGCTTGACATGTCTCTAACTCATGCTGGTCAAAGAGCTCTCCTGTTGGCTGAGACTGGAGCTGCTGGGATGAATGGACCTGACCATGCATCCTGCTGCAGGCGAGAGGCCTGTGCTCAAGTCAGCCAGTGCACGTCTGCTCCTGTTCTCCGAGCCCTCGCATATTTTCATGTATGGCAATGTTCTTGTTGCTACATGTGGGAGAGTTTTGTTAAGAAATTACACCTGCTCTGTGTTCATCAGCTGAGCTGTATTGTTTCAGTGGTGAAGCATGGCTGTATTTAAGTTCCCTGGTCTTTTGTAATGCTGAATCTTTAGAAATTTTGAAGGAAAGGTTTTCTTACTTTTGAGGTAATCGTTCTCCTGTCAGGTTGTACAAATAAGATGAAAATCATCATGCAGCCATGATGAAGGTGGAGTAGAAGTTTTCATACTTTGAGGGATTTGGTTTGTTATTGAAGGGCTGTGTATCTTTTGCTGCATGAAAATAGTTTTTATAGTTAGCTGAGAAAAAAGTAGAACATAAATTGCACCCGACAGCCAGCCAAGAGCAGTATTTTGAGGAATGAATAAAACCAGAATCATTCTGCTGCCGTTCTTTGGAAAGATAAATACTCCAGGAAGGTCCAGGAATTGCTGCATCTTCTCCTTATGGCAAGAGGTTTTTTCTTTAACTCCTGAAATATTGGTAGTCCAATCTATCTCATTGTTGCTTGTAAATTATATTTGTGAAAAAAACATTTTTGTAAGAGCTATCTGATATCACAGCTGCCTCTAGATGTCGTTTGTCTGATATTTTGAGTAACTTTTTATGTAATCTTGCAAGCAATAATGGAAAAAATTACATAAGAAGGGAAAATAATAGGCAAATTATGAAAAAACCCCTTTCAACATATGTATTTAAGTATATTCCTCAGTGGTGCTTACATAATGATAACAACATCAATATGAGAGCTTGTTTTTCTTCATGTAGAGATCTTAACATTACTTGAAAATCTTGAATTATGAGTTTAATATAATAATTACATTGTGGTAAGGAAAAAGCCAGTCAGTGACAGAAATTCTTATAGAAGTGCTTATTTCCTTTCCAGTTCAGCACTGATTTTCCTGAGTAAAAGCTGTGTGTGTTGGCCTCCTTCTTGGACAAATTAGCATGTGAAAACCAGAACATTATGATAGTGTCTTTTTTGTATAAATCTCTAACGCCTTCAGGATATTTTGGTTTTTCTTCTTGGTAAATACAGTGATGATGTGGATGATTTGATGATACAGTCATATACTGGAATTAAAAGATTGTCTATGTCCCTATATCCCTTCAAATAGAGTTTAAATCTCTCTCAACAAATCCTGGTAACTCCTGAGCTAAGATCCTTTTTCCCTATTTGTTGACAGTAGTCTTGGTATTGTAGAAACTGACCTGTGATCAAAACCCCCAAAAGTCTGCTGGTCACACCAGTCTCTAAGCCAGGTATTATTCTTCATGATTTTCCTGTTTCTTTCTCTTCATTGCCTGCAAATGGGAGGACAGAGAGAACAGAACTGGTACTCCAGATCCCTAGACCAGTTGTCTCCTGGCCCTGAGGACCTGCTTGACTCTGTGAAGCCCTTGATGAGATTTCATTGCTGCCTACCTGAAAAGCCAATAGAAGCTGATAATCGGTGGGCCATACCAGGCTGGGTTTTTCTTGGCAATGTCTCTTACGTGGACCTCAGGAAGGCAACACACTTCCCTGTGGCTTGGGTCTAGTCAGCATATTGGGCCCTCCATTCCTTTCAAAAGGGAGTCACCAGTGACTTCTTTTTATTTAATTCAGGAAGTCATGGTGTGGGGATAGGCTTCTCTGACTTAGGCAACCTGTCCATCCCAGAAGAACTTCAATCCCCATTCTCATTTCCCTGCTCCCTAGATTCCAGGTCCTCATATCATGTTCTATAAGGACAGCTGTGAAGGTGAGGCAAGTTGGATGGGAATTCAGTACCAATCATCAGTCAGGAGAAGAGTGAAGTCAGCACCTTGAATTTTAGGAAATCAACATTTCAGCTCTTTGAGAAGTGAACCAATGGGCAAACCTAGGAAACTGCAACAAGGAAGCAGAACAAGACTATAAGATCTATCCATGGAGCACAGGAGCTCTCATTCCCCACATTTAGGAAATCTGGAAAGCAGAGCAAGAGTCAGCATAGATTAATCAAAAACTGCTGGTTAAGCAAAAAGGAAATAAGGAAATGCAGAGATAATGGAAGCAGAGACTGGTATCCTGGGAAGATTTTAGGGAGAGGTTGCCTAGTTGTGTAGGTGTGAGGCCAGGAAGAACAAGGCATAGAGAGAGCTGAATTTGGCAAGGGATGCAAAGAATAATAAGGACAATAGGTTAATCAGACAGAAAAGGAAGATCAAAGAAAGTATACAGCCTCTGATTAACACAGACTGGCAAACTGGCAACAGCAGACAAGGAGAAGGCTGAGGCACTAAACTTTTTCACTTCAGTCAATGGCCACCTCTCTTCCCATTCTCAGATGGATGGAAGCTAAGTCCATCCCACTGTAAACAAGGATCAGGTCTATGAGCACCCAAAGAACCTGAATGTATCTAAGTCTATGGGACCCAATGGGATGCATCGCAGAGTACTGTGGGAATTGGCTGCTGTAGTTGCCAACCCACTCTCCATGATACTCAAAAAGTTGTGGCAGTCAGGGGAGGTCCCGAGTGACAGGAAAAAGGGAAGCATTGAACCAACCCATCTTAAAAAAGAGTAGAAAGGAGAAGCCTGGGAGCTACCAGCCTGTCAGTCTCACCTCGGTGCCAGGGAAGGTCATGGAACAGATCCTCCTAGAATGCACATGGAGGACAGGAGGGTGATTTGAGGCAGTCAGCACAGCTGATCAACTTGTGATCTTTTACAATGCAGAGACTGCATCAGTGGGCAGGAGGAGGACTACAGACATTATCTATCTGGCTCTTGTAGGGCATTTGAGTTCTCTCCAACATCCTTCTTTTGAATTAGAGAGATATGGATAGACTGTTCAGTGGAGTAGGAATTATTTGAATGGTCACATCCAAATAAGAAGGAACTGGTCAACAGCTCGATGTACAGATGGAGATCAGTTGTAAGTGGTGCCCTCAGGGGTCCCGTATCATTTAATATCTCCATTAATGACATAGATGAAAGGGTCAAGTTCACCCTCAGCAGATGACACAAAGCTGGGTAGTGCCGCAACACTCCTGAAGGACACCATGCAATCCAGAGGGATATGCACAGGTTTGAGAAGTGGGCCCATGGGAAGAACTCATGAGGTTCAATAAAGCCAAGTGCAAAATGCTGCACCTGAGTCATGTCAGCCCCCAGTATCCATGTAGGCTGCAAGATGAACAGATCAAGAGCTGCCCTGCTGAGGACTCAGTGGGTACTGGGGGATCAGGGTTTGGACGTGAGCTGGTGATGTGTGTACATAGCCCAGAAAGGCAGCTGTACCCTGGTCACAGCAGAAGTGTGACCTGTGGGTTAAGGAAAGAGATTGTCCTCCTCTGCACTGGTGGGATCCCAACTGGAGTACTGCATCTGCCTCTGAGTCCTCAGAATGAAAAAGACACGGACCTATGGGAGCAGGGAAGGGCCTCAAAACTGACCAGAGGGTTCGCTACAAGGAAAGACTGGTGGACTTTGCATTATTTAACCTGGAGAAGAGGTAGAGAAATCAGGACTGATGTTGAACCCAGGAAGAAGGAAGGAGTAGAAGGTGATTTAAGATTTAGTTTTTATTTGTTATTTTCCTACTCTTATTTGATTGGTAATAAATTAATTTCTCCACATCCAGTCTGTATTGCCTGTGATGGTAATTCGTGAGGGGGTCTCTTCCTTTACCTGATTCTACTCTTGAGCCTTTTGTTATATTTTTTCTACCCTGTCCAGCTGAGGAGAGGGAGTAAAAGAACATCTTTCATGCGCTTTCATCCAGCTAGGGTCAGCCACCTCACAAGCAGTGTCTAAGAGTGCCAAGATCTAGTGAGCTGTTACTGGAAAATATCTTTTCCTTATAACTGATCTTCAGAAAAAGTGCAAATTAGAAATTCAGAAAAGGAAATTTCATATTAAAAGTTAAAAATTTCTGGATATTATATGCTTTAACTTAAATGATTAAATGTTTAGAGGGAGCTTATTCATTAATTCAGTGGAAATACTGCTTCTGAAAGCAGAGGATCCATTAATATTGCAAAAAAAGTAGATATTGTTGTCTGAGTTAATAAAATCCAACTAGAAATAAGATTAAAATCCTTCACGATGAGAAGAATTTATTTGGAAAAGTAGTCAGTAATCCACAGTATGAAGTCTTTGAATTAATTCTGCATTTCTCTAAAAAGGGGACACACTAAGTCTAAGGAAAATACTACAGTCGTAAGCAGGAAGGCAAAGTAATTTACTCTAATGCTCACTGTTAGCCATTAAAAGAACTGATACACCTTTCATTAAAAGACAGATGAAAAATATACATTTCTGATGTAGCCAGCAGGTGCAGTTTTGTACTTGACAGAGAGGAGAGATGAAAAAAATCAGTTAAGCATGCCAGAAGCAATGAAAAAATTAAAATGTCAAACTTTATTTTTTATAGACAGGCACAACTCAGTACAAATTGTTCAGAGTGTTAATGAATTGCTTCTACTTACATGGTGACTTGAAAGGAATGTGTTGGATGGCTTTTATGAATATATATGGAAGTGCTTCTGTACCATCCAGAATTACGATTTCAGAACAAACCATCTTTCTATATTTGTGTGGAAAATCTGCAGCAGAACAGCATACTCTAGATCAGCTGTAAAGATAAATCATTTGGCAGCCAAAGTGCTTCTCAGCTATTCAGGTATCGATCCCAGGAGCAGTCAATAGATGCAGCCATAAACAAACACTCTTAATATTCCAGTGCTGATGTGACTTTATTTAACCCTGATCTGTTTCTGGGAAAAAATTCCCAACCCACCCTAAGTCCACTACAAACATTTTTGCAGTGTAGCAGTGAACCAGTTGAGTGGCTCAGGCTGTCTGAAACAATGTTCATCCCCAAAATTGGTCAATCAGTCAGACTCATCTCCTCAGAAAGAGGAGAGTGGAAAAAGAATCAACCTTGTCACAGAGATGTGGGCTTTTCCTTGACCTGGCTTGTTTCTACAAAGTGTGAAAAGAATGCTGGAGAAATGTTTTCATGTATACGCATCTAGAAATATTTCAAATATGTTGTTGGGCTTCACCAAAATAACTAAGTGCAAAGTATAATCAAAATAAGATTTGGAGTTGTGTTATGATGTGATGCAATGAATCTTTCTGGTAAAATAGGTCTATTTTATAAGGATTAAGGAAATCTAGCATCCTATTTCTGAGACATTTATAATATATTTCTGTACCAAGTTGTGCAGAAATATCTTATACACATGTATGAAATACATAAAGAAGAGCTTCTGGTGGATGTTTATTTTCTAAAGCATAATCCTTGAAGATATGAATGAAACACAGATGGATTTTTTACAACAGGAAGAAACACCACTCTCATTCGCATTAGTAAGATAGTAGTCAAGGTTTTTTTCTGCTAAGGACTTTTTTATTTCTGGGGGGATTTTTTTTATTTTTTTCCAAGCAAGCATGACATGGAAGTCATGTGTTCTTATTTTTCTTTTCTCTTTTTAGTTGTCCTTTTTGTGTTCCTTCAAAAACAAAAACAAAAACCCCAAAACAAAACTAAAACAAAACAAAACAAAACAAAACCCCCCCTCAAAAAGACAAAACAAAACAGAAGCCTAGAAAACCCAACCAACCAGCCAGCAAAAAAAGGAGAGAAGAGAAAGAAAAAAAATTATTTATTTGTGATATAAAACACAGCATGTTTTAGCATTTTTAAATACATTATTAATGCTTACATTTTCACCTTCTGAGGAACTCTGACAATTTAAATAGTAGTTTGTGAAAAACTGACATACAAAAAGTATTAAAATAACAATTTACAGAACAATAAATTCGGTGGAATTTCGATAAACATATACCCATAATTACTGAACAGGCTGGAAAAGAGACTCATCTGATAAAGATTCAGGGCTCTCATGAGTTCTGACAAAAAGAGTTCAAGGTTTACAAAAAGAACTTGTAGGACTCCTCCAACAGCTTATGTAGAATGTCATATGTATGTACCTGCATTGACCTAGTGACTGATTCATTATGCTGGTTATGAGTCTCTACAGGAAAGCAGCTCATGTAAGCCAATAGGCCAGATCTTTGTGGTGCACTTGTTTTCATAACCCAAAATATTTTTTTTCATGATAAATTCAGAATTGTTATTAATGTATTTAAAATAATTTTGTAAGCTCAGTCATAATATGTTACTGATGAAGTATATCACTATTTGATAGATGTCTTTAACACTTCCAGTAATCACACCTACTGAAGAAATGAGGAAGTACAGCTATGATAATACATAATTTGTAATTTATATATTTGGAATCTGTATATACAACTGATTATGATCCTGAATACTTTAGAGGCTGATGGGTTTTTTTTTTCCTGTCATGACCTGATTTTTAAGTATAAGAGTAGTATTTTGAGATCATGTTTAAGTCACAGACTTCTTGTTGGACACTGCTTGGAGACCAGCTGTGCTATTTGAAAACAATTTAAACTTGGGGTTTGCCAAGACTTACAAAAGAGCTGTAAATACTGAAGTAGTCCTCATTTTATGATAGTACAATACATTGTTCTAATTAGCAAAATCTTGTGTTCAAATTTGTTGAGAAAATTGTTATTTATTTGCATAAGTTTATCATGTCATTGTGGCCAGAAGAGATGAGCAAATAATTTTAAAAAAATAAGCAGTGTCTACATCTGAAAGCCGTCAGGCAACACTGACTTTGTCTTGTTAGAGGTCTTAAAATACATCTATTTCGATTTATTTTCATTAAGGTTTGAACTTGTCACAGTGATCTGCAGACCAGTTATGCCAGTGGTCAGTGCAAAAGTTCAGAAGACGGAGATCTTTGTTCCAAGTAGTTTGTATCTTTGTTATAATCTGAGATAGATTCTGATCACACGCAGGCTTAAGAGTAAGTCAGTCTCCGAGTGGGAAACAGCATTTAAAGCCTGAATTGTATTATTTAGGTAGAAGAAGAATTAAACAAGGAAAGTCTTGCAGCAGAAGAGTAACTACATATAAACCTTAGTCTCAACATCTAAATTTTCTAGTACTAATGCATTTTTTACATACCTTGCTTATTTTCATCCACTTCTTTTTTTGGTACTCAGCTCCAGCTGTAAGAAGACATGGTGTTCAGTCATTTATTTAATGCTAGGGAGATAAGAAATAAAGTTGTAAATAAATTAAGTAATTGATTTCTAGAAAGAGGATGGCCAGTGTAGCAAGCTTCACTGTTGATCTTGTCCGAATTCACAGACCGATGCAGGAAAACCATTAGAAAAGCATTGTATGTACTAGTATGTTTTTAACAATTTTCTTTTGCTGTCACTCATTAACCATGCATACAGGACATTAATTATTTGTCTCTCAGACACGCAATGAATCTTTTAAATTGTGTTTAAATGAATCTTTCATGAGCTTTCAGCACCTGTGCTTTGTGGTGTGTTTTCAAGGAAAATTTGATCTATGAATGGAAGCTTTAAATGTCAGAAACACAAAGCAGGGAGTTTTATCATAGTGCCATAAGATTCTAGGAAAAAAAGGTATGAGGTATGTATTATTATTTATTAAGAGCAGAAAGCTATGGTATTAGCTTTCTGTTTAACAGGAAATTGTCTGTTTGGTAAGACAAACTCTGCTTCATCTATATTGATTGGAAAAACTATGAACTGTACATCAGCTCTTCAGAAGGAAAAGGCTGAAGTACTCAACAACTTTTTTGCCTTTGTCTTCACTGGCGACCCCTCTTCCCACAAGTCTTGGCTGGATGGACATCAGGAAGGGGATTGGGAGAACAAAGTCCCTCCCACTCTATGTGAAGACCAAGGTTATTGACCACCTGAACAAACTAAATATATATAAATCTCTGGGTCCCAATTAGATGCATTCCAGAGTCCCAAGGCAATTGTCTGATGGTGTTCCCAAGACTCTCTTGATATTAAAAAATTTATAGCAGACAGGTGAAGTCCCAGGTGACAGGAGAAATGGTTGCTGTACCCATCTCTAATGAGGGTATAAAGGAGGACCCTGGGAAGCACCAACCTGTCAGTGTCCCCTCCATGCCTGGGAAGATCCCAGGACAGATCCTCCTAGAAGCTCTGCTGAGGGACGTGGAGCACAGGGAGCCAGTGCAGCTGCACCAAGGGTGAGTCCTGCCCGACCAGCCCAGTGGCCTCCTGTGATGGAGCGGCTGCATCAGTGCCTGAGGGAAAGGCTGTGGGTGTCATTTACCTGGACTTCAGTAAGGCCTTGACATGGGCCCCCATGACATCCTTCTCTCTAAATTGGAGAGGTGTGGATTGTGCAGATCAGCTGTTAAATGGACAAGAATGTGTTGGAGGGTCACATCTAGAGGGTGGTGGTCAATGGCTCAGAGTCCCAGAGGATGTCAGTGGCAAGTGGTGCCCTCAGGGGTGTGTACTGGGACCAGTATCATTTAATATCAATGACATAGACAAAAGGATCCAGTGCACCCTCAGCAAATTTGCAGATGACACCAAACTGAGGGGTGCAGTGACACTCCTAAACAATGGGATACCATCCAGAGGGATGGACAAGCTTGAGTAGTGGACCTGTGGGAATGTCATGAGGTTTAATAAGACCAAGTGCAAGGTGCTGCACCTGGGCTGGGACAACCTCTGTTATCAGTCCAGGCTGGGGGATGGAGGGAGAAGAGCAGTCCTGTGAGAAGGGCTTGGGGGTGCTGCTGGGTGAGAGGCTGGACATGACCCAGCCATGGGCACTCACAACCCAGAAAGCCAAACGTGTCCTGCAACCAAAGCAGTGTGGGCAGCAGGGTGAGGGAGGGGATTCTGCCCCTCTGCTCTGCTCTGCTCCGCCCTGGTGAGACCCCACCTGGAACCCTGCATCCAGCTGTGGGGTGCCCAGCACAGGAATTGACCTATTGGAGTAAGTCCAGAACAAGGTGGACTAATCACCAAGGTGATTAATAGGATGGAGCGCCTCTCCTAAGAGGAAAGACTGAGAGAATTGGGATTGTTCAGCTTGGAGAAGATCAGGCTTCGAGATGATGTAATTCCAGCCTTACTGTACCTGAAGGGAGCCTGTAAGAAACCTAGAGAAAGATTTATTACAAGACAAAAGGGAATGGCTTCAGAGTGAAGGATAGTAGGTTTAAATTAGATATTAGGAAGAAATTCCTTACTGTGAGATTGGTGAGGCACTGGAACAGGTTTCCCAGAGAAGTTGTGGATGCCCCATTTTCAGAAGTGTCCAAGACCAAGTTGCGCGGGGCTCTGAGCAACCTGGTCTAGTAGGAGGTGTCCCTGTCCATGGCAGGGGACTTAGAAGTAGATAATCTTTGACGTCCCTTACAACACAAACCATTCTGGAATTCTGTGATTTGTTTTTTCTCTAATTTGTGACTCTTTGCTGTATGGTAGAAGATGGTCTTCTCATTGTGTTGATACAACCACACATGGTCAACTATGACCTATGACCTGTCCTACATTTTCATTTTATAGAAACTGGTGCATGGAAATAGAAGACCAATTAAGGACACTGCTGTGCTCTTTGCTTTTGCCAGGGATTTGTAGTTTCTGGTTCAGACTTGGAATAGGGAACTCGCAGATTTCCTAGGGTCCCAGATTTAGATGGGCTGGATGACGGCGTATGTCCAGTTTACATGGCAAAAGGGTGGGGGCTGTGGGGGTGACACCTATGAAAAGATGCCAGAAGTCGTCCCCACATCAGACAAAGCCATTTTCTCAAAGATGGATCTGCAGCTGACCAAAGCTGAGCTGTAAACCATGTTGGTGCACATCTGTGATAATGTATTATCCTTATTTCCCATTAGTCCACTCTGGCCTTTGACTAGCAGTAGTCAAATTTTTCAAGTCTGAAGAATTTTTCAATTTCAAGTCTCAAAATTTTTCAATTTTGAGCCTGTGATGGTAATAGATGAAGGATCTCCCTGTCCTTACCTCTTTATGCCATTAGCATTTTGTCATATTTTGTCCCCCCCATCCACTTGAGGACAAGAGCAGTAGTTTGACTTGGTGGGCACCTGGTGAAGTGGGCACACGGCTGAGGGCAGCCTACCAAGGGACTCATGTTCACCAGCCTGGCACTACCGTGGTGGAGTTGATCTGGTGCCCAAGCCTGGCCCAGGTGAAAGTCATAGCAGCTGGAATGCAATGCATGTTCACCATTTCTTCCCACTGAGATTTGCTTAGGTACTTGTATGATGGCAAAAAAGGGCACTCTCATTAATATGAGCCTGATGCCATTGTTATGGTTTGGTGCAACATGGAAATTGGAAGGGGCTGGCCTACCTTGTGTACCTGGCTTTTCTTCTCATGGCCCAAGCTCTCAAATGTATCCACAGTTTGAAGCTTGAACACAGTGGCACGTGCTGCAGTCTGTTTTCATAATGCATTACATGAACAAAATCAAAGGAAAATTTTCTTCACATTTCAATTTCACATTTATTTTATTCTGTGTTAAAAGAACAATTCCAATTTCTTTTATGTTGAAAGGACTAAATAGGAGGATCACAGCACAGGAACAAGTTTTTCAGAAAACTTTTGTTTGATTATGAAATTATATACTGTATAATCTCTTACTTGTGATAGAACCTCAGATAGATCTGCCTCTTCCTTTTCTAAATAAGGGATCTGAGGTCAGCTTTATGTATCTTCAGAGGAACCTTACAAATTGCAGTGAATATAAGCAAGCAGAACACATGATTTTTGGTTGCAACCAAATGTGATTGCTATTGGATGGAGCAGATACTACAGTACAAACTTCATTTATAAACAATGTTTATTGTTAATGTAGCTAACTATTGTAAACCGTAGACCTAATCTTCTTCACATCCTTTTTTTTTTGTTTTTTTTTTTTTCTTTTTTTGACGACTGGTAATAAGTTACAGCAGGAACCCAGAAGAATTAATTTCTGGGCAAATTGAATCCACCTAAAGGCAGGCAGCAGTGAAGTGTAAAGAGATGATGAAGAGTGCAGGGGAAGGGTGATTAGAAGAATTTTCCCTGACTTATTTCTTGAGGAGCTGAAAGGGAGAGAAATCTAGTGCACATAGTGGGTGAACAAATTATGTGCCACAGGGACATGGGATTTAGTGGCTCACTTTACTCCCTAGTTCCCTGGTATGGGTCCAATTTATTGTGGTAACTTATCACTTACCATCTGTTTCTTGTGATGCACAACAGTGAAAAGTTTGTTTGGCCTCTTTCCTTTGGAGAAGGGTTTTGGTCATTTCTCATTATTTATTAATGATTTTCCAAACCCAAGAGCTTAAAGTGACATGAGGTATTAAAACCCAGAAATTTTGCATACTCACTTTTCATCATTTTTGCTTACTGTCAGAGAGCTTTTTGGCTGTCCAAACTATACAGGTGCCACATTCATTTTGCATTAGAAGCTTTTTCAACACAGTCAGTAGCAAGTATTTTGGTTTAGTGTTAAAATTTTAAAACTATTTTATTTTCCTCAGTTATTATGGCATGCCCATATTGGTATGGAAGCAAATATTTAAGTGTTGCTAACAAGAATGGTGGAAAAACTAGAAAAAATGTTCCTCTGGTCAAGCTTTCAAAGTATGAAACTTCTTTCTGGGCACATAATTTTAGAATGATGCTTTAATAATTTATTTTAAAAAACCAAAGCCCCAACTTGAATGGAGAAACTTGCTACTGTTTCAAACATGAAAAATTTAAAAACATTTATAAGCATTTCTCTGTGTGCATATCTGTACATAACAGTGTTGTAGCAAACAACTGCAAGCTTATGCTGTTATTTCTTGCCTTTTTAAGACATAAAATTTTGTTGGGCCGTTATGATTTGAATCCCTTTAATACCTGTCAAAGGTTATTAAGCATCAGATATTGGAACTTGGGGCATTGTCGAGGGTTACATTTGTTAAGGGGCTGCTGATTGCAGCAAGTATTGTAGAGAGCAATAGGAAGTTATTACCTACTCCCCCCTCCAAAGGCCTTAATTTACAGCTCAGAAACAGCATTACATGGCCAAATGCCGTTGTCAAAGCCAGCCATGGCATTGCTGGGCTGAAAAGGAGAGAACTTGGGAGAAGATGCATAAACAGGATTAAGAGGCAGTGAAAGGAAGGACCACACTGAAATGGAAAGGAGAGGGTGAAGTAGAGGTGAAGAAAGAAGAATGCAAGAATAACAAGCTAACCCAGAAAATATTCTAATTTCATCATCACTATCTGACATTCCATCTCAGATTAGGTTTGAAGGTAATCTCTAAGTGATCTCTTCACAAAATTTCTTTCCTGAAAGGCATGTGACATGAAATGATAAAACATTTAACATTCGTTGGTTTTCTATTGAATATGCAAGGAATGAGCAGAGGACATTTGCTTTAGTTCTGTATCTTAGTGTGTGTGCTTTTTTTTTTTTTTTAATTCTCATAATGCCTGGAAGTCCTTTGACTAAACAGGAAGTTTTCTTTTGAACTTTTATGACTAACATAACCACAAGAAAGCTAAGAGCATTGCTGGGATTTCAAATAGAAGAAATGCAGCATGAAGTAGATAACAATCTATAAAAGCCATAGAAGTGGTCCTGGGAGTAAATGAAATTACAGAAGTACAGATGCATCTTATATAGAACATGACAGTTAAAAGGGAATTGCATTGAAATATCATTTTAACTAGCTTAGACAGAAATTAACCCTCTGAATAGACAAGACTAAAACCATCCCTAGAGCCAGTGCCTAGGTTATTGCATCAGGGGTGAATTGGGCCCAATAGGATATGGAGCTTGAAAAGGCATGAACAAAGATGAATTGGAAACAGATGTCAGAAAAAATTTTTAGAGTCATACATTTATGTAGTAGCTACTGGGCAAGGCAGTTGATGAAAAACACAAAGGAACAAGAAGAAGGAAAAGAGAGATTGGCATATCTTACTGCTTCAGCTAAAACAATCTGTGCAGGTGATATCTAATGTCCCTAACATTTCTTCTTCTACGCACTACCACATTAAGATGTAAAATGGCAATATTGAAACATGTTGAATCTGTCTCTTAATATTTTGCAGTGTATCAGTCATATTATCAAACGATAGAATAGTTTGGGCTAGAAGGAACCTTTAAAGATCATCTATTCCAAGCCCCTGCCATGAGCAGGGGTGGATTCAGCTACATCTGGTTGCTCAAATAGTTGTTCCATTTTTTCACTACCCTCGTGATAAAAAAGCTTTCTTATATGTAGCCTGAATCTATGCTCTTTTTGTTTAAAACCATTACTCCTTACAAATGCAGGCCCTATTAAAAAGTCTGTCCCCATTTGTTTTTGTAAGCCCCCTTTTTAAGTATTGAAATGCTGCAATGAAGTCTCCCTTTAGTCTTTTGTCCAGGCTGAACAATCTCAGCCTAATCTCTCAGGCTTTCTTCATAGGAGAGGTTCTCCAGCCCTCCAACAACTTTTGTGTTCCTCCTCTGGACTCACTCTGACAGGTAGGTCCATGTCTTTCCTGTGCTGGGACCCTAGAGTTGGATGCAGGGTTCCAGGTGGGGTCTCACCAGGGCGGAGCAGAGGGGCAGAATCCCCTCCCTTGCCCTGCTGCCCACCCTGCCTTGGGTGCAGCCCAGGATAATTGGCTTTCTGGGCAGCACCTGTCTAACCTCTCATCCACCAGCACCCAAAAATATCTCTTGGCAGGGCTGTTCTCCCTGTGTTCACTCCCCAGGCTGTGTTGATGCCAAAGGTTGCCCCAGCTCAGGTGCAGAACCCCCCTGCACTTGGCCTTGTTTGAAGCTCCTGAGGTTGATGAGGGCCTGCTTCACAGCACCTGCATGCCTCATTCAGCATGTGCCAGGTTATTAAGGTTATGGAAGTAATTTTATAGGTACTTTTCATAACTCCAGATTGAAAAAGACTGTTTTCACAGAACTTCAGAGAAACTAGCTGCTTACACAGTGTAGTGAGGCAGAGGAAGCCTCTGGTGCTGGGACACTTACTACGGGATTACTTCTAGGAAGCTCTTACTAATGCTGCCGTAAATAATGTATTTAATACTGATACTTACTGACAGAGGTCATCAGATGGCCATTGGATGTATTCCAGGCCATGTACCCAACTGCCTGCGGCGAGAAGACATGAAGTGATTTTTCCCAGATAATATTTCTGATTAGACTTAAAACAGTACTTGCTGTATCCAAGTCTTTTGCCACTTAAATCACACTATAATAATTTAGCACAAAGGTAAGCACTCAAGAAAGTCATGTGTCTAGTGTAGAGATGAAAACTTCAACTTGAGGCATTGATTCAAGGATTCTTTCTGGTGGCAGTCACCAGTTGCATAAAAACATAATATGGATTCTGAGATTCATACATAGTCACAGATCTGTGCATTAGTTAGCAGTAGAAATCCCAGGTAAAATGAAACCTGGACAATTCCATGATAGTTCAAAAACTCTTTAGTAGAAGGAGCACATTATATGAGCTTAACTGGAACTACTAGTCTCCTTTGCTGTTTAGACTTGCACTAAGTTTGAAAGCCACTTCCAGGGCTGGTCTAAGTACTAAACCACATATACCAGATAACCAAAGGTGTAATTTAGCTGAACTGATATTTCTGATTTTCATTACACCAGGAAAAGTGCAGTTTTGGTCATTAAAATATTCAGAGAAACAGGATGTATGACTTGAATCTTCCAAAGCTCTGAAAATACAGGAAATGAAATTCACCTGCTTTTTTCCCATTTTAGATTAAATAAAGCCAAAAATGCCAGATAAGTGTGCATCAACTCTGTGCTATTCTTTTTGTGATGATACTGAAGTCCCAGTTGCCTTGAGGAGGTGATCCTCACTTGGCCTTTCTCACCTGTAAGAGTTTTGAAGGCCCCAAAGATTTTGATCATTTTCAGTTGTTATTCTATCCCTTTTTGCTTTAATTGCTCAAAATTGCATGCCATTAATTTTATCTTTTCAATCAATCAATACTTCTAAAAATTCCAAGCATTTTCTGTGGTACAAATAGAACAGTATATATCAAATTTCATTTGGACAGTATATATCATATTTCATTCAGTATAGGCACATTCTGTTACCATTGTTTGCTTCAAAGATAACAAAATCATCATACTGGTTTTCCAGAAATAAAAATTTTTATCCTTGAAATTTATTCTTCGGATACCATTCAGTGCTTAATTTGTTCCCCCAAAGTTACCTCTTGAAAGAAATGAATAGGAGTATTAGTGTTTCCTTTTTTACTTTGGATTTATGATTTCATAGTGCAAATACTCATAGGTAGCGACAGCTTCTATATTTTAGAAGTAGTTGAAACCTTATGGTAAATCAGCTGCAAATATTACAAACACAATATTGTTTTTTGGTTTGGTGTTTTGCTTGTTGGGTTTTGGTGGGGGTGGGGGTGGTGTTATTGTTTTTGTTGCATTTCATTTAATTGGTGTAAGGGAAGTTTTGTTTTGCTGGAATTTGTTATGTAGCAATCTGTAAAAGTATTGGACTGATCTGGAGGCTGATAAATGAATCCACAGTTTCACAGATTTTTACCAAATATTTCATGATTCAGTTAAACGTCCAACAAAATGGAATTGCAATTGATCCACCACAAATCACATAAAAATGTAATTTGATTTTCTAGTATTTTCAACTTGAAATCCATGTGCTCATCTGTGACACGATAATATTTCACGTTCATGGTGATCTGCTGTAAATGTTGTTGAAGGTTTAAAGCCACAAATAGTTGTGCTGCTCTGTTCTATAATCTCACACTGCACTTCAAAAAGAGAAGTTAGTGCTCTGTTTCATTGTGAAAACCCTGTAGCATTTGCAGTAGGTTTCTGCTTGTTGCTTTTCTCTGTTAAAGGGTGGCTGTGGAGCCTCATTTGTTGTAGACCCATAGCCAAATTCAGCACCCACAGAAATAGACAGATTTCACCAGTGTAAGTACAACTATTTATACAAATAGGGTGTTTGGTCCAAATTACAGCTTTGAAATTATTATTCAACGTTCCTGCAATGTAAGTCATCCTTAGACGTCTTACACTTCAATGAAAAAGTTTCTCTGAGCTCTGGAACATTAATTACTGCAGATTTCCTCAGGTTTGGATGCCAACTCTCAATTAGTCACCTGGAATAGTTTAAAAGGGCATTGCTTTTAAGTACATATTAATGCCTGTTTTTTCTGAAATTTTAAAGGTTTAACATAAACCCACCATCTCTAGAAAAACAATGAGTCCTATTAAAATTTTTGTGAAATGTTGTTAAATGTTGTTAAATTTCACATTGAGTTGTGTAAGATAAAGCAAAATTGCATTTCTAAAGTTAAGGTGAAGATGAATGACAACTTAGGTGTACACTCACAAAAATTAAAAAAGAAATCTTCTTTAAAAGAAAATAAAAATTTTATTTTCTTTGAAAAGGTTAATTTACAGGAGAACAAAAAGGGTTTTTTTACTGTCTTTGTTACAGAAGTCAGCTCTGTGCAGAGTTATAAAACATTGTTTCTTAAGAACTGTTATAACATTTGGTCAACTATTGAAAATGGTGGTGTTTATATTATAGGGTCTATCTGGAACAGCTTATGTTATAGTTAGGAAAAGAAGGCCTAATCGTGTAATTGAGGAACAGGGTAAGAAGATTTTTAAAGAATTAAGTAATAATTAAGTATTTATTGAAACTAGCTACATTCAAATGACAGATATTTCAAAATACTTGAAAAAACATGTTTGAAATCTGCATAATAAAATTTCAACTGTTTGTCTCTTTAAACAGAGACCTCCTAGACAGAGCTGGCAGAGCAACTCAGATACTCCACTTTACAGAAAATTGTGCTAGCAACTCAGGAGCAAGGCTGCAGCATAGTTCCTGAGTTTGAAATGTGTAAGTTTGCAAACATCTTGAAGAATCACAGAAAGGTGCTTCACTTCTACAGCAGTCGCTGGGCAGTGGTGGAGAGCTCTTCCAGGGTCTGGCCTTTGGCAGCAGGAGCATGAGGTTCTCCCCTGCTCTTTGCTGACAAAACATGCTGTGACAAGTCTGCGACAGATTATCCTCCAGAATTAAACCAGGCTCTGTCTCTTTCCAGGACTACACACAGATTTGCAGTGTTCAAGAGGGAAGATTTGCGCTGCGGAAGTTCCTAGGATTAACCACAAGAATAAATAAATAAAATTCATTCCAGCCCACCTGAAAAGATGACATAATTTTTGATAAATTCATAAACTTTATTGTATTGCTGTATAAAAATACTTTTCTTGCAAAGTAAATTTGCAGTTACTCACATATGCTGTTCTGGACCATACTCATTGTTTCAGGACATGCAATTTTCCAAGCAGTGTAGTGCTCGTGCAGATTTGTAAATTAACAAGACCTGTACTATTCTGGATACTAAAACTTAACTTCCATTAGTGGAATTATCCTTGATAGTCATAGTTGTTGTGTATATTTTATTATGGTAATTGATTTTTTTTGTATTTATTTTTAGGTTTTTTTTCTGGGTTTGAGGGTTTTTTTAATATATTTTCCTGTCATCTTAAAAGAAACAGGGGAGGAGATACCATCTAACTGGTATTGCTTCCTAATGCAGACTGGTAGATATTTCTTAGATATTTTCATTTTATAGATTAAATTCCTATATACCTTAAAATTTTAACTTTCATTAGACCAGATTGCTTGAAGCCCCATTTAACCCAGCCTTGAACCCTCCCAGAATTTGAGAATTTTTTACGGTTGTGCATTCAAGCATCAGAAAACAGAGTTATTTATGAACATTTCTTACGCTGAGAGTCAGTAAGTGCTGAAGGCAGAGGCTCAGCATGCCATAGAAACATGCCAAGTCCCTGGAAAGATTCTTTGGGACAAGGCCTAAATCAACCTGGCCTAGCTCTAAAGTCTGCTCTGATATGGACTGGACTCCACCTATTCCTTCCAGTTTTTCTCTGATCTTTTTATCTCAAGGAGCTTATTGGAGATGACTAAACTGATCTAATAAAAATTGGCTCAGAAAGTTGCTGCCTGTTTCAGCATTCCTCAACATGTGGAGCTTCACTAATAGGCAGACGTTAGTAATAATGTCTAGTTTAATAGTGAAATTCTCTCCAGAAGATATGTTTGAGATTATTGCTATGTATTTTCTAAACCATGTACTAAAACTACTTTTGCTCAGAGGTTAATGTACTGTGATAGGTAGGTTTTAATGCATGTGTATGCGATGGGCTGTTTCAGGCTTAGCAAGCTGTAGAAAGCTATATTAGAATTCTTTTGTGTATGCAGTGGTTCTGGGTAGTTTGGTTTTAATTTTCTTGAATTAGTTGAAAAGTGGCAAAATCATGAAGTGTATGTTTCTGTGAGTCTGAATTTTCCTCATAAATTTGTAAACTCTGCTTCAGTCTTACTGTCTTAACACTGAGTATTGTCTGAAGTCATGTTTAGTACCATTTTTCTCCTCCTCTAGGGATGCTCTAAGTATGTGAGTCTCTCCATTCAGGCTGTTCACTGAGCACTTTCCACAGTTTTTATTCAGTTTTTCCACCACTACATATATTCTTAATTGTGTTGTCTTGTGAACTGAAATGAAAACACTGTGTTGCTGTGTACCATATATCATGGTTGTTTATAGTTAGAGAGAATAAAGGCATTTAGGATTTTCATTGATTTTAATTAGTGACACTGTTAGCTTCCTTCCTAGAGTTTTCCCATACTAATGTCTTTATGCTCAATCCTTCCTGTCTTTCCAGTCCTGAATCCAAGAATGTGTCTTCTGTTGCTCCAATATTCATTGATATTGCCAGTGTACTGTCCAAAGATGCTCCAGCCCACTGAATTAATTTAGTAGTATGCAGAGTTAGTGACTGGATGTGGTGGTCTTTGAGAGGCAAGTTCCATGCAGAAATAACTTGGTCAGAAAAGGATGCTTTAATCTGAATTACTTCTTTTGCCTAAGATATGTATTTCCTTTTTTGAATTTACTAACAAAAGTTACATGAGGGATAACTTTGTCATATTACTACAAAAAGTTTGAGCAAGATGTTGCTGAAAAAAAAAAGAAAGAAAAAACTCCAAACTCCTCAGTTGGAAACTTTTGGAACAGATAAAGTTACCTTACTGTTAGTCACCTCTAAGTCCATTTTTCTCAATAGACACTCAACATTTCTCAAAAGTGTTTCACACTTAGAATCACTTTGCAAATATTACCACTATATTCCAGCATCAGTGTTAGACATTATTTTCTTGAATATCACCTGTGATAAAGCAACCCATGATGCAGTTTGTTCTTTTGAGGGATGAAAATTACTGCAATTTCTGAAATAGCAGCAGATCTTCTAGAATAGTTTCTCATGAAAGTATTCATTTACTTTGCACTTTCATTTGCCTTGCAGAGAGAGAAAATCACAACTGCATAAAATAATCCCATAGCTAGCTCATAAAATGTTCAGGCTAGATGAAAGGTTGGGAATGGTGGTGATTAAATTACTATGGACAGCAGCTCAGGCACTTTACATGTACAGATGAATGCAAATAGGTGGAAATTATGTGGAATTAGAGCACTCAATTGCTTCCCAAGTCTCTTACTGCAGTAACTTGATTGACATTAAACCTAATCTAGATTGCTTCCCTAATCTAGATTCTCTCTTCAGGCATTCAGTTACCTGGAAAATTTATCCAGAGAAGCACCTGAGGAAAATATTATCCAGACTTTTCTGTTGCTCCTGTCTACCTGGCTAGATCTAAAGTTATAATAATAATTATGTGTAGTTATAAAATCTACAATAACTATAGTAGTAGTTATGATAACTAGTTAGCTAGCTAGTTATTAGTCATCAGTAGATCCCAGGAAACACTACCTGCTTTCTTATATTGCTGTATAACAAAAAGGCATTTACAAGAAATACCAGCCTTACTTGCAAGCCTTACAGCCTTGCAAATACTCAAGAAATTACCAGTTGAAGCAGTCAATAAGAGTACAAACTGTGGAGTCAATGATATGATGACTTTGGCTTGACTCCATGATGAGACTTCTGTTTT
>NW_005054404.1:2460008-2467056 GCF_000277835.1 Geospiza fortis | reverse complement strand
TCCCTTCATGAGGTAAATTGCAGTGACTCTGTTAGGATGTGTGTCTGTGTGACAGCTGGTATAACTATTCTGTCTGTCCTTTCATATATTTTTGGGCATATATTTTTCATATATTTTGCATCATATTAGGTCCTGCAGGTACAGCAGGTTATGGGGGCAGGTTTTTGGGAGGAGAACAAAGTGTACTGCAGAGCAAGATTTGGGCATGTGGAATGAAAATTTTTGAACAGACAGAGAACATTTAGCATTATGCCACTGGCAGATATTAAGAAATAGACACTTATTTAGTAAAAGAAAAGATGAAGAAATTATTTTTTGAGGATTGTTAACTTGTAGGAAGCTACCAAATAATGCTGAGTGTAGAGGAGGCCTTGAGGTACGTTCTGAGGAAGGGCAGACTGTTCAAAATAATTTTCATTTTGTTCCAGAAGAACCAAATTGCCTATTTCAAATGTTACCATAGTCTAGGATCTCTACTGAAACCCAACACTGAAAATGGAAAGAGTTTTTGAGTCTGAAGCATATTCTGCTCAGGAAGTATGCTGGCGAATCCACCTGAAAACTGCAGCCCGTGTCAGGTCCTGAGAAAGCATTTTTGCTTATAATTTCTCTGCTTAGTGCCCTTGGGTAGCTGTGAAAATCCTTTTGGATAGCACAGTATTAGGATAGGAATGAGAGAACAAGACTGTTTCAGTGTAAAATGTGTTTCTTTGTTTATAATCCTTTTTCATCAGGATGCTCCCTATGTCTGTAGTGAGTAGTTAACTGCAGTCATGCTGTCTCTTTGTCAGTGACGTGTGCATTATTGTCTGAAAAAGTTGCATAGTTTCACCAAAAGCAATGAGGGAAAATCTCATACAGTAATTTGGAATCATGTTTGTCTTCTTAGTAGACGATAGGGTTAAAATCCAATCACAGGAGGGAAAGAAACATTGCTTTTCTCATTACTAGAAGGATATTTTGACATTTAAAATCTACTTTCATCTCTGAGGTCTCTCCCTTTCCTTTCTCTTCTATGCACATTCTCTGGATGGATTAAAGAAACAAACAAAGGGCAAGCTCTTCAAGTGGATTTGATCTAGTCAGTTTTTACTATGAAAATCTGTGTTCATAGAGAAATTATTTACAGGAATGTTTGTTTCTGAATCCCAGGTATTCAGTAGTCACTAAAAATAGACATTTAAAGGTAGTAAGTTGCAGTTTTGTACTTGTGATTTTTTTCTGGGCATCTGTGTTACCAGGTTTATTTGTGGCATGTAACACAGGGCTAGGTGAACTTCCAATGAGCCTTCTAAGATAAATTAGTGGATTTGTACCACATCACTATCTGAAATTGTAATAACTATTGGCAAACTTCAGATATGTCTAGGAACAAAAGCAAAGTTATTATTTCCTATTTTGTTTTGCCCTATTTCATTTTGACAGGGCAGTGTTCTTGCTGTTCAATTTTACTGGATTGCTTTTCTTGTATATTTGGAATGGTCTAGTTGAAATTGCTTTGCATGGAATATACGTAATAGAGATCATACTTTCAGTTGGCTGATGATACTTACCTATAAACGCAAAGTAAAATCCTGATAAATATGGTATTGTCTGTGTATTATCTTGTGTCTTAGGAATTTTAGTTTGGTATGCATAACGTTTTTTCTTTAGAAATATTCACCCATGAGAACTCTTGTTTGGTATTGTTTTGATTGGTTTTCACCTATATTTTTACATGTACTGTCGCAGACATCCTTTTCACTAAAAATCCTTTCTTAGGATTTTTTCCCTTCTGGGGAGCTGAGGCCTCAGAGACAAAATGTAAGCAATAGTTATCTGCTGCTGTGGAATGCAACAGGTGGATCCGTGATTGGTCTGATGTGGATGTTTTGGTTCAGTGACCAGTCACGGCAGAGCTGGCTCTCTCTCTCTCTCAGTCCAAGCCAGCTGCTTTTGTTATCATTCTTTCTTTTTCTATTCTTAGCTTAGCTAGCTTCTGAGGAAACCTTTCCTTTTATTTCTTTTTAGTATAGTTATAATGTAATATATATATATATATATATCATAAAATAATAAATCAAGCCTTCTGAACATGGAGTCAACATTCTCATCTCTTCCCTCAACCAAGAACCCTTGTGACCACTGTCACAATGTACAATCAGATTAAATTCTGTCCTATTTGCATTCTTTATCATGCAAATCAAAATACAGTTTGGCCCAAGCAGGCTTTTTCTCCATCTTCTGTTACGTTTTGGTTTCCCAGTAGTTACAATTTCCCCTACTCCACAAAAGGCAGCTTTGTTTTGTGCTTTTGAATGTCCAAGCTTTTCACTTTGCTGTGGAGAGCATTCTGTTTTTTCTCTGTTAGTAATATTACAGACTCCAGTTCTCATATCATGCGTATGATTTAATAGTAATAGTTCTATTCTGATCTCCTCACTGTGTGTGTGTCTTTGCTTCTTTGCTGTCCTGGCTCACTGGAACACTGACATTTGGGGAAGATGGTGATCAGAGGAACAACACTTGATGTCACAGCAAAATGAGGATATATAAAGTTTACAGATTATAAAAATCCAGTTTGTTCCCAGAAGGTCCTCCAAGCAGACAGGATAAATCAGTACCATTGGGGCTGGTACTGCAGCTCATATCTCTGGTGAATGCTCTTAAAATCAAAAGGGTACCTGAGATTTCTGTCTACAGGCAAGTGCTGGCAAGTTCAACACGGCAAGTTCAACAGAGAATTTTGCCATAAATACTTTTTATTAGAAATCACTCTGAAAATAGTGGTGGAAAGTTTCCATGGCTGTGGCATTTGACTTTGAGGCACAGAAACCTCTCAGACTGTACTCAGATCCTGAACAAGAAGCTTGTCTTGCAGTTTCCTTCAGAATGAGTTGTAGGATGTATTTTTTGCATTTCTGATATATGAGGGATTGTTGGAAAATAATTTAGCATTTTTCTCATTTCAGGATCACCAATAAGAATGGGAAAAATACCCAGGTTTTCTTTCTCTTGGGAACCACATGGGTCAGATAGAAAGCAGTACAAGTAGTTTGGGGTGTTAATGATGATGAATTTAAGAACAAGTCTAGTTACAGGAGGAGATTAATTCTGGAGCAGAAATGAACTTCAGACAGTACACATTTCTGAGTTCTTTTGGAGACACCTGTTGGAGGAGAAACTTTTAGAATTTCAATTACTGAGAAAATAGTTTAAAATGAAGTATTAATTTTCAGCTGAGGGCTAGTTAAAAAGGGCATGTTATCTGTCCTCTGCATGTCTCTAATGAAGACAGAAATGTGTGGTTTGTAAGCCAGAACATCTTTCAGAGTTCATGGTCTGTTATGTCACAAGCTGAATAAAAAGTAGGCATTTGGGAGAAGAACAAACCAATTTCAGCCCTGTGGTCATGATCAGAATTGGATAATAATGCTTAAATAAATAAAATTATTTAAGAAAATACCAGATATGAAAACGTGAATGGTTAAGATCAAACATGAAGAAAAATACTTTTTTTTGCAGTTTCTATACTGATGGTCACACATAATAACATTTAAAGATGACTACAGTTATGTTAGTATGATCATGTATTTTTTCAGGTAGTACAAATCTTGTGTGATCTACAAATTCTTATGCTTATGCGTGTCAGTTGCACCTTCAGATTGTTGAAATTTGTATCTTACAGACATTTCATCAGTAAAAAAAAGCATAGTGTCTAGACAGAAATAAGATTACCAGAAAGTTTGAAGATGACTAGTGGATTTTTTTGGCATTCAATCAGGTGGACAGCTTAAGCAAATATAATAATATTACTAATTGCCTTGAAGAGTCTTACATTATCTTCATATTACCTTTAAAATGAATCAATGTAACAGTTAGCTGTGCATTGAACAGGTTTTGTTGAAATTAAGTAGGGGTTAAAGAAAATATACCTCCTAATAGTTACTGTGAAATGTTACAATTAATCCCTGTAGGTTAGATGAAGCTATAGAATGTAAGTTTTAAAACATTGAAATTTTAAGTAGTATAAGCATTTCCTAACTAAACCCTGGGTTATGAGAGCACCTTTTTCAATCTTTTGCAGCTATTTGCATTTAGATATCCTATGAATAAATTATTAAATACATTATTTAGAAAGTTCTGGCTTGCTATGTGATTTCTGCCATGGGTATGAAATGAGAGCTTTATGAGTTTGACATACACCCTGAAGTAGGTAATGATGTAAAGACATTAAAATCTCATCTTAGTTTTTATGTTCAACTTAGGCTTCCTTGCTAAACCTTCTTAAAATTAATGAATAACTCTCCTGTGCATTAGGATTTGGGTATCACTGTTTTATGTATTTTCTGTAATAATTAATGCTGTGACATCTGACAGCAGGGCCAAATTGCATTGTTACTGTTAATTAACCTTGAATTTTAGAAAAGTGACAGGGAAAAAAACTACTAAGACTTGGAAATACAATTTCAAAGTACTTTTATAAGTGCATTTGTTTTAAGTGTGAAATATGTCTATAAATTCCATATTCTACAGGAGTGTTTCCTGGACATAGCAATATCTCTTTTTCTTTCTATTATTTAAATTGAAGCAGGGCATGTAATTTATCAAAGAGAAAAACAAACTATTTAACTAATTTTCTTCTACAAATCTATTTTTGCTTTGAGGTTGAACTGAACTATGAGAAACTCTGTAAATTCATAGTATTCTAATGCTTGTGCTTTAGAAAACCATTGTACTTTCAGCAACTCTAGTAGATGTTACAGGGTTAAATAAAAGATGGTTCTGAGTGCAAATCAGCTGACCCCATACTGGGTGAACATTGACTAATTCATCAGGAACTGCAGAAAGAAGCTAGATGAGAGTTTCAATGATTTTTCCAAAGATCCGTGAGAATTCATAACAAAGAGGAAACTATGACAGAAAATAGAGGTGAATTTTTGGCTGTGTAACCAGTGAATGTTTTAATTTTGTAAGTCATTAGTGATGTAAACTTGTGGGAAGAAGGTACATGCATGTGATGGGTAGAGAGTGTGCTCTCCTCGTTGAAGCTTTGTCAGAACAGCCAACAGGCATTGAGCAGTGTAAGAGCAAAGGGCTGGGCAACCATGCAGAAAGCACAATTAGTATGGATGAAAAATTGGAGAGGGGACTGCTAGCAATTCAGATATCTCACAAAATAAAAAGAAAACTTTCCATTTGTGGAGAAAAATTTAGTCTACTTTTAGCATTACCTAAACTTACATGAGTTTGCATAACTGGAACAATCCATTCTGAGGTTATCACCTCCTTCACATGTGACAAGTTCCTATGTATTATATGTCAATGAAGAGAAAAATACCTAAATTTAGATTACCAGAATGTCCCATTCCATAAATGCCTATGGAAGTATTAAAGTCCAGAGAGATTAGATAGATAGACCCATTTGTACATGAATGTTTTACAACAGTGTCAGTCTTTAGGAAAAAGTCAGAAATATTGGAGTGTCTTCTAGTCTTTCAAAGTAGTAATGTAACAATAGCAGTAAGGATCAACATGTTGAGAAGGTTTCAAGACTATGAATATACCTTTCCATGGAGAGGACATTTGCATTTTTTCCATGAAGCAAATTCCACCTTCATTAAGTAATGTCTTGATAGAAGTATTCCAGAAAATACCAGAAGAAATTAAATGACAATACTAATTTTCAATTCTGTGAATTTTTTGGAATGTGATTTTCCCAAGTAAAAGTGTGTACCACATTGAACTGCTGCACCTTGTGTAAGCCTGCCTGCCCTCAGAGGGTTGGAGACTTGCCAGGCAGGTGGGATACAGGGAGATGTTGGGGCAGGAACAGCAAGCTGTTGTGTCTGCACTCCGTGGTGGCAGTGTAGACACACTCTGGGGAGCCTGCAAAGAGGCAGTACAAGTCATCCACATCCCTGCCATGGGGCTGCATCTGCAGCTCTTGTAGATTGTTTCTTCCTGGTGCAGATCTCTCACCTATGTCCAGGCTGTTCCGTCGGCCCAGGTGCACAGCTTATGTAGGTGGGGAGGTGTCCACCTATTCTGAGGCATCACCACAGTGAAGAGAGTAGAACAACCCAAAGATAGGTGCAGTGTTCCTTCCATGCAGCTTCTTTTTTAAAGGCATGTTTGAAAGGTGGAAATCAATCTGCACTAGATCACATGGAGCATAAATGGTTCAGCATGAAACAGTTAATACAAATTTTATTTCTGTATCTTCCATCAGAACCCATCAATTTATCAGTAATAAGGTATGACAGAAGGAATAAAATAAAAAATCTATTGTAAAAGCATTAAATCAAACAATTATTAGTTTAGCTGATGTTTTAAAATTAGCTTTTTAAGTACCCATGCATTTTTGTAAGTACTGAAAGGTGCCCAGTATATTTATGAATAAGTGCAGTTTCTGGGTACAAGACACATTTTTAACGTATTCACTAAGAATATGTCACCTTAGGGTGCTTTTAAACATAGATTTTCTAATTGCTGGAAAATTATATGAGAAATTAAAATTCTATTAATCATCATTATTGCACAGGTTTCTGTAGGAATCAACAATAGGAATTACATTTTTATTAATACAGAAAACATAAATAACCTCCTTGGATTTTCCTTCTAATTCCATCTCAGTTAACAGGCCTTTATTTAATAATAACAAAAACTCCCCCCCATCCCCATCATTCAAACAGGTGCCACTTCAGAATAGGTATGAGGTCCTGGATCTAGAGACCCAACTAGATGATATAGGAGAAAATTTTCTGCCCAGTGAACCCCCCAGTTATGATTCATCTGTAAGACAGATCACTACCTCTAACATCAAGAAGAAAAGAAGGGTAATTGTTGTAGGTGATTCCCTTCTGAAGGGAACTGAAGGCCCCATATGTCGACCAGACCCATCCCGCAGGGAGGTCTCTTGCCTCCCCAGGGCCCGGGTACAAAATATCACTGAGAGATTCCCTGGGCTGATTCAGGCCTCTGATTATTACCCACTGCTGATACTCCAGGCTGGCAGTGATGAAATTGAAAAGAGGAGTGTCAAGGCAATTAGAAAGGACTTCAGGGT
>NW_005054404.1:2459774-2459882 GCF_000277835.1 Geospiza fortis | reverse complement strand
TCATCAGCATAATTTTGGATTCTTTGATCATGGGGAAACTTTTACAGCATCTGCTCTGCTGGAACCAGATGGGGTACATCTCTCAGTTAAGGGCAAAAGGTTTTAACT
>NW_005054404.1:2429731-2457873 GCF_000277835.1 Geospiza fortis | reverse complement strand
CTCAGGGTTCTGTGCTGGGGCCAGTTCTGTTTAATATTTTTATCGATGACATGGATGAGGGTTTAGAGTCTTTCATTAGCAAATTTGCAGATGATTCTAAGCTGGGAGCATGTGCCGATCTATTAGGGGGACAGAGGGCTTTGCAGAGGGACTTGGAACGGTTGGATGGATGGGCAGAAACCAATGGGATGAAGTTCAATAAGTCCAAGTGCTGAGTCCTGCACTTTGGCCACAATAACCCCCTGCAACGTTATAGGCTGGGGACGGTGTGGCTGGACAGTGCTCAGGTGGAAAGGGACCTGGGGGTGCTGGTTGACAGCCGACTGAACGTGAGCCAGCAGTGTGCCCAGGTGGCCAAGAAGGCCAAGGGCATCCTGGCCAGTATCAGGAATGGTGTGACCAGCAGGAGCAGGGAGGTCATTCTTCCCCTGTACTCGGCACTGGTGAGGCCACACCTTGAGTATTGTGTCCAATTCTGGGCTCCTCAGTTTAGGAAGGACTTTGCGATGCTTGAGCGTGTCCAAAGAAGAGCAACGAGGCTGGTGAGGGGCTTGGAGCACAAGCCGTATGAAGAACGAGTGAGGGAGCTGGGGTTGTTCAGCCTGGAGAAAAGGAGACTCAGAGGTGACCTTATCACTCTCTTCAGCTTCCTGAAGGGTGGCTGTGGTGAGCTGGGGGTCGGTCTCTTTCTCCGGGCAACAACAGACAGAACAAGAGGACATGGTCTCAAACTGCGCCAAGGGAGATACAGGCTAGAATTAAGGAGGAAGTTTTTCACAGAAAGAGTGATCAAATACTGGAATCATCTACCCACGGAGGTGGTGGAGTCACCATCCCTCGATGTGTTTAAAGAAAGACTGGATCTGGCACTTGGTGCCATGATCTAGTTGAGGTGTTAGAAGATGGGTTGGACTCGAGGATCTTAAAGGTCTCTTCCAACCTAGAAATTCTGTGATTCTGTGATTATTTAAAAATCCTATTAAACAAAGGGAGTTTGTCTGTATAATCCTGTGATTTTCTGAGAGAACTTTCTGGTACTTTCTCAAACCAGATCAAGAGCATATTGATCCTTCTGCAAAAGCCTTTATCTTACTTTTTCCTGATTGCTTATTTTTTAAAGGGAAAAAACTTATCTGAGATACCATCATCCAACTTAGTTTTTGTAGTGCCACTATTAGACAGCTGCAATAAAAATAAAATTATTTGTAATTGCTTCTACACATAGATTTATAAATTAATTTCCATCTCAACAGCAGAAGACTTGTTTTTCAATTAAAGCTTCTAAAGCACAGTATGGATTTTAGCTACTTCTGATGCGTCCTTATCATTTAGTACAGTGTTCAGCTAACTCTTAAACAATTTACAGTTTTTGAACTTTCTTATTTATGGGAGCTATTTTTGGGGTAAAGGAAGGAGAATAATACATGGAAAGAATTATTCACCTCTAATCTCCACTGTAGAAAATCCTTGCATACCATGTAATTCCCTTTTTTAACTAGTGTATAATTTGACTTCAGCCCACAGGCGAAATAGAAGGTTCACTGTTTTTGTTGCTATCTGTAGCTCTACGGTGACATTTCCCTTGAAATTAGTAACATGAGAAATATAGTTAACACGCTACTGGTCTCAGAGTCCAAGTCATCAAAAAGAAAAAGAGGAGTGGCAGTTTTAGTTTTCCAATATTTTAACTACCTGAGGTGGCATTGTTTCAAGTAATGCAAGCCAGCAGGGCCAAAGGTTTTGTTTTTATCCATCCTTTTAATTATAACTCTAAGGAAAGACAGTGGATTTTGACTCGTAGTGAAAGTAAACATGAACTGTGTATTTGTATGGCCAAAATGAAAAACCAAAATCTGTCATTCCTTTCAGCATTTAGATATTCTATCTGACACAAATCCAATTGTTTTTCATTCACTCATAAATAAAGCATGGGACAGATGTGCTAGGTTTACAAATTGCTGGAGAAGGAGATGGTGTTTATAGACTGCCTTTCTTTTGCCCTCTGTTGCTACAGATAAGAGAAATCCAAATTGACTTGCTTCCTCTGCCTGAGGCATTTTAAACTCACAGCTCCCTGTATCTGAAGCATGCTCTGTGTTTCTGTATGTAGCAGTATGGCTTCAGCTGCTCATGGCTGCTCTGAGATTTTGGTAGAGGAAGGTGCTGCTAAAAAAGAGAGAGTACTGAGATGATCATTGGATTTTGGAAAAGCAATACAAGTATCATGCTGAAAAGACAGAGTATCCATTTTTTCATCTGCTGTATCCTATACCTGAGGGATAGGGTGAATTTCTCTTTTGCAGCCTCCACAAACACACCCTCTTCAGTGTGTCCAGCAGTTATGTAAGCACTTCCAAGGGCATCACCCGTAAAGCCTCCCCATTAGCCACAGTTTCCCATCAGATCTCCTTCAGACCCTGAGCTGCTGCTTCTGCAAATGTGATCACCAGCCAGGTCATGCTTTGTGCCAGCTGTTCTTCTTTCTCAACAGCCAGTGAAAACCTCAGCAAATTCTGTTTTCCTTCTCAGGTCCTACACCAGGAGCTGACTTCTCACAAGCTACAGAGGAGGTGAAGTGTTCTGACTCTTTAACTTCTCTCCCCCCAGTCCTTTGAGTAAAGCCACATTCTCTTGTGGAGTGGAGTTACCTGACACTTATTGCAGCAACAAAGGCAGCTGAGCCAACCATTCTCTCCTGGAGTAAGTTTAGACATTCTTTAAAATAGCCTAAAATTTGGTTCTCAAAGTAAAATAATTTTGGCTGTCCTGAGACTTTTAATAGAAAATTTCAGAAGGACGTAGCTAGCAATTTACTGTTCAGCACACACTCTATGTTGGTGGGAGGAGTGGTAAGACTTCACTCAAAATGGAGTCTGATGGTGTTGTGGAAAAAGACTTTTCAGAGAGGAGCTGTCAGCTTGTCATTTGTACATTATATTTTTTGCAGTTTTGATACGGTACATGAAAATTTTGTTACATCATCACTGAGCTTTCAGCTGATTGCTGACTTACAGTTGAGGTTAGTGCAGTGATTTATATGCTCACATGCTAAGAATTTTCTATATTTCTTCCTGCTCTTCTGTTTCCTTGTTTTCTTTTTGGAGAATTACTATGGCACAGATAAAACAGTTTACAGAAGTAAATTTAGCATCTTTACTTTCAGTGATGCTTATAAATTGATGCCTTTTTTATTATATAGGGAATGTATTTTGAAAGTTCAGTATTTCTTTGCAAGCAGTAACTATGTTGTTCCAATTATTGATACAGATGATTCAGGTTATTATCCAGGACATGTTTGTGGCTACAAAATACAATAATTGGACATAAAAGCAGCTGTTCCAGTTTTCATCACTAAAAAATTATTGTATTGCCCTTAGATGCTCTTTGAGGCATTAAGAGTTAAGAGGCTCTTAGATAACTTTAAAGGGAAGTGTTAGTGAGGAATAATATATTTTTCAATATTAATCTTGAAGAAAATTTCATCAGGCCAAAACTACGCCTTCTCTCCTTGAATTTGCAGGGGAAACATGAAGCCATTTTACTTTTCATTACTATTCTAACTAGGTAAGAATTTTCAGTAAATACTTCCCCTCTCCATTGTGCTGTCCAAAACGCAATTATTTGCACATTTCCATGCATACACAATGTGCACACGTAGACACACAAAAACTAACAAAAAACCCAAAAAACCAAAACCCACCACGAAAACAAAACAGAGTGCATTGTGACTGAAGCAGGGGGAATTATCCAAATAATAGATTCAGGAGTCTTTCCTTCCCCTTTTGCTCCTATCACATGGTCTGTAACACCTTTAACAATGTTATGTCACACTTACATAATCCAGTTCTGGAAACTCATTTCTAGGATTGCTCAAAATAAATTAAAAGGCATAATTCTGAGTGCCTAAGAAGAATGTAAATACTGATATTTCTGATAAACTGCTATTTCATCCTTTTTTAAGTCAGTTTCATATGTTTTGTTGTGTTTGAGTGGTAGGTAAGAAAACTAATAAGTAGATTTTAAGAGAGGCTGAAGAGGACCATCTCTTTTTTTATATACGGGTATTTGCAAGAGCTGTTGAAACAAAAGTTGACCCCTGAAAAGAAAGTTTGCATTGAATCATTGTATATTTGCAAAAGTTATACATTCCTGTATTTATTTTTATAATCCTGTAAGTACATACATTCTAGTAGAGTAATCAAAACTTAGAGCTCTTTCCAAGGTTAATGTTCCTGGAAAATACATAGTGTTTTCCATAAGGAGACTTCCAAATATCTTCAATGTAAGTGTCATGCCAGGTTGATCTCTTTCATGCATATTTGCTGCTGAAAGTACAACATATATGAAGATACCAAATAATACCCTGATATTATTTTCACCTTCCAATCTAAAAATATATTCAGTCTCTGTTGTGGCTTATGTTCCATTTCTTCCTTATACCATAATTTCCTTGGGAGCTCAAGATAGTAACTGGTTAAGTCTTGGTAAATGAATGCATAGAAGCCTTAGTACTTTTATTTCACAGTGGAGAAAGTCTCAAGAGTTGATGGAACCCTTACTATTCTACCTGCTGGAAAAGGGCTGTGATTGGGTGGGTGGGAAGTCTTCCAACAGGCCGTTAAATTATGTAGTAAACTCTCTTTGTTGGCCTCAGGACCTCTACTAGATTTAGAGATTTCTGCCCAAGATTCAGTTGTGAGCTACTCAGTAATTTCTAGTAGCTAAAACTTCCTAGAAACAAAGACAGAACATCCCAGTGTCCAGCAACCTCACAGAAAGAAAATAATTGAATTTGAGTATTTTGACTAACCAGAATAATAATTAATAGTAATAATAATGAATCACTGTGTGCCTTTAGTCACAATGGCGTGTTTAGGGAGAGCAGGATAATGTAATTTCAGTAATCTCTATATATCTATCGTCAGTGAAATGAATACTTTTTTCTTGTGTGGCAAAATATTTGTGCCAAATGATAAAGGAAAAAATAAATTATGTGAAGCACATGGTAATGAACAGTGAATGGTTAGCTAGAATCACAAATTATTTCATCCCTCAACAGGTAAATTGCAGAAAAAATGCATCAGAGAATTTATGGATTTTTTCTGATGTCTTTAATGTCCTTTTGGCTTGCAAAGTAGGCCTATTCCTACAAGGGTGATGGACTGCTTGAGTAATTTGAAATAGATGAAAGATCTGTAAATGTCACAAAAAAAAAAAAAAAGCAGAAATATTGATAGTTACATTGTGTCCTACATGTCTCTTTTCACCCATATAGTTATTTTTTTCGAAAAATAAGGAGGTGGAGAGCTGCCAGCTCACTTATCATTTATCCTTCCTAGCTTCGGGCTGAATAAGAAAAGGTTACACCTGTCAACTGGAAGATGTACTCAGGGGAGAATGATTTTCAAGCCGTTCACAGGTCATTTTAAGACATGTAATTATACAAAAACCTCAAAACTCTAAAAATTGAAACATAAAAATTTTTAAATAATAGCAGAGGCAAGTCTTTAAAGCATTTAACTATTCTGTGTGAACTTTCAGTTGTAATGATTTTAATGTCCCTTTCCCTGACTGATAAAAGGTTTTTCCTTTGTCAAGTAGATTATGCTGTATACCAAAGTAATTTATTTTTATTCATTGAGTGTAGGTTCACAGGGATTTTTATTATCATCCTGTTTTCTGTTGTATAATCAGCTCCAGGAACTGACTGTTTCAAAAGTATGCCACAGGATACCTGAATTTTTACAGAAAAATTACTGACTTACATGGGGTACAGGGTGCTGGTATATTTTCTTACATATCACATCTTCCATCCTTTTACTTTCTGCCATGAACTGGAAGGCAGAGATGGCAAGGTCCTCAGATTAATTAAAGAGGTATTAGGTGCAGCACTGATATGGAACTTCCCAGCGCTAGATACTGGATGTGTCATACTTTGGAAGTAATTCCAAATGCAAACCTCCTTCATCCTTGATATTTTTTTGTTTCAATATTTACTTATTATGATATTGCCCATGTAGACAAACTTTGTAACCAACTTCCCAAGTGTTTCAGTAGTTATATTTCACTAATCATTAGAAATAAAATGTTCATTTCTTTCTTTTACTAGTCTTTGTTCTACCTCTAGTTGACACAGATATGCATTCAAACTAATTAAGGAAATTTGCTTTGACTCAGCATGAAAAGGCAGGCAAAAACAAGAGCATATGAAAATAGTATCTGATATTACCTAATTCTTATATTAAAAGAAATGCAATAAGAATGAATGGGTGGGTTCCCTGGACCATAGGAGATTCCCTTGGAGCATCTCAGATACACAGCCTTAATTTGGGAAAACAGCAGTAGGCCTCAGGTTTAGGTAAATGTCCATCTGCATCCCTCCATATTCAGGGAAGGATGCTGAAGAAACAAGTTGTTCACCACTAGCATTGCAGGGTTTATTTGTTTCACAAGTGTAGCCAAACCTCAACAAGCATCTAAATTATTTTTGAGTGTTTTGGCTTGCAGGTTGAATATTTCAAATTATTCACTTCTGAAAATAAACAGAAATCTGTAGAGCCTGAAAAGGACAGAGTGAAATAAAATGCTAGCTTGTAGCATGTTGATTAAAATTATTGCTTGGATCTCAAAAAAAATCTGCAACCAAACCAGAAATGCAGCCAAATTTTCTTTTACAGAGTGAAGTGCCTCATATGCAAGAACTGGCTTTATGGTTTGATTATTGTCTACTAAGCACATGGTATAAATTATTTCATAACCCCTTATGAAGCAATGCTCAAGTACTTTTCTTTTTAAATGAACTTATAGCTAGACAATTGATATGTCCTGTTGAAGAACCACCCCAGACATTAAAGTATTTGTCAGTTCACAGTAATTTCCATGTTATCATTAGGATGTATCTTCTAGGGATGGAACTAAGCTGAAGTTTGAGTGCTTCTGCATAAAGACATCCACCCAGTGTAATTCTCACATGAGTTGCTGCTGTTGGCACAACTGTAGTGGCCACTTGAGCTTGTGGATGTGACCTTGTGAACTACAGACTAACTGGCTGCAGTCGTCTGGGTATTGTCCAAGATTTGTCCAGCATCTAGTCCAAAGGAGTAGAAGAAAAAGTGAATTAATATGTCTGTATGTACGTTATATGTATACACATACATAAGACACATGAATAATGCATAAATATACATATAAATGCTTATATTTACATATTGACATATATATTCTATTGCAACAATTGATAAGCAAGCATTTATGTGTAATTAGACTTGCTTTTTAAGCAAATCTACATCAGAAGCCTGTCTGCCAATAAATATTGGGACGAGCTATAACTTCTTAATTTGAAATGAAAGGCATAGCTCAAATTTTATGCTCTAGTACAAAGAAAAAGCACAATAATTTTCTGGGAGCTGGTGAATGTATATCTGAGAGAGAAAATTAATCAAAACCACCCTCCCAGAAATATCTGAGTACCTTTCTCATGAAAGATGTACCATAACATAGCCAAAAAGTCATGAGAAAATAAATAAGCTTCCCAGGACTGTGTTCACACTTGGCATAACCAATTCTATCTTAAAATATACATTATGATACCGCTAAAACAGTTTTCTAACACCTAATGAACCAAAAAGGCAAATGAAAATAAACTCATGTAAAGAAAAATTACCCAATGAAAATGTTTCTAAAATTTGAAATGGTAAACAGAAGTGTACTGTCACTGCCAAAAGTATGTCTGAGGAATTCTAAAAATCTAATTTGTACGTTCTGTGCATCCAGTACATACTACTCTACTTAGAATTTATGTGTTCTTCTTTTAAAAGGTGACATGCTTCTGACCAGTGAACAAGACTGCCAGGTTTTCCCGGGATACATCATTAGGTCTTTTCCCAGTACCATTCTTTTCCCTATTAGCATTTTTTTAATTGGAATTTTGTCATTTTTTGCATTCATCATAGCAACCCATAGTGTAAGTTACTGACTCCTGTGATGTCAAGACACATGGTACCTCTCAACTTGTAACTTTGGCTGCTTAGATATCAGCTATATTGGGAACTAGTGGAATCAACAAAAAATACCTCGAAAACAAAACAAAAAACACCAAAAAAACCAAAGAAAAGGCTTGATAGCATGTTGTAGGTCCTACAATATTACTTCTCTCAAATCTAAACTGTTTGATACTTGACCAGGACAAGCACTACATAAATGTGGCCAGTACTAACAAGCAGTAACAAGCAGGAGATTTTATGAGTGTCGTATATTGATAAGCACATTGCCGCTGACATTGATTGCATGCTTCTCACTATAAAAAATTACAGTAGCTCTCAGAGTCAATGAGTAGTCTTCATTTGGTTGTGCAAGCAGACAAAGATAGTAAATATCTATGAATATACTACTCAAACAGTTGGAGTTCAGTTGGATAACTGTATTTAGTAAATACTCTCATCATATACATTCTGACATAATTTATGGTTTTCTATTCAGGATTATATTTATAGAACTTTGAATAGGGAAAGCTCTGGAGATAGCAAAACTGGCATGACAAAGAACTTAATAGGAAGTGTTGCTAGGAGTGGCTAGTGAGATCACAAGAATACCATTGTAGAAGCTAATACACACTGTCAATGCATAAATTAATGTAGTATGTAAAGAAGAAAAGGGAAATGTGTACATTTCATTTGTAATGTGTAAATATTTTCACTTTTCTTGCCATTTTCAATCTCTTCCTAAGCTTGGAAAGATAAACTTCCAATTAGCAACTGGGATTTCTTATTTACTCATTGACAAATAAATTATTTATAGATTAAAACAGCAGGATGGGAAATCACACATAAATATGTTTTCTGAAGCTTCTGGTGAAAAAGTAGGAATAATTACAAAAAAGTTTGGTGGTGGTTTGTTAGCATCCTGTGTTGTTTAGATTTAGGTGGTTTAGTTTTTACAGAAAAAGATGTCTCAACAGGTATCATGATGAGGATTTCTTGGACAGTAGAAACTAGCAAAAATTCCCATGATTTTAGGGAAGCTTTCCCTTTACTTTTAGTAATTCTTCAAATGAGGAATTTAGCATAGTAATTAATCTTACCTAAAAGAGTAAAAATTTTAAGATAAAATAAATAAAATAGTCATGTCTGAATCTAAATATTTCTGTATTTTTCAGGAATAAGTAAGTAATTTATACAACAGACAACTGCGCTGGTTTTGCATAGGAGCCACCCACAAAAGTGATTTTTTCTGAGAAGAGCTGCTGAGAGCTTTCTCTGTGCCTAGCAAAACCAATTGCTGGCTAGCTTTTTAACATAGCTTTTTAATTGGCTATGTTAATAACCGATTAAAAACTAGATCCACCTCTGTGAGATTTGCATTTTAAAATGAACAAACCTCGGGAATGCTCTCTTTTCCTCCAGGCCTGGAAACAAGTAACAAGCTTGGCTTGACCTCCCTGGTCTCGGCTGCGTCGGGCTGGGTGGGCTCTGCCACAGGGCTGTGAGAAACAACTGCTCACTTTGAAAATGTAGAAAGGTTTTCCAAACCTTAACAAAAATACAACAAAAGGACTGCATAAGGAAAAAGCTGCAGCACTGGGAACTGCCCTGTGTGCATACCATGTGGCTGGCTCATCTTCAAGATGGATGCTCAGTCTTTTATACCCCTGGGGGCTGCATCAGCCAGCCCTGGCCCCTCCCAAAGTCTGTCAGTCAGCTCTTCTGTGCCATTTATCAGCAGAAACTCTTTTCTTGTAACTTGATTGGAGGCCAGGTGTTGCCATGCTGCACCCCCTCAGCAACAAGCTTGTCCATTCCCAATTGCCCCATGCAAGGGACACACGTGCACGCCTTATTTTTACCTGCCCTCAACCACCCTGGCTGTCTGAGGGTAACAATACAGGGGGGAAAGGGGAACTATGGGGAGAACATAGTACATCTAAACTACAATAACATAACTATACATCACTAAAGCTTTTCTTAATATTCACACAATAGTTAAAAGATAACAATAGTTATCTTTTAATTGTGAGAGCCAATCATCTCATTATCCATCTATAACAGAGCTGAGCCCTTTCCGTGGAGCCCAGCAGCCCTTCCCAGGACAGACGCTCATGAGATCCTGCGGCTGAGGCCAGAGGCGGCCCTGCAGCCTGAACAGAGAGTGGCCCTGCAGCTGGAATTGAATGCAGCAAAACCAAAGTTAGCCACAGACTTTAATCATGGTCTTGGACCAACCCTGACACAGCCCCCCCCCAGTGCGGGCTGAAATACATCACTATAAGTGCTCCGGCCCAGCCCGGCAGGGATCACAGGGTAACCTGCAGGCCTGGGTGAGATTTGACTCTTCACTGCACAGATAGATGAAACTTGCAAAGCATTGATGCTTACTTGAGTGAAAGAAAAGAAAGAGAGTAAAGGCATGTAGAAGGCAACATTAGACACTGAAGTCAGTAAAGAAGAAGTCAAATTCCAGATGGGAAGGAGAATGAGGAGATGCCTTTAGTTTTGGTCTGAAAACCTCTTGTAAAGCTGTGGAGAAGAATATAATTGATATATCAGACTCTTTTTCCCTGTAACTCATTGAAAAGTATGGGGGATGAAGTGTTCAAATTGTAGCAAAGGCATCTATGCTAAAACAAGCAGATGTTGAAGTAGCTGTGATCCCATGAGAAGTTTGAACAGAAAGAGAGAGAAGAGTGATGAAGACTCTTTGCCCCCAGGGAAAGAAGACGACCTCCGTTCCCAGAGATGAAGATGATCTTACAGATAGATAATGAGAATCTTTGCTCTTGAACAGGTCATCCTTAAAACAGTACACCATAAGTTGACATGGCCCATAAATGCAGCTGTGGGAAGGTTGTGAAAAGAAGGGAGGGACCTCACGATTGCAGATTCCTGCGCGGCTGCTATTCATGGAATTTAAAAGCCACGAGCCAACCATTTTCTTTTGGAGAAGTCTCCATGAAATGACAAGAGGGACTCGTCTCCCTTAGTGAATTGAAGAAAGAGTATTCTAGAGATGATGAAATGACTGAATTGTTTCTGTACATTGGTAGTGGGAAAGAAAAAGTTGTAGGGAGAGGAGAAGTGTTCTGAAGTTTTTTTTCTGATTCTTATTATTCTTTTAGTTCTGTTCATAAACTTTTCTTTATACCCTTTTAAAGTTTTGAGCCTGCTTTTCCTTTCTCCTAATCCTGTATCACAGCAGGAAATAAGTATATCCTAGTGGGTTGCACTGGCATTTAGCCAGTGCTAGACCCACCAATGAATTGGTGCATTGGCCAGGAAAACTCAAGTTGGCCAACCAAAACCACTACAACAACTTAACAGATGCCATTAGTATTTAAACAATACCAAGAAGATACCTGCACTATGTTTAGGAAGATTTATTACTATATGATTTTTTGTAACTTTTTTTCAAAACATAAGAACTTTTGTTGTACTCCTAAATATGTAAGTACAACTAATAACAGGGCATGTGCTCTGACTTGCAGTGTACTTAAGACAGATGATAACATATGTCCAAATTACACTGTCTGGGCTAAAATAGCCAAAATAACAAAGCTTTTTTTTTGCCTGGTCTTTCCCGTGCTTCTACCAGACTTAAAATGATGCAGAAATTACATGGCTTAGTAAAAATCAAGTAAATCTCCCTTTCTCAATTGAACATGAATTACATTTCATAGTTGTTTTCTCCTTTTTTCTTGATAAAGGCATGAGGCCCAGTATAGAAAGCATCACTAAAAGTATTTCTTTCTGTGATTATTGACATCCTCACTGTGCATATCACTTCAAAGTTGGTGATGTCTTCTGTATAATTTTCTTGATGTCTTCCAATCATGTCACTGGATTTATTGGTCTTTATTTAAAGACTTTATTTAAAGATCAATAAATGCAGTGGCTTCTCTGCATCTGAGAATGGGGCAGCTGTTTCATGGGTCTGAGGCTGAAAGGAGGCTTCCCTTCGTAGCCTTGTCCCTTAACATTTTCCATTCACAGGGCTCTGCATAGCAATTTGTCCAGACTCAATATGGTCATGGCCATGATCAGAAGGAGGATTCCTTGTAGAGGGGACTAGACTCTCTCTCTCAGTTTTTTAAGAACTGTGCAGAAGGACATAGATGATTTTCAGGTAATACACGCAGCAAAGTGAAATTTATTTTTTTAGTACAGAAGAGTGGTTATCTAGTTTTGAATAATGGGGAGAAGAGCAACATTGGTTTCTTTGATTCTCTAGCTTTTGGGGCTTAATAATGATGCTGTAGAAAGAAGAGACTGACATGGCAATGCTGCCCAAGTACTGAAAAGGAGAAGGGACGTGAGTGAACAAAATGGTTTCCTATAAATTGTCTGAGCCCTAGCTCCCTAATAATGACTTTAATAGGGTCAGAGTTTTATTATGAGTTTATTGATAGGGTATGCTGTAACAAAATTATTTTGTAATGATGAATTAAATACACATATCTGAATGTACAGCCTTGCTACCAAAAACAGTACAGACTATAGGATTAAAAGCTAGACAGTTCAGGATAGGAGTCTGTAATTAGTAGGCAGGTGGTTTTTTTTCAGTGACTGGCCTTTTTTCTCTTGCTGCTAACTTCTCCATGTGTACAATAATGGTTTGCAAATATAGATTTTTGGGGGAGGTAGCAAGAGGTACAGCTGGTTTTTTGATGCAGGCATTGGTACCTAATGAATTTTCCGCTGAGCAAGTTTAACCATAATTTTTAGTTTGAACATATTCTTTATTAATATGGAAAGGTGCAAAATATTTTCATAGTTTTACTCTTTAGCACAGTTAGTATAAAGAAAAGAAGGCAGTCTTTTCTTTCTTGGTAGAATGTTGATGAAATGAGGGTGGATGTCTCATAACCATGGAGTGAATTGAATTGTGTAGGTTGAAAAGTCAATGACAGAAATGATGGAGAAATTCACGTATACTTGATAAATCACTTCCTGGTTTTGTAAGCAGTCATCCTGGGTGTGCTTGGTATAGAGTTAATTTTCTTCTTAGTAGCGTTTTGGATTTAGAATAAGAATAATGATGATTAACACACAGGTGTTTCTATTGTTGCTTGGTAATGTGTACCCTAAATCAGCTTCCTCTGCTTTGCCAGTGAGGAAGTGCGTAAGAAGCCATGACGGAGCAAACCAGGGGAGGTGGCCCAAACTGGCTAAAGGCACATTCCATACCACAAACTCACGTCCAATAAACTGGGGGAGTTGGGTGGGAGCTGATCATACAGCTTGAGGACAGGCTGGGTATCGGTCAGCAGCTGGTGAGCCATATTGATTTGTCTATCCCTTTTCTTTCTTGAGGTTTATTTATCTCTCTTTTCTTTTTTTTAGTGTCACTTTTGTTACAGTTGTTTTTGTTATCATTATTATTACAATATTTAAATTTTATTTGGGTTTATCAATTTTTTCCTCAGTTCTCCCCAGCCCACTGTGTGGTAGGAAATGATTGAGCAACCACATATTACTTAATTGCTTACTGGGATTAAACTATGACAGCATGAGATTGTCTATTTTTATGAATTACAACTCAGAGGAAAAGATCATATTGCTCTTCATGTCTACTGTGCTCAGCATTGTATTTTACTGTATTCAGAATCTAAGTTGTTTTCTGACAACAAATACTATTTGCATTATCTCTTTTGTGAGTATTATTGTTATTATTTTAAATGTATGTTAGTTGCACCATATTCATCTTGTTCCCGAGAATTAAGCTGCATTTATGGATAATATTGTCTTTTTTGGTGATTCTAATGAGGTAATAACATACAGGAATCATTAGCCCAAATGTAATTGAAGCTTGAAATTGTGACAGCTGAGAAAGTGTTGTGTGTTTTCAGTGATATGAAGACTGACTTCATTTTAAAAGTAAGCTGCTAACAGATGTTTAGAACACTTTCATTAACAATGTGACTCAAACCCTGAATACTTGACTAGGAAAACAACTTCTGCTAAGCCAGTGGTATCACAAATCTACCATGTTTGCTAGGCTATTGGGTTACACTGGGCCACTGTAACAGTTCTGAGTGTTAAATAAGTTTCACTGACTATTTTATCTTTTTGTTTAGCGCTGGGGGAAAAACCAAAAAGAATTTACATTGCAACAAATTCAAATTCCTTTTTTTTTTTTTTGTCTGACAGTGCAATTCTGTCCTACCCCATGAAAATCTTCATCAATTTAAGTGGTTCAAGTAAGAAATATGAGGAAATGTGAATGAGGGGCCAGATTTACAAAGCTAATGGCAAAGAAGTGATCTTCCTCCTCACTGAAGTTTGTACCTTCAGGTGTAAGTCACCAAAAGTGCATGAGGAAGTTGTTATTCTTTTCCTCAGGAGATATGAATTTAATACTTTAACCAAAATTAGTGTCCTAGCTACCAACAAGTAAGTATTCTAAGGTGTCTTTTTTAGACACTGCTGCTTTATCTTCCCTAATAAATAAAGCTAGGAAAACTCAGTAAGTCAGTGAACCTCAGCATTAGATTGCAGCATATTAGTGTTTTATAAAAATTAAAACAGTTTCACAAAAATGAATATGAAAGACCCAAATCAGAATTATATATAATATTTTAGTGACTAGAAAACTTACTCGTCAGATGGGGAGCTTCTACTGAGTTCATTTTCTATCTAATTTATGAACAAGTATTAGAGCCCAGATTTCACAGGGGATGTAAATAATGTGATTTCAAAGACACCACTGAAGTCAAAGCCATTTACCCCAGAAAAAAAGGCTTGTATACATAATAAAGTGCCACTATAACAGATCATTTCAAAATACCATTATTTTTTGAACTCCTGCTTACATGAAAACTGAAATTATCATTAAAAATTATATTTTGTTTATTAACTTGTCTTTTTAAAGTAACATTTTTTATAACTTTGCCCTTCTTTTCTTTTTAACAGCACCTTCAGGCTTGAAGGAATATCTATATTTGGAGGCACGTCTATTAATTTGCATATCAGATTCATCATTGTGACTTCTTGCAGGCCAGATCTGAGAAGTAACCAGGAAACCTGACCCTTAGTGGAGAATGGAAGAACCCTTGAAGTCAGAGCACAACTGAGCACTAGTGTAATCTGCATTGAATCATCTTTCTCAGATCTGACAGCTCCAAGCTGAGTCCCGGCAAAAGCCACAGCCTTAAATTCCATTCAGTGGGAAAGAAGGATGAGAGAACTCAGTGTGCCCCATTGCAGAAACTGCTGTCTCCAAGCCTGACACCTGAGTTCTGTGCTGACCAACCAGAGTACCAAACAAGGAGTTTTTTATGGGTACAGCCAGCATCAACAAATATTTCAATATGTAGCCAAAAGGAAAAAGGAAGCACTTAGTAATTTCAGAAAATGGATACATTTATTGTAACAGAGAAATGTTACTGTCTGTGGGGAAGAAGACCTCTGTCGTCCCTTGTATATATTCAAAGCCATACAGGAACAGGGCATAAGTGAAGTTAAGTCACTTAAAAGGATGCTGACTCCTGTCCTCCACCCAACTTTGAGGAAGTTCCGCTCTTAGAGATTGCATCTCGATGCACTTCTATTATTTGCACTGTCTTTTCCATTCAGGGTAATGATGTGTGCTACCATTTGCACAGATGGCCCCAGGAGATTTTTGACCACAACAAGCTATACTTTGCCAGGGCTCCAAATGGAATTAAAAAGTTAGAACTGACGAAAGACATTTATGCTCTCTTTCACTATGGGGATCTCTTCACAGAAAGGATTACAGTCCTTTCTTAGGATGAAATAAATACATGCATATACATACATATATACATATGTATATATATGAAAAAGCAGCAACATGATAAGGTGTATTTAAAAAGGGGATATAATCTTTTTTAATAGCATCCTTTTTTTTTATCATATTAGCAGCTGAGAAATTTAATCTATTGAATTATACATCAAAAAAAGTTCCTGTTGAACATTGACATTTAGTCCCAGTTACTGCTAAAGAAGTCATTTGTAATATGTACTTGACATAAAATTTTTCTAGCCATTTGTCTCTACTTCATGGAGAAATATAACAGACAAGCAACATTTTCAGTTTATTTTTCTAAATAAATGTGTTGTTTGTATTATTTGCAGTCACTCATTTTGGCTGGTTTTCATTATCTCCAAAAGTGATTTAAAGACAGAACCAAAACACAGGGATTGTTTGTTCTTGTTAAACTGTAATGATTTGCTGAATGAAAGCTTTAATATAAATATTGTAATTTGTAAAATGATGAAGTATATTTATATAGGCAAATATGTATGGAAAACAAAAGGAGGTATTTTAACTCTTAATTTCAGAACATAGTTTATTTTAATATCCACAGGAAGAAATTAAATATATAATGGGATAGGGTTTTTATTATCAATGAATTTTACTAAGTGAAAATTTGGATGTTTAAGAATGAAATGAATGTAGTCAAATAATGTTGGTTTCCCAAATTATACAAAGACCTTTTGCCAGCTGTCTCATTTTACTCAAAAACTGATTTAATCATCTGGGGGGTTGGGTTTTACTGGGGGGTGTGTGTGCTAAGGTTTTTGTTTGGTATTTTGTTTGTTTTGGCATACTGACAGGACCATGAATTTGATACTATTTGCTCATAATTTGAAAAGCTACAGAATAAAAGATTGTTTCTTAGAACAATCTACAGTTTGCAGTTAAGAACAGTCATTGTTATCAAACTAATGCAGTGTTTTGTTGTAGAGTTATTAAACATTTCAATGCTAGAGCTGTTTTGAATATTTTTTTTCCTTTTTTTCCTTAGTGCATTACCCTATGTGTAATTCAAAGAGAAAAGTAATGCATTTGGTTCCCAGTTCACTTAAATAATTTGTCTTAAGTCCAGTTATATGTATGTGATTTTTAAAGCTGAATAGCTTTTTTTTCAGTTGATTGCTTTATGGAAGCATTTAAGTGCTCACTAACAGAAAAAATACCTTTCGACAACAGAAATAATTTTCAAAAAAGCTGTGGGTTAACTTTGTGAAGGGCAGATGTCTTAAAAATGTGTTGCTCTGCTCTAATGTGCTAACAAGTGTTATGCGTGTATGTTTGTGTGTGTGTGTGTGCACGCATGGCGCCCTTACCTGCTCATGAATGAAATGCCAGCTCTGCTGAAGTAAGTGCCACAAGTCCTGTTACTGCAAAAGATGCTCATGTTACTGTGTTTTTTGGTGAAAGACCTGGCCTCTGTCTTTGCTTGTGACTCTGAAGCCATAAACAGCTTTTGAAGTTTGTCAGGAAATCAGAAAATTAAGTAAGTTTATGTTAGGCTCCCTCATTTGGCAAAAATTGGGATGATCTTATGATTTGACTCTTTTTATGAAAGTTAGTGGTCAATTTCCTTTGGTGCAATGGATAAATGCAACCTTTGTATTTGTTAAAGAATGATGTCTGTGTTTTGTTCACACACAATTCAGCTTTTGGCTTATAGTGTTCTTACTGTGATGTCATTCCTGTGTCATTAGAATACGTTATTTGACACATAACTGGCATGGGCTTGGTTTTCCTCCTTTTTTGGATAATCAGTATTTTAAAATTGGAGAACTTCTTCTTTGAGACAAGTATTCAGTTGTTTAAGAAGGGGACAACATTATTGAAACAATAAGAAAATTTCAGAATAATACTTCAAACACTTCCATCATTGCCTAATAATAACACATGAAAAAGCTCTTATTTTTGTGAACAAAATGCATTCATCTGTATTTGAAATAGCCCAATAAAAATCCAGTGGAATAATTTGTTACTACTTGCAAATACTTTTCTGCTATGCTGAGTTCTAGATCAGCTTGTGTGTAAAATTTTTATTGCACAAAACCCACCTAAAACAATGCTCAGTTTTCTTCAGAAAAATACATGAGATATGAAAAATAATTACTTCGTCCCAGGAGTGGTTTTATATAATTTGTGCAATGCAAAAATGATGAACAGATACCAACATGTAGGCCTAATTTAAGTGACAAATGTAATTGGAAGATAGCACTGCAAACCACAGGTCTCATTAATCACATGCTGTTATTTGCACCTCTGCTTAACTGGGACTTCATGCTGGAAAGTACATTTCAGTGTGCGTGCACACTCATACAGTGTTATATATCATGTCTTATTTTACTAGCAGTGTCACTGGGAGAAATTCAGATAGCTTGATTTTCATAGATTTAAATTAAATCCTTAGATAAGTGTTCAATATTGGATATAAATTGAGATTATGTCTGTATATTGTGCAGATACTCCCATGAGATAGCATTTCAACACAATTTCAGAAATTGCTGGCAAATAATTATCACTGAAATTTTGTAGTTTAAAACCAGAGGATAAAATTATATTATCTTATTGAACAGCAAAAAAATTGTGGTATTTCTGTTATGTTCATTCAAGCATACTGACAAGACCAGCAGAACTTTTTCAACTAAGATGACTTTTCAGCAATTAATGGGTCCTTTTGTTGGTTTATGTGTCATGCATATAAGAAACACCTACAGAAATAGTTCTGGAGTAATAGTGCATTGTTTCGTTAGCTGGCATTTGAAAAGTCACCTGGAGCAGCCAATAGGCTTGAAAGGATGAGGTGTGCAAAACAAAATGCTGACAGTTCTAGACTCATCTACAAGACAGAATTTCAGCCCTTGAAATTTTTAAGAGACAAGGATCACCATCATTCATGAGAAAAATTGGGATATGTTAAAATAGCTCTTTTGTGGAGTGGAAGACAAAGATTATGAAAACCTGGTGATCACCAGGGTGATATAAAAGTGTCCCTGTCCTGGCAGAGCTGCCCCAAGTGTCACATGTTGAGAATATCCGGAGGGGACAGGTTTTTTTTTTAGCCCTCTGATCAGTGATGTGCTGGGTACGTAGCAAGGCAGTGATGTTGTTAATAAAAGCTGACCGCAAGATAGTGGTAAGCTGTTGTCTAAGGAGGGGTGGAGGAAGGACAGCCACCACTCTGCCCGAGAGCATCCTGCTAGGGAGGAGGCTGCTACTGAGACTGGATCTTAGAAGGAATCTTGGAGGACTGCTGAGACTAAATCAATGATTTTCATGGACTGGACTGTTGAAGATGCCTTGAGAGGGGAAACAAATGGATGTTGTTCAAAATACTTCTCTAGATTCAATATCCTTGCAGATCTGCAAGGAAGCCATAAAATATCCCCACAGCTGGGCTGAACTTAGGAAAAGACAACTATAAACAAAGTCTCCTGTTCAGGAGAATCTGGAAAGAATAGGGTAAAGTCATGGCAGGTGGCATAGAGACTATTTAAGGTATTCTTGAAGGAAGAGAGTAAATACATTCTGCTTAGCTAGAAAGGCTTGAGAAAGGGTAAAAGGGAAACCACACGGCTAATCAGCAGGGTATCAGAGGCTACTGAGGGCAAGATGTCCTTCAGATTGTTGAAGATTTTTAAAGGAAGTGTAAGGGCTAAATGTAAGACTAAATACAAATTTAAAAAGCAAAAAAAACCCCCAAAACCCAAACAACAAACCCAGAGCAACATTAATCAAATCAATTCCAAGATACTTAAGAGATTTCTCAATTAAAATAGTTGAAAGAAACTAGAATTAAGAAATTCTCTTTCTACAGCAGAGCAGAGAGAAGTCTGGGAGACCATCTGTAATGCTGAAAGATAATCAAGGAAAACAGAAGCACTTACAAGAAGCTTTAAGAACAAAATGGTCAGAACACTTTAACTCTGCTCGTGCTATGGAAGAACTTTTGTAGGTTCTCAGACATTAATTTTTTTTGTGGGGGAGCTCATATGACGTCATGGTTTGCCAGTTTGAGGTGGTACAGAACAAAATGAAGGGATATAAAGCTAAGATTTTTAAAGACACTCAGGGGTGAAATAGCCAAATCGTACCTGTGGAATGAAATTCTTTGTTTAAAGTCATTTTGATACCTTTTGAGATGTGAGGTTCCAACTATATTGCCAGTTTTAGATTGAAAGGGTATGGTCCATTAAATCAGTATGAAGCAAAAGGGTTCAAACTTTAATAATATCTCTCTAAAAAGAGGTAGAACACATCTAACAGTGTCAATATTACCAAACACCGCAGGATATTGCACAGATGGCTAAGAGAAAACACAAAAGAAACTGCTAAGAGGAAAGTTCCTGCATTCGTAAAAAGATGAAAAATATTGGAGAAAATAGTGATTTTTGTGTCAGTTTTCACAAGCGACAGAGACCAAGAGTGAAGTTCCAAGGGACATATTCTGTGATCCATGTGTCTCAAAATATATTTGAACATGTGAATATGCTGGAAAAGTGGTGTATAATTATGTAATTTGGTGATCATACTAAGTTAATAAAGGTGGTAAATAGGAGAGGTCCTAAATGACCGACTAAATTAATTTTAATTTATTAAAATTAAAAATTAAATTGAATGAAGATAATAGTAAACTGATTTTAAAACAATTTTATATTTTATATATTTCACTTAGCTTTAATTTACCAGTTAAATGTTTCTGTGAAATTGTTGGTCTTGTGCTTAGGAGGGCAGAAAAAATGGAAGTATGCAGTTAACATTTATTAGGAAAGCAGCAGAGAGAATAAGTGAACATTGCATACATCATTGTATGCAACAGATATGCAATAGCCTAATATAATATTTAACTTTTTAAACACTGTGCCGAGTTCCTTGACTGGGAAACAAACAAGCAAACAAATAAACAAAAATGTGATCAAACTGAAAAAGCTTCAGAGAATGAATGAAAAGGTAGAAAAATAAAATAGTACAATTTGATTCTGTCTGTGAAGTGACAGCAGGTAATTGTTCTGCTCAACAGAGGTGTGAAAGAGAAGTACAGTGACAAGATCATGGATGGCATAGAGTGTGCAGTAGCAGGGGTCATCAAACAAATCCAGCCACTGGGAAGCTCAAAAATAACGCAAAAGTGTTTATTTAAACAATGTGGAGGGAAGCTGTGGAACTCTTTCACTCAAAACATATTGCATATGCTGAAAGTTTATGGGAATTAGGGACTGTGAGAAGAGAAGGAAAAATAGTAATCGAAAGTTGCTAAATGAAATGATCCTGATTTTGCTTCTAGTGAAGACACATTTGTGTCAGGGTGAATATAATGAACATGAATTTCTGTATGTGTGTTCTGGATCAATGTCAGCTACTTTTGTGGCTCACATATTCCATTTACATAAACTGAAACCAGGGAGCAGAAAATTCTGCTTTTGCAATGTGTACTATGTACTTTACAGAGGCACAAACAAATTAGCAAAACCAGCCAAGGGCTTTCACATGGAAAGCATAGAAAAGAAAATCTTTAAGACAGGTAAAGGATGATGTTCTGGAGGTTATGTCATTATTAAAAATTGACCTGTTCAGTAATGTGGTACATCGAGGTTTATCTACTGAGATTGAAATATTAATTAAGAAGACTAATCTCAAGCAAGAGATTAATGTTTCAGGAAGCAAAACAATCCCAAATTAAAAAAAAAAAAACAAAAAAACCACAGAAATATTTTGATTAGTGCTGATTACATATTTCTTTAAAATAAACATATGAATCTGTTTAATTGTTTCCTTAATTTTGTCTCTGAAATAAATATCCTTTACCAACAAATATAGTTGCATTGCAAGCTGGCAGCGGAAACGACCTGGATAATCAGATTGAGAAACTGAGATTTTGAGAATCTGACCCCAACATTGATCAGACAAACTCCCTTTGAATTACCTATCTTTGGATAACGGGGGAGTTTTCACACATTTACACCAAACTGACAGTAATTGGGCATATGAAAAACCCATTATTTATAGTGGAGACTTTGACACTTTATTTTGTTAGAGATATTAATACCTAAAATATATTACTAGAAGACCCAGTCAATAGGATTTAAAACTTTTGAAAATTAAATTGCTAGACTATCTAAGATTATAAATGAATCAAAATCTATATGTAATGTGGAATGCAATGAAATTTATTTGATCTTGCCTATTATTTTTTCCCATTTAAACAGATTTTGCAACAGCAATAAATATATTGTGGAAAAATAATTGTACAGTAAGGTCTTTTTCTTAGAGAAAAATGTTTTAAGTTGTTGTATCTGCAAAAGTGCATACATTTCTAGTTATTGCAATTCAGTGAGCAAAATATTTATTACTGTTGTGACTATCACTCTTACAGTTGTGGTGCTATTGATGAAATAGGACAGTACATTTGGTTTTAAAATTGTTTTTCATCTATCTATTTCTAGAACAAATGCTTGCTTTTTCTCCAGCTTCTCTATAATGCACTCTGCTTTCATATTACTAAAAGAGACTTCTGCTTAGCTCATTCCTCTGTTTCCAAACCACAGTTGTCACTGTGACATTATAAAACTAACTTAATTAATCTGCTGGGAATTCATTTCTGCGGATCATATGCCCTCTTGTTTTTGCTGAGCAGGAGATATTGCAGGATGATTAACAGGCTTATTTTAGTTCAGTTGTTTGTACTGATTTTATCTTTGTTAAAGTAAATGCATAGTATTTGTGTGCAAAAGCTAACTAAGGACACCATCTCTACTACAGGCTGTTTAAACAGAGATTTCTAAGTTAATTTAGAATATCTTGTAAATGGATGTGAAGTATTTCCATCTGGCTTGTTATGGCTTTGTTCTTTTTGAACTACCCATGTGTTGTTTTGAGTGGAATGAATTTAACTGAATGAAATCACTATATAACTATCTTTTTTTACTTTGCAAAATTATTACTTTTCTGACATTACAGAGGATCCTACCTCACACTTAAACAAGTCTGTAATTAGGATTTAAAATTTCTTCATTTTTTTAATGTATGCAAGGATGCAGTAAACAAACAATGATAAAATGTAGAGTAGCAAAAGGAAGATATTTTCAAAAATAAAACCAAAAAGATAAGCAAATTAAAAAAAACTTTTGAAACATGCAGCCACAAATGAACTGAAAATGCATTATTAGATATAGCTAAAAGACCTAAATTGTGACATGAAAAAGGAGAGGACACACTTTCTATGGATCCTGGTATTTCATCATGAACACATTTTTCCATACGTACAACCTGGTCTATCCATATTGCTCTTCAAGGCCACTGTCCCTTCTGTAATCCCTTTCATATTGTTTGCTACTGATGCAAGGTGTTTATCTCTGCTTCTTCAAATGTGGCCCTTAGCTTTAACTTTGCCAGACTAGAAGTAGCTCATCTCACTCACCCTCCCCATGCCAGTCATGTTCTTTAGGTCCCCGGTAGCCTCTGCCGCAGGTTTTGCACAGTTCATCCAGCTCCAGGGCAAGAGCACATTGTTGGCCTTGTGGTCAGCTCTCACCCTCAAGTCCTTTCAGCCTGGGTACTTGCAGCTCCTCCAGTCACTCTCCACCACCTGCATCTGCTCTACCCTAGGTGCAGATCTTGGCCCTTCTGCCTCCTAAGTGTAATGAGTCTTCTCTAGCAAAATCCATAAATTTCCTTAGATCCTGCTGACATTAATTTTTGTCATTTGTTATGTCAGTCACTTTTCTTAGCATCATGTAGCAATTTTTCAAGTTTGCATTCTATGTCATAATCCAGATCCCTCATCCCGTGTTGCATCATGGCAGTCATTAAGACAGGTAGAGCATGATTTGCCTACTGGTAAATCTCTGTGTGTTGTTCCTGAATGCCTTGTTTTCTGTGTGTGCTCAGAAATTAATTCCAAATTAATGCTATTTGTGAACTTTCTGGTGTAAAAGGTGAGGCTGCTTTTTTTAATGTTCCCTTGATCTCCCTTCTGTCTTAATATGAATATAATATTTGTCTTTTTTCAGTTGGTGAGGACCTTTCTTGATTACCACGATTTTTAATAGATGATAGTAGCCATGTGTTCTCTGCCATCAGCACCTCTGACACCTTGAGGTGTCATGCTCAATTTGATCTGGCGTCCTGTACTTAAGTTCAACATTTTAAAGCTAATTCTTGATCTCTTGTAAGCCTGCATCCAAAATAAGACAGGTATGTGCAGAATATAAAAAGCAGGCTTTGACTGAGGTGAAAATATCATTAAATAATTCAGCCTTTTTCATATAATCTAGCAGTCAATTGGTTCTCCCATTCAGCAGTTTGTATTTTCAGTGAATTTCCTTCTGATATTAGCATCCTTGTAAGAACTCTTCATACATTTATGTCCCTAACTAATTTTAGCTCTAATCAGATATTGGCCTTTTTATCATTAACAGAATGAGCAATACTTTTGTACTATTTCTTGGATTTCTGTCCTTGTTTTCACTTCCTGTATGATTTCTAGTATGTAAGTTCTCTGCGTAATGGTTCAGGCCTTTGACAGAAATTTCCGGTCTACCTGCATGAAGGGGTCCTTTTCTCCTGAGGTCCAAATTATTTTTCTTTAAAAGTCAGCTAGTTATTCTGGATGGTTGTTGTACTAGGCTCCAAGGGTATTGATCCGCAATATTCTAAATAAGTAAAAATCTGCTGACCTGAAAACAAAATCTTCTGTCAAGAAGGCTGTTCTTTGCCTTTCTCCAAATCTTGATCTCATCTTCTCCTGGTTACTGCAACCCAAACTAACACTCACAAGTGGTTTTTCCTCATCGAGCAGCTGGTCAAACAGATTATTTTCCCTGGCTGGGCCCTAAGCTCACATTAGAAATTCAAATGCAGAGCTCTGAAGATCTTTCCATGATGTTTAAGGTTTGTATTGCTTGTTCAGTAGATGTCCATATGGTCAAAATCCCTATAATGGACCAAGGACTCTGATCAAGGGATTCCTCTTGTCTCTAGACAGCTTCAGAGATGTCATCTTAGTCAAGCTGTAACAGATCTGCATCCTCTTGGACCTAGACCTGGAGGGTCTCCACAGACACCTCCTTGGTTCTACACCAGATCTTTCCTCAGTCAGGAATTGCCATCACATGGGACACATCTCTGTTTCCTCTGTACCACCCACCTTCCCTCTCAGGCTTGTGGAGCACCCTGTGATGGCAATCAGTTCAGTCTGCTGGGAGCAGCAGTGCTGTGGAACCGAAGAGGACAGGAAGTGAGTACCCTGTGTCCCACAGTCTTCATCTTTAGAGGTCTTGATGCACACAGTAACCTGACAGGAAAGATTTATGCCTGGTTTTCAAATAGACAGGCAGGAGCATGACCTAGGCAACATTTCTATAAATGGGAGAGAAGTTGTCAGCTGGGATATGAAGCTGGGAATGTGGATATTACTAGCTTAGTAACCCACTGGGAGCAAGGAACATAGGAAAAGAAGGTGAGTGAGATCCCAAGAATACATGTGGAAGTTACACTTATGATGTACTGTCAGGTTTTCAGAGAGCTCTGCTCTGCTCATTATGATACATATGAATAATGTCAAAGAGGCCACCTGAAACAGCTGGATGGACGACTCAGCATGAAATACTTGGTTGTCAGAATTTTGAAGGGTATAAATTTTTGATCAAGTTACTGCAGAAAGGTTTTAAAAAATCTAAAATTTGCAAACATTGAATATTACCTGTCTTGCTGAATGAAGCTTTGAGACTAAAATAGTCTGTCATTCAGGCAAGCATAGAAATTCTTTTAATATATTATCTGAATTTGCTTTTAATTAATTTGGCTTAACCCATATGCATATGAAAGTAGATGACTATCTGTGTGGACATGTCAATACAAAGGGCTGAGAAAAGTTAAATTGCTTGGGACTTGACTTCCACTTAATCTGGATACTTACCAGGATGGAAATATGTGTGTCCTGCCACAGGTATAATGATTTATTCTCACATTATTTTTAATTCCTGTTGACAGTATAATGCTAAAGGATTCACTGATATTAAAATGCGACCTTCTCTCCTTTCTAGGACTGTTTTTCCTAGTCAACAGCAGATTGAGTCATTAATGTGTGTTTGGCTCCTTGTAGCATAGCTCCTGAATTAAAAAATAATTGGGAATTTTTTTTCCTGTGAGGATCTCAGTAAAGTGTGGGTAGAAAAAAAGCTGAGAAAAAAATAATATTTCTTTCTCATTGTTTGAAATCTATTATGTGATAAATAGAGTTATCTTCTGAATATACATTGTTCTGCTGCATGAAGCATGAGCAGATGGGAAGTTAATTTAGATTACTCAACTTTAACTAAAGCTACTTAAGAGGAATCCTTCATTATTCCAGATCATTGAGATAAGTTTTGACCAAAAATTGTCATGTTTAAAAAAATTTAGCAATTTAGGGCAATATTCATGGATGGAGCATAAACATTAAAGGTAACAGATACACTTAATTTTATGAGAAGTCTTGTAACACGTATAGGAAAAAACAATTTTTTGGCCTTGTTACATTTGCCATAATCAGAAAACACACTGATACTAGAAGGAAAGGTTTACCTAGATGAATAGAAGATAACAATTTCCTAACTTTTCATATTTTTTTTATTCAAACAAGTATTACTAGGTTACCATCTCTACTTGCCTGCATTAATATTTAGCAGGTCTTCTTTTTTAGAATTTACTCTAGCAACTTACTCTGCTTGGGATGAAACAACCAGTATATTTTTCTTTTGAGGGGATCATATTGACACAGCAGAGACATGGGCAGATATATTTACTCAGAATATATAATTTAAACATGAACCTTTCTAAGCTAAAATATGTCTTTGAAATTTTTTCAGACCCCCGTTAATAGGAAATGGGCATGAGTATAATCCTTGAGGGATGATATTTTAGTTTTGATTGAAACAGGTAATGCAATTTAATGACATCGCTAAGGAAAGAAGGATTAGGGCTGCAGGCAAAAATATGAAGAACATGGGGATTTTCAAAAGCTTGAACTGCAGAGGTAATACATTCTGTTCTTCTACCCACTGGACTCATGTATGATAAAAGTGTACTTACTACACAGGTACAAAAGGATAAAGATTACGGTCATCACCTGCTGTTCTTCCTGCTGGGTTTTCATGTACTGCTTCATCTTCATAGAAACAATCAGTTTAGGGATTTAAATATTATGATTTTTTTTTCAATACTATTTATTCTGGTGTCAGAAAGCTCTTCTCATTTGATGGTACAAGTATTTTGAGTGTTTTATATTTGCTGAGAAGTTTTGGATACCAAGAATACTTTGAAGTTTTTGGATAACAAAAATGTATGCAACCAGATTTATCCACTTAAATTCTTGTCTGTTATTTTTGTTTCAGTGTTAATCAAACCTCATGTCTTTTTGGCATTCATCTATTTTTAGTAAATTTTTTCCAAAATAAGCTCTTTTTTTGCTCAAACAAGGCAGCATAATGCATTTTTTTGTTACAATTATATTTAATTATTTTATATATAGATCTATATTTATAGGAACATATTTTTTGTTGGAGAAAAGTTGCAAAAAATTACAATTCTGATGTTTGAAATTTTTAGATAGCACATTATTTAGTGCCAGAAAGATTGCACACACTGATCTTTCATGCTTAGATACTTTTTATTTAGTTTTGGATGGAGCAGTTTTGACATTTATCTTCATTGTCATTGTGCCAAGGGCAATTTATTTTATTTAATATCTTGCTGAAGAATGGAATGACAACAAGTATTGGAATCAAGTATTTGACATGATACATACTGTGGTAAAGAGAATTCCTGAGGCAACATTACTGAATCAATAATATTGTACAATGCAAAAAGTAAGATGACTTTCCTTTAGAATATGTACGAAAATTTTTGTCTATTTCCAACTTCCAATATAGAAAGGATGCTAAGGTTTTTTTTCTGGGTGCTCGTAAGACTGCATTTCCAGAAATAAATATTTCTCCGAGAGTGCTTATGTAAATCATGATCATCTGAAGGCAGAATATGTTTACTGACAGTTAGAACTGAGGGTCTCAGTCTAACTGAGAAGCACTGAATCCCTGCCTATTTACTCCTTGGAATCCATAATAGTTATTTCTTTGATTAGTGTGTTTTTTGGATAAATATTGGTTAGTGAGCTAATAACATAAGCAAAGCACTCAGAAAGAATCATTTTTAGCACTGCTAAAGCACTGCTGAAGTGCTCTAAATGGCAAATGAAATAAATGTATTTATGAATGAATGAAAATTTATTTTTTGAACACATAAAGAAAATTTCACTGTCACCATAAATGGAGATATGCTCATCTCATGTAAGTACAGTGTCAGCCTTTAAAGCAAGTGCAGGGACTGACACCTTATTTAAAAGAAAG
>NW_005054404.1:2414824-2429710 GCF_000277835.1 Geospiza fortis | reverse complement strand
AAGGGAAGGGAAGGGAAGGGAAGGGAAGGGAAGGGAAGGGAAGGGAAGGGAAGGGAAGGGAAGGGAAGGGAAGGGAAAAGGCAAGAGACAAGAGGCAAGGCAAGGCGAGGAATCATTGGAATAGAAGACTGGATGTCTTGCTAAAGATCAGAGTTTCAGGCACTTGCAGGAAAAAAATCAGTCCAAGAAGTGTGACTTTCTGGTAGCTAGCAATCCTGCATACAGACGGGATTGTATATCTTTAATAGCACCTTTAGTAACTTTTCAGAGGCTAAAAAAGTTTAAATACATAAATAGGCCTTCTCATTTTATACTCTGTATAAAAAGAATTCCCGTGCCTCAAAGTCCACATCCACTTTTTCTAGAGCACATTTTCTGATGTCTTATATACTGCTGGAATCCAGGAACCTTAGAGAAACCCATAAATCATTTGGGAGAAACTAAGCTCTAGGCAAAGGCAAATTATTTAACAGTATTTCAGAAAGATAAATATAGGGACATTATTGAAAATGACATATATAGTAACTAGGGTCTTCTGTCGACATAGAGAGAAAACTCTCTGGATGAATCTGAGAAATAATATGTCTCAATGGATAAATGATGGATAAAATGAAGCCAAAAATTAAAAAGTCTGTGGCTTCAAATAGTCTGGATATAAAGGCTTTGACTCAATGTGCACAGGAGTGCATTTAGGAGAAACTAAATGGAAGAGCAGTAACAGCACCCAGAAACAGAATGTGGAAACTGAGGGATGGAAAAGTGGGAAAAGTAATTAAATTAATAAATTTCAATTAGGATGGTAATTAAAAGGCAGATGGGGAAGGCAAGCCTGTTTGAACAAATAGAATTTTTCTTGAATCTCAATTCCACCAGAAAAAAAAAAAAACCAAAAACTGATAGCACCACATTTTCTACTAATTGAAAAGCTCTTTGAGATCCCAGTGTTTATTTACAGGTTTGAGTTCTTTGGCTTTGTTGATAGATTTTGCTCAATTTATTTTGATATTTAGCCAAAGTATACATATCTGTTCTCACACTGCGTGTACCCTATAGAAACCAGAGTATTAAATTTCATTTTTGAATATGGTTGCGCTACTATTGTTTGGAAAAAAATCATTACTATTTACTTTCTCATATCCAGCTTTCCTACAGTGACAGCTAGCTGCTGGATTTTATTTTTTCTTGTGATTTGCTACTGTAATATAATTTTAAAGCTGCATTTTTACATGCAAGGTGAGAGTAGATTATCAGAGGAATAACAGTCAGCATCACTATTTTTGCAAGACAGTAGGACTGGTCACTACTACTTTCACAACCTGAAAAAAAAACCCAAAAAACCCCAGCAAACAAAGAAAAAAACCCCACACAAAGCCCCCAGGCAAACAAACCCCAAACCAAACCAAAGTCCAAACAAACTAGCAGCCAAAAGGGAAAAAGAAAAACAAAACAAAAAAAGCCCAGGATTTTTAACTGTCCTGCAACAGAGGAGATGGCATTCAGGAAGTAGTAACTCTATCCATCTGTCTTAATTATAGAAACTTAAATAAGATAAATTATGCACCTTGAGTATCTAGATATAAAGGCAGAATAGGGAAATACTGAAATATATATTCCTGAATAAGGAAACATGGGTCAAAGAAAAAACCTCTGGTTTTATCTCAGTTGTATTTATACCATTTAATCTTACTTAACTTTAAAAAGTGCTCAATATTTTATCACATCTGTAAAAGGTAATTTAACTTCAGCTGTTCCAAATGCACACAAAAGCCTTTCAGCAGTATAGCAGCACCAAGTAGTTCATCACTCTATATGTTTCACCTCCAAGAAAGGATTTGGGTTCATGGGTAGCAGTTTAAGATTGATTGAAGGCTGTACACCCAAGCGTCAGGTCCTTTATGTAAGTATAAAGAAATTCTTACCATTCTAGAGCTTGTCAGTCTACCATCAAAGTAAATTCTTGGCATGTGAAAGTATTTGGAGACTAATTTTAATATTACTTCATTAAGTGATATTGGAATTGAACTAATATACCAAGCAAGACACTTTTCTGGTGTACATTTTGACAAATTTAAAGTACATATCAGTCACTATCAGTTATTTTACAAATCTACTCTCTTCAGAGAATTCTGACCTACCACATATTACAAATTTATGTATTTACAAATTACTCACCATACAAGAAAATAATTATTTTGCTGTATTCATTTTGATTCTATCTAATTACTCCTTTGTAAAAAAGAGCCTCTTAATTTTCCAGGTCCTGTTGGGAAAAAAGTTTCCAAAGCAATAAAATTTGAGTCCTGCGTTATTGCTGAAGTTTAATCAAAAACACATTTTGCTCACATTCATCAAGATAGCAGCTACATACTAAGTGTAAAGTTGCAACACGTAGCACACCTATGGCGCGTGGGCATTTGAGTCAGGATGGGAACTTAATGAACCTAGGCAGAAATAGGTTCTTTACTGTCTGTCCCTAAATGAGTGTTGGCTCTCTTATGACTGTTTTTGTCTCTGGAAGATTTTCAAAATCACTTCAATTTTATGATTTGGTTTTTTTCTTTAATATGACATATTCTGTCAGTAAGGAACAGCTAAAAATGAATGTGAGAGTAAAGAACTTGCACTTTTTTAGACCAGTGAGATTCCACAGTCATTAGGAGATTTCAAATCAGGAGTCCACTAGATCCCTAAATAATGCACCATTTTGGTGATTAAAGGCATGCACATTCTATTTTGCTGAATTATTACAAGGGACTTCAATAATTCTCAGCAGGATAAATGTCAGATGTTTTTCTTTTATGCTACAGAAAAAAAAACAAAAAACCTTTAATCAAAATTTCTTCAATGACCTGCATGTCACTGATATTCTGATGACAGTGGACACTAAAGCATCTTGCTCCAACACCAAATAAAGTAGGTAAGAAAAGACTTATTCAGACAAGGATATGTACTGGCTCCCTGTGCATCACAAATACCTATTTACAGACAGCTCTGAAAGGCTGCGGCTCTTGTCTCAGCCAAATGCATGCCTTCCTGTTTAAAAAGTGTTTTTCATTTTCTTTTTTTTTTTTTTTTGAAGTGTTTTTAAACAATCTGACATTGACATTAATAATGAACTTGCTTTAAATGCAATTGCAAGTTATTTTTTAAATACCCTACTCCACAACCCTAGGACATCATCATCCTTTTATTAAAAAGAGTTTATTTCATGCTAAAACCTCATTATGTTCTTACATAAATCTTTTGGTGTGGTAACAACAGTAATCTTTTTGTTGGCTTTGAGCCCTTAATTTCACTAACAGATTAGTAATAGAACTGTAATATAGTTTCCCTCTACAGAGAACAAAACTGAAAGCATATATATTGGAGACTTAGCAGTGAGTGTACAATAGAGCCATAATAAAATCTGTCATTTCAGTGGGCAGCCAAGATACTTTGTTTTACCAATGCAAGAAGAAAAGAGGCAGTTGCAGTGGTGTGACAGCATGGAAGCTGTGTGTTTCAGTCTTGTTTCAGACAGTTTAGTGTTTCTCAAGCATCATCTCAAACTTGTGATCCATACAGCATTTTCTAGTGGTCTGTGCAATGTTATCTCATTAAAGGATGGTGGTATGCTTCCTGGATTTCCACTGCTGAACTGCCTCTTAAGATAGCTTAAACCACATAGCAAGCTTGCTTAATATTCCTTTTTCATGCTAAAAATTGCTTGGTCATTTTGAAGATGTGAATAGCATCGAGCAGTTCCCCTTTTGGGATGTAAACTGTCAACCAAAACACTTCGCCGTTCATCACTACCATTCCTACAGCAGAAGAATTTTTGCTTTCTTAAGTTCTTAGGAAGCATATCCATTTCGGTGTGTTCTTTATGAAATGGTCTATTTCACTAACATTAAAATGTTTAAGATGCTCCTTTTCTTGCTGAGTGCGGAAGGTTCAGAAGAGGCCATTGATGAAATGCTTAAAGAAATAAATCACCTGATTCACTGCGGAATAACCATGAGACTTGCTTAAAAGGATAAATGTTTCATCCCCAATGCATGATATTTTGGTCAGGTTATGAGTGTGCTTTGGAAAGAGTTCTTATTGACTTCTAATCCTGTAGTTAAAGTTTACCCAGATACCGCATCAGCTATTATTCTTGGGAGCAGAAAAACTGGTACCCATATTTTAGTTCTGCAAGTGGTTCTGCTTTTTATTTTTAAAGTCAACATGCAAGAGCTTAGCTGGCAATATTCAATATAACTGCAGCTTTTCAGACACTGAGCACTACTTGCAGGACGTTTTCAGTGTAACAGTTTTTTTCGTTTTTTGGATTCTGTGTGGTCATTCTGTGCCCTGGAGTAACATTCTCCCAAAAATCAAGTATCTGCAATTGTTCTGTGTGGCAAGGAGCTGGAACACTGCACCTAAATTCAATTTTCCCCAATGTTATGCTGTTTCCAAGCCAGGATGAAGTACAAATTCATCCATTTATAAGGAAATAGAACTAAAATATTGGAAGTTACCTGTTTCAGTTCTTTCTATTAAAATAGAGAGCGGAAATTACAATAGTTTTTAAAATAATGTTAAGGGCTAAAAAGAGGGAAGGTTTCTTCCTTATTTGTGATTAATTAAGTGTATTTCAGTGACGAATATTGCTTTTGAGACCATTCTACATCTTAATACAACTTAAAACATATAGCTATGGAATTAAATATTTAGCAGGGATGAAGCAAATGTAATGTAGTTGTATCTGCTGTGATTTAGCACCAAGAACATTGCTCATAAATCAATTAAATTATGTTAGTCATCCTATTGAGTGCTCAGAATAACTCTCTTTATAGACTAGATGATATAATAGATTCCAGGGGGGAATGGGATGTGGTACAGTAAAGCAGAGGGCATAGAAAGAAAAATTTGACATCCACATGCTGTCACAGTGAATCTGGTAGCTAGTCCTGACTTTGTAATCAAAGGTCCTTCATTCCCAAAATTTTTGTGCTTTTCAGCAAACCGATCAGAACAGGCATTAGTTCAGATTATTTTACTTTGTGTTTGATCTTTTTAGTCCAGATGTGTTTATTTCAGATTTTGGGTGGTTTTCTCTGTAGCAGCCAGCCATAACAGCTCAGATAAAATCCAACCCGTCCATTAAATCTCTGTCTAAAACACCACAAATTAAAAAGCAACTAGCAGTAATTTTAAAAAGCACAGGTCTGGCCCTGACATGCTAATCTGTGCAGATTTAGATGAGTATAGGTTTTAGGTTTTTATTGAAACCTTGGGAGAAAAACATGCATACTGTTCAAATTCTTCACCTTTTGCTTAAAGCCTGTCTTTAATGAATTAGCTGACCATACGGATTTTAAGGTTCCACTGGTTCTTTTATTTTAGTTTAACTTCATGTTCTCTTGGTTTCCTGCATAGTTCCCTGAGGAGACAAGGCCTATGGAATTGTGTTATCTGCTTCCATGTTTCACTTTTGGAACTCTTGGCCATAAGCAGCCATATCTGGCTCAAGACAAAGGGCTCAAGGAGTGAAGTTTCCAAGCTCCATAGAGACAGACAGTGCGTGCTGCAGCCACCTCAATAGACAGGTAGGGAGGAGGGGGGGGCAAGGATTAAAAAGGCAGGCATCCCAGATTTTGAAGTTTGCAGTATGACTCTGGTTAGATGTTGCATCCCAGTGGAAATTAAACTGGAAAAACACCAGTATGTTATTGTCAGTTCAAATCAACCTATGCCACATTTTTTGTTAATTATATTAACCTCTTTTTATCCACTGGTGTCATTACAGTTTCCACATTAAGAGTGAGCAGAGAAAATACTGACATGCAAATCAAATTCTTTTGTCTCCTAAGGGAACAAAACAATTGTTAGAATTATGTGACACTATTGCATGCTTCTTAAACTTCCAGCTCAAAACACTGCAATGCTCAGAGACAAACAAATTCACTTCAGTTAAGATGTCCTTGCTAGCCCATTTCAGTACCTGTTCCTATTATTTTAGCCAAGTGTCATAAAATCAATTCACATAAAAGTAATAGTAAGTATATTTAAGTTTTGTATGATTTCTTGTATAAAAACGTCATACGAAAAAACCTAGATGGGTTGGAAATAAGAATGTAGATGAAGACTGGAAGTTATTTATATGGTAATTTTCCTTTATCTGAAGTATATTTTAATATAATGAACATTTGTAAACGGTGACTTGAGAATCATACAGAGATATTGAATTGTACAAAGGAGCATACCCCAAATTATCCTAAATTATACATGGAGTAGTCCTGCAGACCACAGAGATAAACTGACAGGTTTTTGTGTAATTTAAGGCACAATTTAATCTATTTTTCTCTAGCAGGACTATTCATTATGAACAAAATTTGAACTGGAAGGCTATATTTATCTGATAGATAGATAGATAGATAGATAGATAGATAGATAGATAGATAGATAGATAGATAGATAGATAATCCCTAAGAAAATGGGCTATATTCTCTGGATCACAACTGAGCTACAGTGGTGCAGCAAAATAAGGTATACCACATTCTGCAAAAGCTTTTCATATAAGTGATAGAAATGGGTGAGGCATAAAAAGCCTCTGTTCTGACCAAACAAACAGGGTCATACAGCACCTACACTTCTAGCTGCCACCAGTGTGAGGTTACAGGCAGCTCCAGGTGAGGAGAGAAAAAGAATACATATTGCATTAAATTTTTGAAGGCATGTAATCACAATGTTGCAATACAAATAGTATATTGAGGAACCCTTTGCCACCTCAAAGTCCTTGCAGCTCTAGGAAACTCCAGATGTGTCAGATATCAGAAATATTTCCCATATGTTGAATTGAGTCATGCTGCTTAATATAAAATGCAATGCCAACAGTGTTCCAAAGGAAACTTGTGCCTGTGTTGCCTTGCTGCCAAAGTTTAACTGAAAACCCTTTGATCAATGTTATTAAACTACTTCAGCACCTGAAATGAATGCTTAGTATCTTGCAGTGGTCTGTGAGAAAATAAAATTTTTCAGCATGAAATAGACATGCCAGAAGAAAACCATACATTGTAAAGTGCAGCTTCCAACTGTAAAAATCGTAAAATAAAAGCTCAGAGGTGCATTTCTCCACACTGTTAAACAGAGGGTTTGAACTCACCAAATGCGCCTGAGATGCAGCTTGCTAAGGCTTGCCTGTCCTCTACAGCCACAACTAGCAAGTCTGCATGTACCAGCAAACAGAAGAGATGCTGTTGCCTTGGGAGGCCAGCATGATGCTGTTTTTCAAATGAGTGACACATTCTGTTACCCTATGTCCCGTGACAGTTTCTGTCATGACTAACATCTGCATCAGCTTCCTTCAGTGAGAAAGGTGGAAAAAAGGGTAAAAAAGAAATGCCTCTGGGTCTCTAAAAGTTGTTGGCTCTTTACCACAAATGCGATTAATTTAATCAATGGGAAGGCATCAGGATGAAAATGGTGACTTTGAAATGGTGGCAGTCAAGATGCCATCAGTTTTAGTTTAATTACCATGATGCCTGCTTCTGTGTGCATATTTATTTTGCTGGGTTATTTTCTACTCAGGTGGTCATTAAAGGAGATACACAGGCACTAGATGGGAAAAAAAATATATTAAGCTTAATTGAACAGAAGTGGACCTCTAACTTAAAACAGAGGAAGATTTGTGAAACATAGAGAAACTGACAGTCTTATGTCAGTGTAGACGTGTGTGGGGTGTGGACTTCATCCATCCTAACCCTACCCTGAAAAGTACATGGCAAAATAAAGCAGAAGCACTGAGCTGTCAGGTGTAATCTAGGTTAGGTCCAGATATGGTGCAGAGATGTTACAGTCCTGGAGCGCTGTTGAGACTTGGGGATTATTAGTTCAGATGTAATTCTTGAGTTAATGTGCCTTTCCTGACTCTAGATCTGATCTGACATGACATTGCTTTGATCAGGGTGGTTCTGCAAGATCAAGCAGTGAATATACAGAAAGTAGTCCTTCACTTGACTTATGAAACAGTCAGGGACATAAATACCAATGCATGTTTGCTTTTAAAAAATGGGATAAAATAGTAAGCATAGGTAAGATGGTTTACATATAAAACTCACTTGTTTAAAATCTTCTCTCAGAGGAGTGTGCGCCTTTTGGCTGATACACTTTCTATTTTGCAAAAAATTGTTACTCGGCCTCCACAGTCCAACTGTCTTCCACAGCATTTTTAGGGAAAACTTTTAGAAAAATTGAAGAGCTTTCCTGGGGACTGCGATGTATTACAGCTAAAATTCAGGTAAAAACAATCCAGAGATACCAGTAAGGACACTCTTGGAGAAGACTTATGGACCGTTTCCTCACAAAGAAATGAAAAAACAGATCAGTTTACTCTGGAGTCTGGACAAACAATTCAGAAAGATCATCCTTAATTTTAGGCAGAGACATATCCAGGGTCAATGGTTTTGTTAACACACCAAAAGTAAAAAGTAAAAATTGTTTTTTTTACTGACACTATTTCAAGGAGATTAAGGCACCTGGGGGAAAGCAATGAACTAGGAAAGAGAATGTTTCAAAATATAAAGCCAAATGTTTTCAGTAGCTGAATTTTTTTTTTTCCTATGAAGACATGCATTTCTTAGTTCTTAGTAAGATTCTCATTTTGTGGAGTATTTGAAGGTATTAATGCAATTGTACAGCTCTTAAAAAATTAACAGGTTTACAAATTGTGACAGAAATTAACAAAGAAAGACAAGCTTTGTCTGCTTAGAAAGCTTAGGAAAAAGAAGTTCAAGTACAGAATTTGCAAACTTTTACAAGTATAAATTTTAAAAATAACTACCTTCTAAAAAGGTTTGTAAAAATATAAATTATTTCAGTAGAGGTTGCTTCATGATTTTAACTAATCAAATTAGGAATAGGGCCCCTTTAAATTCCATTTCAATACTTAAAAATTTACAAGAAGGAAACCAAGATATATATGAAGTGCTGTCCCATTCAAATGAAACAACTACTGTCACATAACAAGCAAGACAGCAATACAACATTGAAAAATGATAATGTAAAATCAGACATAAAAAATAATAGTTTATTCTTGTTCTACAAAATACTTTAAATAAATCCTGGAATGGTAGACAAAAATAATCTCCTGTTCAGCTCTCAGATTCTCCTTGCTTTGCATGCTTTCCACTTTTCCAGGCTTTGTTAGGATTTTCTCTTTGTCCCTCCAGCAGCTTGACCTCTGCTCACAGCAGTCAGAAGAAGCCCTCTTACATCTCTGACCCTGATCTGTGCTCCAGTCAATGTCATTGCTGGATTCGAGGGATTTTTTTATGCTAAACAAAAGCTGTGTGACTTACTAGCTCAGACTATTCAGAGAAGATGCCTTAAGTAGAGCTGGTCAGGAAGAGCCCTGGAGTTTGTAAAGACTGAAAGTAGAAGATGCTTCTTTAGAGATCAGAGCATACATCCAACTAACACACAGTTTTCTGGTTTCAGGTGTGAACTTGTTATTAAAACATTTGGAATCTGTTTTCCCAGCTCTTAATGAGTACTAAGTAATGAATAAAAGAAGTGATAATATTTATGAAATCTTTCAATTTGACAGAGGTGATTTTTTTTGTAGCAGTCTTGGCAGCAAATACACCATACAGATGGCTTTGTTCCGTTTAAAGGGTAAAAATGTTAATAGAAAAGTGTACTAGCTCTATTTTTTCTGTCACAGGTTGTTTTCAGAAAACTCTTTTGCCACTATCAAAAGAAAACAACTACAGGATATAAAATTCTGCAACTTTTACTGTTCAAACCCACAAATGTTTGCGCAAATCCCGCCCTTTGTTGGTCTAGGCATGCCGGAAGAAACTCAGCTCTTCTGTGTATATGTTGTTGCATATATCATCAGTTCTTGTTCTCCACTTATGCCAGCATTGAATAAGTTTCTCTCCTTTCCCAGCTGATACTGGGACACATAATTCTTCTCTCACACACTTTGTTCTTTATTTATTTAGCATACTGCTGTCCCAGCAAATCCGTGTCAGTGCTTTCCTTATGTTTGGTTTTCAACCATTTTATATCTTGGTATTATTTAAAACATTAATGTTTAGTCTGAAGTGATGGAAAAATGTGTCTGAGCATATATTATGAATAAATCCATTGGAGGTTTACACAGCTTCTGGCTACAAAACAAGTTTAGATTAATATTAAATAAATCAAAGACTGATCCATTTTTAAAGAAGATAACTGGTGAAATGACAGAAGAGCTTGCTTTAGAAGTTTTTCCAAAAAAAAAAAATAAAAAAGGCAACAGCTGCTGAGCAATGGGTTACCAGTGATTCGAAAAACTCCAGTTTATGTTTCCTCATTTAACTAACCCATATTGACCCAGTAGTGTCTAGAAAAAACATCTACTTTACTCTAAAGCTCTGAACTTTTTTTTTCACTTTTGATACTGGAGAACTTTATTTTTAAAAGCCAGACATTGGTTGTTTATGCCTGATAGAGGTGAGCAGGAATTGCCAAGTGCATGGTGAGTGATGCTGAGAGTGAGCAGCAGGGAGGTGATCCCAGCTGGGCCCCAGCACATTCCCAGCTGCCTGTTTGCCAGGACACAGATCACACTGGCATCCCCAGTGCCATCCCCATGGGATCCCATCTGTCCTGGGAGGGTGGCACACAGCCACGACTTGTCATAAAACTTCCCTCAGCTGAGAGTGAGGAGACTTGTAATGTACAAGCAGTTTCCCAACAGCTGTCAGACTTCGCTGGTGTTGCCTGGATTGCACAGCCTTTCTTCCTGTCTGGCTTTCCATGGGCAGGGACCTGTAAAACACTGCCACAGTGTTTTGGAGAGCTTACTTCAAGGGGATGATGGCATCAACAGGTCTCCAAATTGCTGGGATTTTGAGCATGCAATCTTTCTCAGAAGACTGCCTCTGTCTTCGTTTTTTATGATGAGAGGGGAAGCACAGTCCGGCACTGTAAGCGACTGAAGAAAACCCAGGCAGATAAAACCAGGAAACCACATGCCCACATAAATTTTTATGTCCTTATTAATTGGTATGTGATACCACAGAGCCACCAAAGCTGTGAAATCTAGGCAGCTTCATTTGTTTAAAATCCCATATGTGAAAGAAAACCTCACACACTGTTTCAAGGAACAACATTCAAGAAATGAAGGAATTTAGTGGGTTTGCAACCTGAAAAAACAATATGTGGACCACAAGCTGAAGCTGGTCTTGCAGAAATTTTAACCTCCAATTTTTACACTTTGGGGAATATACCTGTTTTTGCCTTAGCTGTTTAAATATGCAGGAGTTTTTAACAGAGTTGAACAGGTGTGTTTTCTTGTGGGTGAAAAAACAGAAGTATAAGAATGTTTTCTTAGGGTTAAAAAATCCTGAAGGTGACAGTGTATTCAGTTTTCCTAGAAACAAAAATAAGTTCTCATCACAGACAGGGAATGGAGAGCTATTCCACTGTAGAAAACTGCATTGTGCCAAATTAAAAACAATCCTTTGAGCTGAATCATTGACAAAACGTGTTTCCTTGAGCTTTGTGAATAAATAAGCTTGCAGCTCATTAGCCAAACCAAGCCCAACAATAATTGCAAAGTATATTTCTGATTGACTTGATTTGTTCCAAATATTTATTTGAGATCAAGCAAAACATTTACAGATAATCAGAGTTTAAAAAAAGTTCATTTGTAAAGTGTATGTTATGCATGTATATATACCCTAAAAGCTAAATGAAAATTCAATTTGTCATTTAAGTTTTTTTGCATATTTTAGCTCTGGAATATTCTCTTAGTAATCTTATTCATCAGACCTGGTTTTTGTGTACAAGCTTTTTGTAGTTCTGACTGTTCACTCTTGAACTATGCTGCATGTCCTTCCCGAGATATCTTGTTCTAGGTGTGTTGGCACTCTCTTGCTTTCATGCTGAGAGATTTGTATTTTAAATATCTTTAAAATACAAATTTTAAAGATCAAGTGAACATTTCTCATACCTAGAGATCATCACTTCTTTCAATTTTGCAGTAAATTTCTATGCACCAAACCATTCCATTTTCACATTAAAACAGGTTAAACAGTGGACATTCCTTATTTAAACAGAACTGTATGGGTGAATATTAATCTGGCATTTAACTTGCATTGAGGTCCTTTAGCTTCATGTTTCTTAAAAATTTTATCTGTCTTCACACTACCTTCAGAGAATCCATTTTCCTCTTATTGACTAAATGCTATAAGAATTCTGATTAAAATAAAATTATGTATAAAAAATCTGGAACAAGCTAAGACTGTGTGCTCGTATAGCAAGATAATGGATAACATTCTTTAAGTAGACGCTATGTGACAACAGCATATCAGGAGACTGATTCTAATGGTCCAGAAAGCTGTCTTCACTTCTATATACTAGGACTTTTCTGAACTCCTGCCTCTGATTATCCTTTCTGCTATTTCTTTGCAAGTGTTTATTTGGTTTTGTTTTCTTTTTGTTGTTCTCCTTTATACTTAAAAATCTGCTCAGCTCAGAAACATCTACAGATTTCATTGAAATCTGTAGAATGAATGAAACAATGAAACAGTTTTCTGCATCCAAGTTTCTTTAACATCTTCATTAATGCTCTGCAAGGGCATTAAGCTGTTTCAATCAAATCTGTGACACTCAGCATTCTGGCTTTAGTCTTTATCCTCATTTATCGTGTTTTCTGGCCATAACAAATGTTATAGGGGATCAAATATTTCATGCAGTCAGAATAATAGATTAAAAAGCAAAGCCTATTTCCCTCATGAGTGAGTAAGTTATATGAAAATTAAAATAAAAAATAATAAGTAAAATTACTTTCAACCAGGCAAGGAGGATCAGCTCCCACAAAAAAAAAAAAAAATCAGTGTAAAAACACACCATGGGGAAAACAAAGAAGCTGAAGAGCAGAGTTTGTTCTGAAAAAATGCCCCTTCCCTCTCATATGGAGACACTTCAAGTTCTGAAACTCCTATTTTTTAGACATCTTGGGCTAAATATTGTTTTAGAACTTCATGTTATCTAAGCAAAAATGTAATTCATCTCAGCATTGCCATATCTGTCTATAGAACTACAAGTACTGTGAACCACATTATTAATGACAATCTACTGGGTATGGGTCTAAAATATTTTTAATGGAGTAATTTACCAAATCCATTGCAACATAACTTTGATCTCAGCCAATATACCCAAAAAGACACTCCTGAAGTCAACAAGCCCTCTTAAACAGCTTATCTAGTATATCATGATGTGACATAGTGATTGAGAATGTGGCCTCCTAACTCCCAAAAAGATATTACTAAGGTAAGTAAAATTTCATGAGCTGAATCTGAGGAAAACACATTCATTTTCACAACACACATTACCTACATGAGACAGTTTTATCCGTGTAAACAAAAATGATGATGTCTGCAGTAATATCATCTTTGCTCACAGTGAACTCTCTTTGTGCAAGGTAACAGAAGAAGTTACAAGACGCTTTCAGCCATGACACTTACTTACATAAAATAGCAGTGCTGATTTTGGGCTTTACACAGAAGAGCTCAAGTGAGTGTGTGATATCTCATCTTCTTTAGCTGTACTAAAACACTCTGGAAGCAATGGATTAAATTGTGTATGTTTGTAAATTAATTCAGTTGTAAGAACATGTCATTGTCTTTAAACAACAGAAATCTGAAAGAAGTCAGACCATTAGAAGTGTTTCCTGAGTCTGTCAGGAGTAAGGTTCCCTTCTGTCTAAATTCTCTCTAAACAACATACAGAGGAAAAATTATTTTTGTTTAACATATCTTTTAAAGCCGTACACCACAGCAGCACAACGAATTCCTTATTTTTTTCCCCTCACAGCTAGCTGTAGTAGAAGCATCATCAAGACAAAGATAAATTCAAATCCTGGGGTAAAATTATAGTAAGCTGAGAAACATGCCTTGATATTTGGCTATACTATTTACTCAGCATGAAAATCATTTCCCAAGCATTTATTCCAAGAAAATTGTCATTTAATACAGTTAAAATGTGGAGAAAAAAATAAATTAACATGAAACCCTCTTCCAGTTCTGCCAAATACAGAGTGAAAACTGAGTCACTAAATTACCTGGTTATAATGATCTAGACTGTGAAGGAAACCCTGCTCTTTTGGCCTATTTCCCTTCTCTTTCTCACACATGCACATGCATGTCTTGGGTGTGGCATATGAAGACTCCTCCACACATTTGGTCTGCTCTCCTTGCAAAGGCATGGTTTCAATTTACCTTTTTCATTATCTGATTATCTGTGAATAGCTGAGGTATAATAAACTCACAATCTGATAGACACTATATGACCTTGTATGACACAAAGGCATATAATTTTAGGTGTAAGTCACCAAAATAAATAAAAATAAATAAAAAGGCTCAAATCTTTATCTGGGCCTAATTTTCCCTGAAATAATGAAAGTGAATTGTGTGACTCAAAAAAACCTATACATCATGTCTACCAAAGCATTGCACTATAAGGTAAAGTCTGATGAAACCTGAAAAGTTGCACAAAAATGTTTAATACTCATAGCCATCTCTTAACTGTGAACTGACAAAAATACTTTGGGTGTGAAGTTCTCTCATCCAAAAATAAAACAACCGGAGAATTTATATGTTGGTGATCAATATGGGACTTATATTGAATTTACTAAACTGTCCTTTTTCTAACCTTTAGTCTTCTTGCCCTCTCAAGAATTCTAAGCCAAGAAACTTCAAACCAGAACCTTGTATAAGTGAATTGGCAAAGGCTTGACTCAAAATATAACATGGCTGGGTGTATTTTTACACATTCTGTTTTATGGCAATAGGAAGGAGAGTAACTGCTTGTGTTTTCAGGGTCAGTTAAGAAGAAAAGCTTCCTAAGTGAAAATCTAGTGTATTC
>NW_005054404.1:2400637-2414766 GCF_000277835.1 Geospiza fortis | reverse complement strand
TTAACACATTAATTCAGAATCTTTGCTTAATGTCCTGAAATATAGTCTACCATTCTCTGGATGTTCATCTTTTTTGGTAAGGAAAAAGGTCTCATTTTTCAGACTGTGGAATGGGCAGAAGAACTCCCCCTTGTTTCAGTGCGAGTTTGGATTATACATTATAATAATAATGAAAGAAAGTTTGTAAACTAAGTAAACTACTAACTAAGTAACTTACTAAGTGTAAAATGTTCAGCTCTCCACGGTACTACTTACATTGCAAAACAAAAATTGGCACACTATATTTCACTCACCAGGCCAGAGACAGTAAAATTCAGAACAGTTTTGTTAGCTTTATAACAGGTATGAAAACTCCAATGTTAATATAAGTAAAAATTAAAGAAAGCGAAAATAACTTCACTTTGTGCGCTTTGTATTGCGCACTACCAGTAGTCGTAGTAATGAGGCTAAAGAGAAAAATATAGATAAATAAGTAAAACAGAAAAAACCACCTTAATTTTCCTCTTTTTACTACATGATTTTGCTGGGGCTGAGGTACCTGGCTGGATAAGGATGCAGTTGTAATTCAGTGCCTACAGATGTGGAAATGTTTGAGCAGAGAAGGTAAAAAGGCACGGTTCATACGGGTGGGCCACAGGACTGCGCAGACATCTCAGCTGCTGTGTGAGTGGAGAGCCCTGGTGATGTCTGTGCTGAGATCAGCCTGGCCATGTTTATCCTCTGGGAGGAAACAGCCCCCATGTGCCCAGCGTAAGACACTTACCAGGAAAACACACTAAGTGAGCCAAATAGGGCAGATCAAGGCTCACAGCGTCAATTGGCTCAGCTAAATTGGTGTCTACGAAGTGAAGTGGGTCTATGCTCTTCACATTTCAGTAAAACATCTATTCCTTCCCATTATCCCAGAGGCTGAATAAAAGCTGTTTATTCAGAGAGGCCCTGAGGCTGACTTTAGTTTTTTACACTTGCAAAGCATCGTCAAAAAGGCCAGTGGTTCCTTAGAGGCACATTTCAAAAAAAATCAGCATTTATGCACACACTTTATTATTAAAAGTGCAAGATCTACTCTAAAAGTCATTCCACAAGAACAGCACAGATTAAGAGGACTTAATATTTATTATTTCAAACCATAATGTGTGTTGAATATCACCTGTGCCTAAGCATCCAAAACATCTTCCTATAACCATATAAGATGCTTTCTTCCTTCTTTTCTTGGTAAGAAATGTGCAGCTGGACCTAATTAAAAAAATCACTGATGAAATATTTGCCAAGAAAATACTCAAGCAAGCTCTTCCTATATTTCATTTACAAGGCTGAATAAAAAGCCTGGAAAAGCAATGTCTTCCTATTTCTTCTCCCCAAGATGAAGAGCAGGTGTGAACCTGCATATTTATCAACAAGAAATTAATGCAACATTTCAAGATTTTTTTTTAATATAGATCTGATTTGATTTAATTTCATTTTCATTTTCTTCCTTTTTTGTGCTGATCAACAGTTCAGACTCTTAACATCCCTAGGGAGTTCACAGAGAGGAAAAGGAGTGCAAACTTTGGGTTAGGTAGCAGGCCTTCAGTTATCAACTGTACTGGGTGTTCAAGATGCTCAGTAAGGACCAGTTGCAAGCTGTGCCATTGCACTGACGGTAGGTAAACGAAGAACTTTCACACGTGGGTGTTAAGGACTGATGATATAGAAGCAGCATGCCTGCAGCTTTTTGGGAGGAGATATCTAAATATCAGAAGTGACATAATTTGATTTTAATTTGCTTCAGGCATGCATGAGACCACACTGAAATGTTAAATCTGTGACTGCAAATATGCACTGACATAGATCTTTCTTTTCAGAGAGAAGCTTTTTTTTTTAATTATTATTTTTTCAGAGATACACCAAACAAAAGTATGAGTCAGTCATGCATCAATGTATATTTTGGAATCAAAGACAAAAATGATGGTGAGACTAGATTAACTTGCATGACCCATATATAATATGATGTCTCATGAGATTTGCACTAAAAAAGTGCATAAAGACTTGTCTGCTGGGAGATATTATTTCCTTCACCTTATTCTGCTTTGAGTTTCTATTATGCAAAATGTACTTATGAAGAGAAATTTTGCAGTTTAAAATCTCATAAGTTTGTGTGAAAATGCAGATACTCTAAGCTCTCTGACAGTCATCTTGCACCAATTGCAAGAACCTTTTTCTGTTAAGGAAAAGATCAAAAAATAAATCTGCATTGGCAAATATAGAAACGGCCGATGAAGGAATAATAGCTACCTTGGCTGATGCAGAGCAGTAAGGCACAATACTGTTTGCCAATTTTTATATCATTAGTTTTCTCCAAAGAATCCTTAATAACATAACTTTTGATCTCAATTTTTATTTTTTTTTTTTTTAATTTGCCCTCTTGCTTGTTTTGCAGTAGCATCACGCTTTAAAGAGTTAACAATTTGGCTATAAAATTAGGGTGGCTTATTTGCTTAAATACAGCAACAGGAGGTTAGAGCTCTCTAGTTTTATTGTGAAACAAATACCACTTTCACTCTCTATCTGTGTCCTGTGCCACACCAATCAAAGATTATTTAGTAGTGGACAATATTAATCATAAATGTTCTTTTTAAGTTAGGCAGGTGCGGTGCCCACATTGTGAAGACAAGTAAATAAAAATCCAAGACCCAATTAAGTTGACTAAAACATTCTTACAGAATATGTTGAATTTCATCTGATGCATTACACTTGCTGAATAATCTCTTTTTTTTTTTTTTTTGTTAATGTTTAACATTGAAAAATAACGATAAGGAAGAGTTATTGAGCTACCTTTTTCTGAATGTGAATCTTGCAAAAGCACAAGCTTTTTTATAAAAAAAGGACATGTGGTTATCCTAGATTCCACAACCACTGCATAAGCAGTAGTGAAAGTGCTATAAAATTTGCCTGGAATGAATATCATGTATTTTTCTAGGTCAGTTCATAAATATCTGAAAGTAATTCTAAAATTAATCTGTGTGAATAACATATTCGATTAAACAACTAAAAGAATTTTATTTCTGGTACAAATATGGTTATATATAATATATATATAGGTTCATAAAATAACATTTTATAGCAGCAGTGTTAATAAAGTCATAAAAGTGAACCAGAGTTAGTTTGAGATAGCTATTTTTGTCTTTTTTTTTTTTTCTCATAAAAAACCAAAAATATCTGTGGAAAGCATCAACTATTATTACTCAGTGGAACTACCCATTATTACAACCCTCAAAAATTTATTTCTAAATAGAGTAGTACAGTTTAGCAATTTTTCTATGTAACCTTTTTAAAATTTCTTTATAAGAACTGTGAAGTAGCTTCATGTAGAAGATACTTAAGAATTTAGCCCCATTCTACTTTAGGAGTTGTATGGTTCCCATAAATCATTACCCTTATAAACACCACATCATAACCACTCTGAGAAACGCAGTATTTGTAACATCAGGAATGAGTTGTCCGTATTATACATCTGCATATGTCCTGTCAGTAAGTGACAAGGAGGGAAAATTATACATTTCTACTATTGTGACTATAGAGGAAAATTCTTTTACTCTTCCATGAAGTTGATAAGATTTTTCTGGGAGCAGGGAAATCCTTTCCTGTTTTCTGCAATCATCATGCAGAAACAAGGAAAGATTGTTAGTATGATATGAGCAAAAATAGTCATGGAAACTTGCGAGAGAAAATGGGAGCCTATAAATGTGTAGATAAAATGAGAAAAAAAAATGAAAGTGATAATTGAACAAAAATAAAACTATGTAAAATTCAGAGAAAAATTATCACTGGTAGATTTAAACTCCCCATGGACTCAAATGATGGGAGAGTAAGAAGACAATCTGCAGTGCAGCAGCAGAAATTATATAAGAGTTAAACACTGGGCATGCTATTAGTAAGAATACTGAAACTTCATATAAATGTTATTACATTTTTATTAAAGCAAATGATAAGTCTCTAATCACTTTTTGAGTTCCTTCTTTTTCAAATGACAGCTCTAGCTGTTCAGGGACAATGCATGGCTCACAAAATAGGTCGTGTGTCAAGATATACTACATAAGCATATATTGAACAGTTTGTGGAGCAATTCACTATCTTTTACATGCTTTCAATTATTTTTCCTTAAAGGTGACAGAGATAATGAAGATAAATAACATTTTTATTTTTAGACATGAGCACTGAACAATTCTTAAGTAGTTTTAGTAGGTGATACATAAAGGTGGAATCAAGTCAAGATTTCAGATACAACTCTTGACTTCAAAGAGACTGGACTAGTTATTTTATAATGGATTCCATCCTTACCAAATATTTCCTACATCTAATCAAAAGCTGAAGACCAGAACTACACAAACGCACACACACACACAAAAGAAAAATAATAGAGACGGTGATGTGTTCCTTGCAACTTTGCTCTCACCTCAGAATGGATCCCTTTGCCCAGACCTTATGCCCAACTTTATAATTTGTTCACAGGAAACAGGGAAACTTGCTAGATCCATATGAAGCTCTGGCTGTTCATTGTTGTGCTTAAAATTAAACACAAAATTGAAGCAGGCCTGATGATTAGGAAGTTGGAGTCCAATCAAGTCTGGATCTCATTTTTTAGTTCCTCAAAACAATGGAGACATTTTAATTTAGACTGCTTATAATTCTCTTTTAATTAACATATTTTAAAATGACAACCATGGAAAATTTTGATAGACTTGTTTGCATTTATTTTCATGCATCATCAGACAGTAAAGGATTTATGTGACATGACTTGCAGAATATAAAACTGTTTATTCAAAGAAGAATATTTACAAGGTTAGAAATTAATTTTTTTTTCTTTCAACAGTCTTGTTACTTGTGTGTTGTTTAACACATTGTGGGATTAATTCTCACTAATTGCTTTATAAGCACAGAACAATTACCTAATAGTTTTGCTTGTGGAGCATATGGTTTTAACTGCTTCTGAATTAAAAAGAAATAGAAAGGGATTATGGCACTGAATAAGTCTGGAAGTCTAAGAAGTATTTTCTGAAGCTTGTTCATAGAACCACAGAACATCCCAGGTGGGAAGGGACCTCCAAAGGTCTTCCAGCCCAAGGTTTTGCTTTTTTCTGTCAGTATTAAACCTCTCCCACTTCAGTTTATACCCATTACCTCTTGTCCTCTCTGTGTGGCACTTGTGAAGAGGGAGCCTCCATCCTCTCTGAAGGTGTCATTTAGGTACTGGAGTACTGTGTTTAGATCCCCTGCAGCCCCATCTTCTCCAGGTGGTGGAGACATAACTGCTTCAGTCTTTCCACACAGGACAGGTTCTGTGTCCTCTTACCACTTCCGTGGCCTTCTTTTGGATCCTTTCCATACAGCCCACAACCTTTGAAGTGCAGGAACCGGAACCTGGCACAGTGCCACTGGTCTGGCGTGACTGGCACTGGGTGGCATGACCATGTCTCTGTCTCTGCCACTAATGATACTGCAGATGCCCCCCAAGACAGATTTGTCTTTGCTGCTGCAACACCACAAGGCTCACATGCAGGCTGTGTCCACCAGGACCATTAAAGCAAGGCAGCTTCCTGCTCACGCTAATCATAACAAATGCTAAAAAACATCAATTGGTGTTGTAATCTGTTAAATATTAAGGGCTTCTCTCATGGACCAATGGAATCATTTAGGTTAGAACAACAGTTAAAATAATTGACTCCACTAACTTCACACTGTCAAGTCCACCACTAAACTAAGTCCCCAAGTGCCGCCTCTACATGCCTTTCAAATACAGGGATGGTGATTCAACCACTTCCCCGGGTGTTACAGCCCAGCCCTGAGGTGGCATAACTGAGGTTCTTGTCAGTAGATGCGTTTGAGCAGAGGAAAGAGAGTATTGAGCCAATTTTTTGTATCTGTAAAAGTAAAGCAATAAAAAAGTATAAAAATATCCCTTAAGGAAATATGTAAGGTAAAGAAAAGAACAAAAGAAAAACACAAGAGTAGATAGTGGAGAGGAAAAATATTGCTACCTGTGAACCCAGCGACAATTCTCAGTTATTGTAATTTCAATGTTCATTGATTAATGTTCATTGATGGTTTCAGTCCTCATCTGTCAGGGGTGGGGAAGCCCCCAAAACAAAAATTTCAATTGGTTAATACATATTCAGGTTCAGGTGGGAATGCCAAGCACCTCCCCCATGGGAAGAGTTTCACGCTGTCTGTTGCAACACAACACAGCATGCACAGTCCTCTGGTGATTGCCAGAGGCCCCAGGGAAGGTGCTTCAGGGGTTGGTTTATGACCCTTTCTAGAACATAACTACTGCTTCTCATGCCTGCATAGTTGACCCAACTGTGCCTTACCAGAAGAGATAAATACCTTCTGGCTGACATGAAAATGTCCCAAAATTTTTTTGCTAGTCTATGAAGGAACATGCTGAAAACCAATGACTCAGCCACTTTGTACAGCACAGCTTCAGAATAAATTGATGTAAGGTGGTCTGTGGCAATTCTTCACTCAGGGCTCACTAAATGTGGTGGTGTTCACAGGGTTCTCAGGATGAGGGAAGAGATGAGAATCTTGACTCTATGTTTCAGAAGGCTGATTTATTATTTTATGATATATTATATTAAAATAAAATGATATATTAAAAGTATACTAAAAGAAAAGAAGAAAATATTTCATCAGAAGGCTAGCAAGGAATGAAAAGGAATCATAAGAAAATCTTGTGACTGCTCACAGCCTTAACACAGGTGGCTGTCATTGGTCATCAAGTAAAAACAATTTCACATGTTGGGTAAACAATTCTTCAGATGACATTCCAAAGCAGCAAAACATGGAGGAGTGAAGCTTCTCAGATTCTCAAGAGAAAAGATCTTAGCAAAAAGATTTTTCATAAAATATGTCTGCGACAGTGGTCAGAGATTTATTTTCAAAATCTTGTTACCTGGTGAATATCTAAGATTAACATAGGAATCAGTATTGGCACTCACAATCATTTTTCCCATTTGGCATTTCTCAGTGTTTTTAATTTATATAGAAAAAAATCCTTAAAGATATTTTATGAGTGATCAGTCTCTGTGTACTAGAAATTCTAGGCTTTTTGCTGTCTGCAAATAATCTTCCTTTCCCTTGTGCACTGCCTGATTATATATTATCTGTAATCAGCTTTAAAAATGCCGTTGTCCTGAGCCTTCTCTTTAAAAAAATAGCTTTGAATATATTTACTTAGGGCAATAACAACCAAATCAGGAATCAATCAATCTCCCAGAGGGAGGATTACAGTGTACACAGCTTTGTAATTTTTTTCAGTAACACAAAAGACAATAATGTAATCATGAACAGCCACCAAGGCTTTCCAAAGGACCATGTTTGACCAGCCTGGCTGTGCTCTGCGGCTGCTTACATAGGCAGGAAGACGGGAGACACCACAAGCTTAGTCAGGCTTTTGAGATCATTTTCACAGCCCTCACGCTAGAGAAAACAGAGGCTGGAGGAATGGACTGCTCTTAGGCTGGAATGGAACTGGTCGCTAGGCTCAAGGGGTCATTATTAACTCAGTTATTACTGGACTGATTTATGCCCAAATGCACATGGAAATTTATGGACAACGTCCTAACAGGGATATGGCAGATTGCAAGTTATAAATATTTATCTTGACAAAACCATGGCTTATTTGATCTGTGTTGGGTTGTTAGTCCTCAGGTGGGAGTTTGGGCTAGGTGATCTCCAAAAGAACCAAAGAGCATTTTTATGATCTTATAATTCTATTGTCTATGACTACTACTCAGTGAAGATTTCAGCATTATGAGTTAGATGCACCTCCTCTATTATTCCTTTATTACAATCCATATAATCTCAAAATCACAAACTTCAAAGATAACTGTGCTGCTTGCAAAATATTGAGAAACACCTGTCATTTCTTCTTTGTGAAAAATAAATCAACTATCCCATGAATTAACTTTCATCCTAAAACTCTAGATCCACCAATTAAAGTAAAATGGTTTAAATAAAACTTTATTTACTTTATTGTAAAGTTTGCTTGATTTGCTTTGTTGTAAGGTTTCTTTTCAGCCACTTTAGCTATTAAATGAATCCCCCCATAAAAACTCCCCCACCCCGTATTCAGTATAAACAGCTACAGGCTGTCTGATAAGGAGCAGAATGTGATGAAGGAGTAACACAGGCTGAATCACTAGAGGGTTCTTTAGTCTACTAACTTACATCACAGATAAGGTTCAAATGAGAACCCTTAAAAATTACATCCTGCCTATCATGGGAAATAATGGAAAGATTTTATCTGGAGTTTGTAGAGGGAAGTTTCCATTGGTTTGTGGAGGTTTTAGTTTTGAGGGTTTTTGTTTGGGACTTTTTTGTGAGTTTTGTTGTTGTTGTTGTTGGTTTTGGTTTGTCTGGTTATGAGGTTTTCTGGTGGGGTTTGTTTGGATATTTTCGGAAAGAAAATTATTTATAAGAATCAACAGACTATGCTGCCTAGAGCTAATTGTACAGACATAAAGAGTATTTTTTCACCAAGTGTCTCTCAGAAACTTTCTGATGATTTTGTGTCTTTTACCTCACTGAAAACAATGAGAAAGGATATTCTTTCAGGAAGTAATTTTCAGGAGTAGGACAGACTCAAACTCTGTATCAATGAAAGCATCAAGTGTATGGCTTGGTAACCTATGGTATTGTTTCAAATAAAACAATATTCACTATTAGCCTCAAAATACTCACTATTAGCCTCATTGTCCATTGTTTTTCAGTTTGGCTCTGCTGCTGAATAAATAGCAGAAGGATTTGTCCCTCACCCTAGATATAAAATGGTGCTTTGCATTGGTCCTTTAGGCATTTGCATTTATGAAGAAGTGCAGAGGAAAGTCTAAAATGAAAACCTTCAGCAGCTTGAAGATTAAACTGAGATTTGTTGTTCAAGTTACCAATAAGGAATATTGCAGGAAGGAAATTAATAAGGATTAAACATAGGACATTCCCTGTTCTCATGGAAATATTGCCTGCTTCAGCAGTGGGTAATTTAACAATTATTCATATCTCATGTACTTGTAAAAGAAGAAATTAATGAAAAAATATGGCAATTCTTTTGTAAAAGTATGTAATTTTGCTTATTAAGGGGGATGTCTATAGCTAATTTGTGTTTACCAGAACAAATAGTTGCAAGTATTGACACGGGCACTGTGAATTTCATGATTATACCAAAATTATGTTTGGAAGGAAATGTAATATCTTTTTATATTAATTTAGCTTAAATTAATTTTTGACAGAATAAGGTCACCAATATATTTTATAGTTTTCTGTTATTTTCTGCTTGCCTTACTGCCTCTATGTTAAGAGAAATCAGTTTACCTTAAGAGGACTGTGTACTGTCTACATTAACTGAACATTGGATTGTATTTCAGTAGTTGAAATGGAGGGAAGTTATCTATCTCTGTGCCACATTTTTCTTGTCAAGAAACCCTCTCATTTTTTAACCTCTTAGTTCCATTATTATTTATTTTATTTATTATTTATTTATTTAAATTAGGCAGTGATGGGATTGTGAAAGACAAATCATACTGAGAATTAGGATTTTAGGGTGGACTTTGCTATAAGAATGATACTGTAGTAAATGAAACATACTGTAGTAATTGAAAATTTGAAGCAATATATTAAGATGAAGGATCTGCTAAGTCTAGATCCAAAGTAAATGAAGTAACACTTATCTTAAACATTTGATTAACCCTTGATTTTGTCAGGCTTTAGATTTAAAACCAGGAAGCTATTACTTGCCAGAAGCAATTACAAGAAGTTATTCCAAGAAAGTGACAGAGCTGAAGTGTTAATTTCAGCCCTGCAACACTACTGATATTCAGCAGCCTGTTTTTAAAAATGTTATAATGCTACTAGCACCTATCTTAAACCTCCTTCAACTGCTCTCTGACTTAACACTTCCTGTGAAAATCACAGCTTCACACTACTTCAACACTTGTTGCACTTATACAGAAAATTCATTATCTTTAATCATTTCATGCTCTGGAATAATATAGGCTGAGTTTGTTTTTTGGGATTTTGGTTTTGGTTTTTCTTTTTTTCTTTTTTGGGGGGTGTTAGGTTATTTAGATTTATTTCAGGGTCAGGGGTTTGTTTTGCTTTTTTGTGTTAATTTGGTTATTTGGGAGCTATGTGTGGGTTCTTTTTTCTTTTTTCTTTTTTCTTTTTTATTTTTTATTTTTTCTTTTTTTTTTTCTTTTTTCTTTTTTCTTTTTTCTTTTTTCTTTTTTCTTTTTTCTTTTTTTTTCTTTTTTTTTTCTTTTTTCTTTTTTCTTTTTTCAGAAGGCACCAAAGAGCAGACCTTTCTGATTTGGTTCAGTGCTCGGCTCACCATAATGGAGTATGGTAAGACTAAAACTGACATCCTCTTTCAGTCAGTGTACAAGGTTCTTCTGAATTGGTTCTAACATTAAGATTACAATTATTACTACTGCTGCTACTTGCAATACTTGCAGTATTGAAAGTCACTAAGAACAGAACCATTCCTATCTCTTTCAGATATAATATTGAATTGACAAGTCTCTGACTTGACTGACCAAAACCTACCTGAAGCCTTTTTTCCTTTCCATTATTAAAATATATGCAAAGCATATGCTTTGGGGAAATGATAATTTCATTTTCAAAGCTTTTGTTCCTTTTAATTAAGTGTAATGCCAACAAGTAAACACTGGTTATAGTATTTGAACATTATTTTGTTGTCTATTCCTTAATTTCAATCATACTTGTAAGGTTACTATGTGATCAGAAAAAAGGTCTTGGCTAAGTACACTTACAAAAACACTGGTGTGTTTTTTCTCCACACAGTGAGAACATCAAACTCTCTTGAGGTATCTGAGAGGTCTGCATTGATTACAGTAAACATCATGTGTGTCTTTAGACACACATTATGAGACATTAAAAAAATTATTTAAGGGAATAGTGGAAGTAAAAAATACACCTGATTTTATCACAACTATTTTTGTCAGCGAAAATACTAAAGCATCAAATATGGGAAAAATTTATGGCACAGCTTGAGACATAGTAAGAATTTGATTTTGTAGAATGTTGGAATTCATTACTATATGTGAATTGGCATCCTCAGAGGTAAAGGGAGGAAGCAAATTCACACTAACAATAAAGGAGTTAAATCAATGGTTTATGCAGAGGTGTGTGTGGAGTAGTGTACAAATGCATACATACAAGCGTAAATCTCCAGCGGCGTATGTGCTTAGGTTGTTGCAAACCTACCAAGCTAACGTGGTAAGGAATTTTATGAGAACAATTTATTTTCTTGTTCTGTCTAATGCTTGCAGTTTCAAGAAGATAACAAGAGGCATATGGGGTTCTTATCATTGAGAATAAATATGGTATAATTGGCAATTCTAAAAAATACTTTATATCTTGTGTATCAGATATCTGTTTATATCTCCATTTGGATAGAATGACTGGAGACAGTAGCAACCCAGTTGCTATGTAAAAAACTTATATTTAACTGTGTTGATAATTTTAGCATCAAAGGATATCAAATATGTGTGCATTCAAGTGAGTGGCAGCAATGTCAAGTGCTTCATTTAAAATGTCCTGCTAATTAGAAAATTGATTGATTAGAAAATTGATTATTTCTTTACCAATTTAAGAGAGCTTTACTGTTACAAGAAAGTTCATCTTAAAGAAAAACATATTGTATAGCAATAGGAAATAATTATTAAAATGCTAACAGTTTCTGTATTCTACCTAACAAGGACTTACTATATGCAATATATTGACAACTGCAACACAAGAAGACTACTGATTTAACAAACTGAGAGTTGAATGCTGCTTAAAATGAGATGGGCAAAGAATGAGTGATATACATACACACCTACACAAAGGAAACACATCTTTGACATCACATTTAAAAAATAGTAAAATGACATTAAAACATGGCTGAGATTTGCTATTGTGGAAAGAAAAGCAGAAAATTACAGATGAAAACTTGGAAATCTTCAACTTTTTGGATGAACAGGTAGCCATGATTCAACAAAAACCAAGAAAGAAAGATGTCTAAAACTTCATTCTGCTTCACTAGTAATTTCCCCATGTAAGAACAAGTTTATGAAGCTAATTGGAAAAGCAAGCAAGATATGCAAAGCTGTTGTAAAATTCATGTTAGTGAGAAATTTCATTAGCTATTATAAAGACATCAGGGAACAGCTGGCTGTAGTTGCTACTATGTTGCTATTAAGTCTGCTTTAAATTATATTGTGACAAAAACATTTACCATACCACTAGCATGCACATGTTTAAGGTAAAAAAGACTAAATTAAAAATAAAAAAAAAGAAAGTGTTTTTTTTTTCTACAAGCTGATCAGGATGTTAAATTCATCTGGAAAATTGCCAACTCATAGGAGCCCTAAGTTTTAAAAGTTTAGAGGATATCACTGGGATGGAGTTAACTTCCCCCTTAGCAAACCTTATAGTATTGTCATTTGTATTTGCAGGAAGAGTGCTGCGAATGACACACCAGTATCTGGGCAGCTACTGAGCTGTGCCTGCACAGCATCCATTCTGTGTGTTGAAACCCCACCAAGGCTGGTAGGCTGGGTGTGGGAAAGAGACTTGGAGGGCACTAAAGGGATGGGGATGTTCCTTGCCATATTGTTGAGGTCAGAAAGAAGACACAAGAAGAGACAAGGAGAGAGGGAGGTGTTTCTTATTAGGTGATTGTCTTCCAAAGCAACTGCTACATGTATTGGAGCCCTACTTCCCAGGCTGGATATTAGCTGAAGGGAAATAGAGAATGCACCTTGCTGTTTTGCTTTGTTCCCATGGACATCCTTTGTTTTTTCTCATTATACTGCCCTTGTTGGGATCCATGTGTTTTTCATCTTATTTTCTTCCCCATGTCCTGCTTAGGAGGGGGAGTTCAAAATTGTCTTGGTGGACGCCTGGTGGCCTTCCAAGGTGAACCCACTACAGTCCATTCCTGACACTCAATGTGAGGCAGTTTTGAATTTGTAAGTATAATAGTTATTAATTGGCAGACTTGTGTGAGGGTCACAGAGTTTAATTGCTGCCCTGCTCAGCTCTTTATTTTGCTGAGGTTGGAAGCACACTAATAGAAACAATGGCCATGTGCTTTGCCTTGTCATTGATGCCTAGCTGTGCTGGAGTAGCTTTCTCGTGGGCAGGATGAGAGCACCTATCCTGCTCCTAATTCAGGATTGGTGTGGGTATTTTTGATGCTCAGTCTCCTGAGGCTCTTGATCACTTTCAGGTGGGTTGTTGAATATTATTAACACTGTCAGCTTCTTGTCAGGTTCCTGAATCCAATATCATCCTGGTAGAAGAGAGCACAGTTTCAGGGAGAGATGAAAGCAAAACATACCATTAGGCAGGTCGTCCCAGTGTGGCAGGATGTGTGGAAGTATTTGGGTGGGTGTTTCAGGCAGTTAGCACCTTACACAGACTGGGATTTGATATCTGAACCAAGCAAATAATCTCAATTAATTAATGCACTGCCTGGTAGAAGGGTATTTTGCCTTCCCCAAGAAAACCCAGCAGCTCCTAGCACTATTTTGAGGCTTGGCCCAGGTCTATTGAGCCACAGTTCAGTGTTATTGGAGTGGGTAGTTAAGATAGAGACCCAGACTGCCTCTGAAGATGCCTAGACCGTGACAATGATCCAAACTACAACTAAGAACAGCTGAGACAGGGACCCAAACCTGAGCTACAGTAGTGATAAAAACAGTGGAAAAGAACCAGTGGACATGGAGGTTGATGGATCCATAAAATTGATGTCTTTTCCTGGGGACTATGAAATTGACAGAGAAAATAAAAAAGAAACAACCATTTGCTTCTGGAGGATGTTCTGGAGGATGTTCCTGTCAAGCATGAAGGCAAGACAAAATAATCAGCAGGACTTGCTCAGTCTTCAGTAGTCCCATATGGCCAGTGAAAAATTCTGGCGGAGGCCAAGGTTAACAGTGGGCTATTACAGCCCCACTGAAGTCTTGCTAGGGCGCTGCGTTCCAGTGTGGGGAACAGCAATCTGTTCTTTTAATAATGGACGGTCAGGAATGCAATTTAGCCAAACGAGGCAAATGCTGTATCTGAGAGCTGTTTATTGGCAAAAA
>NW_005054404.1:2387017-2400440 GCF_000277835.1 Geospiza fortis | reverse complement strand
GGAGGGGGGGTTGAACGCGGGCAGCCCAGGCAGCGCGGTGGGCAGGGACAGAGGGAGGCAGGAGAGGTGCGAGGGCGGGCAAGAGCCAGCGAGGGCAGGAGGGCCATAAAGGCAGGCTAGGGCCAGGGAAAGGAAGGAACGAGCCTGCCAAGGAACTGCAGCAAGTCCCAGCGAGCAGCGCTGAGCCTGGATGCAGTTAGTTTTTATACCCCCCTTGCCCCTCCCAAAATCTGTCCGTGGAGACCATTGGTCCAGTCCCAACTTTCTTTGGCACCCTTTGGTGGAGACCTGTTCACGACCTGGTTGGAGAAGCCCCTCCAGCGTTTCCTACTGCCTGCCCCATGTGAGGTGCTGCTGGGGTGAAATGCCCCCAGAGACGAGGCTTCCCCAGTTCTGACTGCCCCTGCAAGTGGCACTGGCACAGGGCCTGTCCCCGCAGACAGCCCTGACAGCCAGAGCTGAGGCAAACTAAAATGCTGAGTCAAAACTAGATGGGCTCCGCACATAATGCTAAGTGCTGTTGTGCCACATGCAACAGAGCTCTAACAGGAGGTCTGACAGGTTGCATGCTACAATTGATGCTGTCTACTGGTTTTTCCAAATTCCTTTGGCAGCTGAGTGCAAGCCATTCTTTGCTTTCACAAGGAGCAGTATCTCCTTGTGAAAGCCACCTGGAACTGGCTGTCCGAGGGGTTGAAGCACAATCCCACCACTTGCCATGGAACAATTCAACCTGCACTGGGACAGAAGAGTCAAAACAGCTAGCGAAAGGAAAACACCCAACAAAACCCACCTGTGTTAATCAGTTTGTAAATCTGCTCTTACTTCTTTATGATCTGGCTTCCAAAATGTCATAGACTTCAGGCTTTTGTCAGGATCTTAGAAGTTACCACCATTTATCCAAAAAGGATATTAGTATGTTTTGCTGGTCTTAGCTGGGATAGCATTGACTTTCTCCACAGAAGCTGGTATGGGTGTGTGTTCTGGATTTCTGCTGCAAACAGTGTTGATAGTTCAGTGTTTTCATTCCTGCCGAGAACTGTTTATATGACGACACACAACCTTTCTCACTTTTACTCCTTTGATTCTCTTGCTATCCCACTGGGGGTGAGTGAGCAGCTGTGTGAGGCTTCATTGCTGGCCTGGTTTAAACCATGACAGATGTACCTACAGAAAAGCTCAGTGTCGTGGGAGAAGCAGGCAGAGAGATCTGAGCAAGGTTGCTACACTGCTTTCTCATAGCCTGAGATGGCACATTTATATTTTTTTTCTCAGCACTTCAAAAAGCAGGTAGCCATAACGGATAATTCAATAATGTGGGTTTCAGTTATGCCTGTTTCTTCATTTAATCTCAGTATTATTAGTTGTTATGAATGTATTGACACATGTTGCTAATGATTTATAGAAACTAAGATATGACAGATAAAACAATCATATGTAAGAGAAATTGTGTATATAAACAATGCATCAAGTGAAATCATGCAGTTTGAAGTAAGAATTGGACTTACAAGAACTTCCTAAAAAATTAAAAGTAAATATATTTTCATGTTACCTTTCCTACACCCAAGTTTTGATCTTCTATAGAAGCTTCTTATACAGTAGTTCTTAGCTACTCTGTGAGGCAGATCTAAGTCCAGTAGGAAAGGAATAAGATTTATTTCAAAATTTGCTGGTTTAAGAGTCCAGTGTTGGTTTATATCTAGCAGTCCAGGAGAGCATCTATTAGATGCATTCTTTAGAGGTGTATTGGGTTTGCATGGCTTGGGTGTTGGTATTGGGGGTTCACAGAGGTGGCTTCTGTGAGAAGTTGCTGGAAGCTTCCACCATGTCTGGCAAGCCAACCCCTGGTACCTCCAAAGATGGACATGCTGCTGGCCAAGGCTGTGCCAGTTAGAGATGGTGGTAACACCTCTGTGATAACAGATTTAAGAAGAAACCAAAACAAAAGGTTTTTTTGCAGTTTTAATATTGGCCAGAAAAGAGCAGAGTGAGAACATGTGAGGTGGACAGCTCTGCAGACACCAAGGTCAGTGGAGAAGGAGTGGCAGGAGGTGCTCCAGGTGCAGCCCATGGTGAAGCAGCTCTGCCCCTGCAGCCCATGGAAAATCATAGGGATGCAGAGATCCACCTGCACTCCAGGGAGGAGCCCCACACTGGAGCAGGTGGATGACTGGAGGAGGCTGTGATCCTGTCGGAGACCTGTGGAGAGAAAGGGGCCCTGTTCTCATGTTGTTGTGGGCTGTCTGTCCTTGGAGGACTGCACCCCATGGAAGAGTGACTCATGCTGCAGCAGTTTTGGGAGGGCTGTTGTCTATGGGATAGACTCATATTGCAGCAGTTCTCAGAGAGCTGCTGCTCGTGAGATGGACTCACACTGGAGAAGTTCATGGAGAACTGCCTCCCAAGGGAGGGACGCCACAGTGCACCAGGGGAAGGACTCCTCTCCCTGAGCAGCAGGAGAAGCCACAGGTGATGAACTGACCTCATTCACTCTCTCTTTGTGCTGCTGGGGTAGGAGGTAAGGTGCTTTTGAGGGTTTGTTTTACTTCTCATTATCCTGCTCTGATTTTGTGAGTAATAGATTCACTTCATGTCTCTAAGCTGACCTTGTTCTACCCTTCATGGTGTTTGGTGAGTGATCTCTCCCAGTCCTTATCTCAACCCATGAACCCTCCATTAAATTTTTTCTCCTCCTGTTTAGAGGGAAATGAGAGAGCAGCTCTTGTGAACGCCTGGCATCCAGTCAGTACCAACCCATGACAACAGGGTTGGGAATCATGTGGTCCCTTTTGTTGTACTGACTTAGAGCGTACTTATCTGGACTGTCCTAGAGTATCTGGCCACTCTTGTAGGGTTTTCTTCTTTATGAGAACATGAAGTTATTTCAGAGGTACAAAACAGTGTATGACTTTGCATGGCGAGGTTTTAATAGTGGGGGGGCTATAGGGTTGGATTCTCTGGGAAGATGCTGGAAGCTTCCCCCATGTCTGATGGAGCCAGTGACAGCTTTCCAAAGTGGACTTGCTGCTGGCCAAGGTTAGCCCATCAGTCATGGTGGCAGAGCCTCTGGGATAAAATAAGAAGTGGAAAAAATTATTGCACAGAAGTTCTCTCAGCCAATGAATAGTGGAATGAGCAGATGTGAGACAAACAGCCCTGTGGACACAAAGGTCAGTGAAGAAGAAGGGGGAGAATGTGCTCCAGGCACCAGAGCACATATCCCATTGCAGTTCATGGAAGAGACAATGGGGATCCATTGTTGGCTCCCTTCTGCCTATGGAGCTCCATGGCAGAGCTCCACCTGCAGCCTGTGGAAGACCCCACTCTGTACCCCATGGAAGGGATCCAAGATGGAGCAGTTGGTGAAGACCTGCAGCCCATGGAAAGTACTCACATTGGAGAAGTTCATGGAGCGTTCACTGTCTCCCATGGGAGAAACCCAGTGCTGGAGTAGGGGAGGAGTGAGGGGAGTCCTACACATGATGGAGAGGGAGACGCAGAGACAGAGTGTGAAGTGACTGCAGCCCCCATTTCCCATCCCTTCATGGCACTGGGAGGAGGAAGTAGAAAATCAGGAATAAAGTTGAGCCCAGGAAGGAGGGAGGGATTGAGAGAAAGTATTTCTAAGATTTTTTTCCTCATTATCCTGTTCTGATCTGATTGAAAATAAATTAATTTCCACAAGTTGGGTCTGTTTTGCCCATGATATTAATTTGTGAGTAATTTCTCTTTGTCTTTATCTCAGCCCGTGAGCATTTTGTTTTATTTTCTCTCATCTGTCCACAGAGGTTAGGACACCTCTGGTAGGCACCAGGCATCCAGACAAAGTCAAACCAGCACAAAATTAAAGAAGACTAATGTATGCTAAGAATTAATCTTAAAAAATCTATTTTCTTGATGTCAGTCAACTAGTCAAGCACTATTTTTTTTTCAGAAAATCCACCAAAAATGCTGCCTATTAATGTGTCTGGGTCATAGCTATTAATGTGTCCTGATAGTAGGGGTGCTACTAAGCTGAAGTGGAAGAGATTCTGCCTTAGATTCTGCCTTTCTTCAACATTCTAGTAGTCTTTATTTATTTTGATATTCGCTCCAAATTTAGAATCAATTCATATGCTTTTAAAATGTAAATATTAGAGTCTCTCAATGTTGTATGACTAAATTAGGAAAGTTTGACCTCTTTTAACTTTGGAAAGGATTAAATTTTGATATATCCATTATTTCTCTTGAGGTAATTTTAAGGACATATTTAAGATTTTCTTTTTTGTGTATGTGCAAGTGGACTTCTTTACAGTCCTAGCAACTTTGACCCATTGGATGCGGAGGATTTTCCATGTAACTGCTTCCTGGAAAAGCAATTCACTCATTACTGAGTGTGAGAGTTAAGAAACCAGCCTCAGCATGATAGTGAGGGTTTGTGAGACTCTAAGTCAAATTTTGAGGGTTTTCTTGGAGAGCAGGAGTATCTTGGATGACTAAGGGAACAAAGAAGGGGCTCGGGACACAGTCTAGAGCTGTGACCAGGCTTGCATTCACAAATTGGCAACATTTTCATAGTATGCTTTTAAAAAAATATTATAATCCTATAGATCATTTATGCCACGTTCACAAACTTGGAAAGAAGTAAAGAAATCTTACTGGAATGTAACTTATTTCTGGGATTCTAACTCATTAGCATTGCAACTACATGTTAGGAAATTATGACCTAAAGATATACTAACAAGAATATCAATCTTGGCTTCTTGAAAAAAGAGTTTGAAACAGTCCTTTTCCTGAACAAGTTTAATTCAATATCTGTGTCTTTTCCTTTGGGGGTTCATTTTTCTACTTGAGCATTCTATTACTACAAACTGCTACGTCCTGAGAGGGAAAAAACATGTAATTTCAACATATGCAAGCAATAATGTATAAAAGAAATCATCAGCCATGAAATAATGCAATTTGAGAGTATAATGAATCAGTCATATAGAAATTACTGCATAAAATTATTTTTAAAAGTTATAGAACAAAATAAGTAAATGCTGTGCCATGAAGTACTGGATGATCTCTCCAGACATGCATAAACACATTATCCCTGGTCATAGCCAAGCATGATTCATGGCAAAACTCTTCATCCAAATTTGCAGGGAGTGGTTATTTAACTTATGCTCCAGTAAACAAAAAAAAAAAATACAAACCGCAAAAGTAGTAAGAAATAATTCAAAGTGCTAAAAAAGAACTTCAGTTCATATTTGTTGAAGATTGCATGCAAGATGTTTTCCATTACCATCTGTATGGCTGATTTCCTTGTCAAGTGAGCAGTTTGCCTTATCTCTCTCTTTGAGTGACCACATTCACACCTTCCTTGGGAGGGGACCTCTGCTGATAACAGACTATTGAATATCAGTGCATGACTGATAAGAACTGTAACATCCCATTGTGAGATGCTCTGCCCAGAGAGAAGAGCCAAGCACTGCTACCCTGATATAGTCTGAGATTCTAAAACTCCAGCGGAACTTCTTTCCACAAGATTCACCAGAAGAACAGTGGCTGCCTTTTTTCCTCCACTAGATCTCCAGAAGAAGACTACATCCTTCTCTATAGATCCTACTTGCTCCAACAGAACCACACCTGATACTTTAGAGAACTGCAGCCCCATTTTCAATCTGACTACCACCCACACCCTGACCAACAAAGTGTCAAGTTGGGTTCTGACTCTGTCAGTGTTGTTCTAGTGGACTGCATTGTTTTTTTTATTCTTTTTATTTCTTCCCTATTAAAGAACTGTTATTTCCTGCTCCCATATTTTTGCCTGAGAGCCCCTTAATTTAAAATTATAGCAATTCAGAAGGGTGGAGAGGGTTTACATTCTCCATTTCAGGAGAGGCTCCTGCCTTCCTTAGCAGACTCCTGTCTTTCCAAACCGAAACAATATTACTATCATTCTTTAAGCTTATATTTTGCTATATTCAAATGGTTTATAAAAATGCATGTTTTGAGGAAGCAAGCCATACAGATTTTCTTATGAGCTGAATCACAAAAGAGAATGTGTATTTGAAATATTTTGGTCTCACATGTGCATTGTTTCCATTTTTGTAGGAGATCAACTGGAGATCAACATATTTTGCAGGAGACCAACATATTTTAAGATTTGTCCTCTCTAAGCATTCCCTTTTTTGTGTCAATATAAACATTATTAATTGGCTGTAACTTTTTAAGTAGTACATAAAATACAAAAATCACTCATTTTCACCAAGTCTTATTCTGTTTAAATCTATGGGAGATCATGCAGAAGAAAGAATGATCAATGAGACAGGAAAGAAAACGAAAAAATTTCCATCTTCCACAATTTCAATTGGAAAATCTGCATCTTAAGTAACAAACTGATGAATATCTAAATAAAATGTACATGACCTGAAAATAATTATTTCATAAGAAAAATTTTCAAGAAACAAATTCTTAAGCAGAAGATTCACTTACTGAGAAGGTTTAATCGTATAATGTTGTTTACTGAGCTTATATATCTTATAAGTTATTCTTCTACAAGATTTTCCAGCTGATTAAGACATAGTGAAATCTGCGAATTTTGGATGCCTGAGTTTGATCTCACTTTTTTAATGTCTTCTCATTAGTCAGTGGAACAGTCACAGAGGGTTCTTTTCTTAAGAGCAAGTAAATATTATATACAATAGATAACACTCATACTCTTTTACTGTTTCTGAAGAGAGTTTCAAATATCAATATTATTAATTTACTAATAGCTTAGGCTGTTTTCCAAACATAAGCACAGGGCATGATAAATCACTCTTTATCCATTTCTACAGAAGGTGGCTTTTCTAGAGAAGACTCGTATTGCTCATAGTGCTTGAAATATTAATAAGGGCTGATCTGTAAACAGTTCTGTGTCTAAAATTGAGTGGAAAAAACATTAAAAAGTTTTAAAAAGCTGAAAAAAATACTGATATTTATAAGGAAAGATGATCTTATCAGAAGATGAAAAAGAAATCCTCTTCAAAGGCATGGGGCGAGATCTGATAATGTAGGGACTCAGAATTACCAAAAGAGTGCTTGATGTTTAAGGATTACAATTTACATTGCACATTACATGGGACTACACACAAAAGTTTACACTATCTTGAGCAGTGAGATATCTTTAAAATAAAAAGAAATTGGAAGAGCCTGACTGACCAGACTTCCCAGCCAAAAGATGTGTCGTCTTCAGTCTTTCTCATACCTCCTGATGGGAGGCATTGTCCTGGAAGAAAATCAACAACTCAAACATAAAATTTTCATACAAACATATGAAAAATAAACTGAAGGAGTTAGAAATACAGTTGTACAGTCCTTCTGAATCTCTAATGTGGCATCAGAGTTGAATCTCAGAGCCTGAAAAGGAAGATTTTGAGAATTCTGGGATGACAGAGCACAAGACCAATCTATTTGGCTCTGGAACTTGCCATAGTTAGAATAGTTGAAGAAAAGACAATATTAAGGCAAGCCCATTTTTATGGTTTGTCTCTTGAAAACCCTAAATTCTAGATTCTATCCTAGAATTCTTCTTTTTAAACACCTAAGACATGATCTGGTATCTGTCACAAAATAACCTCTTTTGTATTTTACATAACAAATAAACATTTCTAAGATGTATCTGAAAGAGCATGCTAGAGAGATATATTCTTCTATATCTCTTTTTTCCCCCATTTGTGCTGGAGAACCCTAAAAGAACGTGGAAATATTTATGCTAAAAAGCACGCAGATTTGGGTGTACTGGGAGGATTAGGAATCCTTTGGATTTCAAGTTGCTGCAATTGAAAATGTTTGCCATATAATTTCTTTTTTTTTTCTTCCAGCCTGTACATACACTTAACTCAGGTTAAAGTGAACCCTGTTCACTCAGATTAGAAAAAAGAAAATAATTTTCCTTTAGGATTTTTACAAAAAGGTTTTGACATATGTAGTAGGAGGGTGTTGCGGCTTTCAATAATTCTGTTTAGGTTTTATTACATTTTCTAAGTACATTTACTAAGTTTTCAAGTTCACTGGTTGTCTGAGAGAAAAAGGATTTTTAGCTAGCAGAACCTTACTATACAGATGTTTCTCATAACTTTATTTCTTTTTTTTTTGTAAATTTTACTTTCAGATATGTTTTAAAAGTATCTTATTTTGTGAATCAAACTACCTCATCTTGTACACTGGACCAATCTCATTCAATTTTTGGATACAGGCAAATTAGGGACAAGACTTAAGTGCAAAAAGTCATAGTATTGTGACACTAATTGCAGTCAACTCACTTATTCAGCTGAATATCCGCTTATCATTTTATACTTGAGTCTTACTTTATCTCTAGAATATTTGGAAACTGCATTGATAAAAACTGGGGAAAAATAAAATAATTGATTGTGCGTCAAAATTTATCATTACAAATAATTTTTAAAATGGCATTTCTTTAAATATATTAAGTAATGTCTTATTCTGTCAGTTTTTATCAGCGTATAAAATGTCACCGCATATGTACTGTATTCTAGGTATTTTTCTTTAAGTACAGTACTTCTTTCTATACACAATGTAGTTCCTTCCCCACTGTAATCCCTGTGTGCACATGATTATTCCTTATACATATTTTATTTGTTATTCTCTTGAGAACTCTCATAATGATAAAATTCCATATGAGAAATCTTGAATGTAGAAATCACTGTGTGTATGGGTGTTTGTCTACTACTTTGTGTAATTTTTGACCTCTATTTTTTTGATTTTATGTATGGAAATTCAGACAATCAGGCTATCATTTTTGCCATTAGACTTTCTCATTCCATTTTGTCTAAAATAAATGTGATTCTGAATACATTTTGCCTGCAGGCATGATATTTTTCATTTTTCTTTTAGCTTTATTTAATCTTTGTTTTCTCCTCATTTTTCTGATGAGTCAGATTTTAATATTTTAAAATGTTAGATTTTCTTGTAGGAAGCAAATATATTATAATAATTTTAAATGTCATTAAAAAACATGAACATGTTCGGACCATAATCAAGCATTCTAATTTTCATTTTTACGTGACACTGCTTCAAGTAAGGAGAACAATGGCCAAAATAAATGTTTGTGCTCACTATGTTTTAGCAGCAGTAAGATGAAAGGATTTAGGGTGACATTACCATTTGTGATGGTAATGTCAGAGACCAGTAAGAGAATTAAAAGTAACTGCTGTTCACAATATATTTAGAGTGTGGTTCTGCCTTGAGGACTCCTCAGTTCTGTGGACTTGCTTGCTGCGTTGTTCTTTCCTACCATCCTATGTTGGCAGTGTTTATACACTCAGATTTGAGAACTTTGAATGGCCAGTGTCACAATCCATCCTAGTGAATGGATGACGTGATGGTTCGTAGGGGTGATTTCAGGGTGCAAAAAACTGACACCGTACAAGGGGGTTTGCAGTAATAATCAAAACAAATGCACCTTTATTGAATGACCACAGCAAAATGCAATAGAGAGATTAAGGGAGAGAAAAAGATAAAGAGAGAGAAAAGAGAGAGAGAGGTGGGGGACTACCAAACATAGAGACGAAGTCCATTGGTCCAGTCCAGTCAAGGATCTGCCTGTTACATCAGGGAGATCTCAAAATCTCTAGGTAACTCAGAGGTTTTTATTATGATAATTCTATTGAAAATTGTGAGGGGGGGAGGGGAAACAGATACAATAAGGAATAGATGTAACAGGTAGTCTATGTTCTCAGCAGTAAATGAGAGCCATTGTTTTCTTGGTCCAGTGGTCACAACCTGCAGGCAAACATCTCGCTTTGGTCAGCTTGCCTCCCCCACACACCTCCCCCAGGTTTGGGCTTTCAGTGCCAGTCCTTGGAAGGAGGAGAGGGGCCTTCTCCCATTGGGGTTTCATGTCTCAGTCCTTGATGGAGAGGCTTCTTACATCTCAGTCTGTCTGTCACGGTGGTTGCAAATGAGTGAGGGTCTTCTGTGGGAGACCACCTGAAACTCAGGAGAAGTCCAGCTAGGCCAAGAGGTAGGACAGCTTCCAAGGCTATTGTTGCAAAAAGGGCACAGTGCCCCTTCTTCTTCTCATTGGGCTCAGTGTAGCATACAGCAAGCAACACCTGTGAAAACAATAACTTAACACTGTGTTTTCAGCTCTCAGGGCCTTGTTGGCATGTGACTTTCTCCTTCAGAGCCAGAGATTCTAGACGGGGGCGGGGGGGGTCTTCTCTTTGGTGGTCCCCCAATGACGATTGTGAAGCAGATGATGGAAAATTTAGACAGACTCTCGCAGCCAGTGAAGAAAGTCAGGGCTGAACTGAAAAATTTGGAGTGGAGGAAAGATTTTTTTCAGTCCAAGCTCTCATGGATCCAACTACATTTCTCTCAAAGAAAAAGAGAATAATTTTAAGAATTCTTTCTTTAAGAAAGTAGAATTTTTAATTATTCTGAATAAACCACATTATTTATAGTGAGAAAATTTTAACAAATGCAAAACCAGGAAGAAAAAAAGTAAAAAGGAAATGGGAATGACCAGCCAAGTTTTGACATTTGTCAGAAACATGTTCAAGGAGAAGGATTTGCCTATGGGTTTAGACAGCTGCTCAGTGTACAGGAGACCTGTATTTACTCCACATCTCTGTCACACACACAGGAAGAGGACTGTAATCATCAGACTAGCTGGATTTAGGGCTGGATTGCTTAATCTCTTTTATTAATATTGTACTATTCTGGATACTATTCCATTTTTTATATAGTACTTTAATATTTATTGGGCCTGAGACTTGCACACAAGTATCTTAGATCTTAGTTGACATTCCTGGAAAAGAGAAAGGCTTTTCTTGTTTGGAGTTTTGTGTGTTGTTTTTTTGGTGTTTTTTTGGGTTTTTTTTGTTTGTTTTTTTTTTTTTTTTTTAAGTCCATCGTATTTTGAAATCAAATTCAATGTCTTAAAAAAGAAGAAGCAGAAGCAACAGCAGGTCAAGGTACTTTCTCAATGTCTCAATGTCACTGAAGCATGCTAATCCCAGTGAACAGCCTGTCGGAATGCCAACACCTCCAAAGAGACTTTGGCTTAATGCAGTTGATTTGATTCTAGAAGGTACTGGGCAAATCTCAAGAGGTAACATGGTTTGAGAGATACTTAACAGGAAACCCAAGATCATGGATACTGTCAAAAGCAGTACACAGAATAGAGGGAATGCTACACAAGGTGAATGTTAGTTCCACCTTTTATTTCCACCCCCTGCCCCCAGTATTTTATTACTTCTAGTGAACAATTTAAATTCTGACTTGTTTTAAATTAGTAACTTGCTCTGATCTTGCCAGGGCAGAGAAACCTCTGCCTCAGTGAAACCACAAAGGGTGCAAGTATATGATTACTTTACATCATGTATTACATTCAATTCCTTTCCCAATCATTAGAACGTCCTCACTGATTCCTGATCCTGGTCCTTTCTTCTATCTTTCCTATTAGGAGGTCAGCTATTATGAATGTATGGCTTAACTTTGTCCCGCTCCATGCAAGAATGTTTAGTCTAAATTCACCACCAGCATAATTTGTTTCTTCTCCTCAACTCCTAAAAAAACCTCCAATGAGGCAGCAAGGGCTGAATAGCCAGTGTGGGTAGTCATTCACCAATGAACAAATATCAGGTTTCCCTCTTATTTTCTCTTAGCTGTATGTGGAGATTGTATCTTAATAAGAAACATTCTCAGGTCAGCCAATAGATGGGGCTACAGATTCTAGGTTTTTAATGGCATTTTCAGCTTTGCTTTTATTTTGTTTCCCAAGTTTAATAAAAATGATGATCCTTACTCCTCATTTCTATCAGATATATTTCCTTCTGACTAGTGAGTATTAGTTCAAGGGTTTATTTTGTCTACCTTCTTTTTTTTATAAGACATCCTTCATGTATTTTTGTACTGAATCTCCTTAACCAGATCGGCACCCTGGAATAAAACTGACTTCTGAAACCGGCCGCAATATTATCCTTTAACTTGGTATAATCATCTCTTTCTTCTATTAACTCTGTGAATCCCACACTACTTTTTGTCGCTTTGTAATTATATCCCATCACACATCTAATACATAAGGAAAAATAACTTTCCCATCTGCTACTACAGTGTTTTAAATAAATGTATCCTTATGTGCAAAGCTTTCCAAACCTTCATTGATTTCTCCAGTCCGCAGTCTGCTTTTCCTTTATTTTAAGATTGAAGTTATGGAGCTCATGGTCCCTCTTTATGTCTTCAACATGATGAAATCTTTCACAACCTGTCAATTTTAGCTAAATAAAATGCTGTCAAATGTAGCTTGTGGTATCGAACCATATCACTTGTGGTAAATAATTGCAAATGGTGTTCCTCTCTTAAAGGGATAGAATTATGTAATTAAAGGTTGCATTATTTTCCTATGCAAGGTAATATTTATTTTCTCTTTGGACAGTTCATTTGCTGACTACTAATAGGAATTTATGTATCTGAAATTTTCAGTCTTGAAAGTCTATATGCTAGAGAGTCCTCTGAGTTAATAAGCTGCAAAAATCAAGTAACTACGAAAGTCTTTAAAGGTCAGATTTTTAAAATAAATAATACTAAATTCTGGTCAAGGACACTTAAACTTATTTTTAACAGTTGCCTACACTTTTGAGTTCTTGGTAAGAGGCTTGAATTACTAATATTTTCTTCTATACAGTTAGTCTTTCTGCATATTGTTGGAGCACAATGTCTTTGATTTTACTGCTCTTTACAGGGATGAAGTAATGGATTTGAAAATAATTTATAGGAATTAAAAAGCATTATTTTAGGCACCTGCAGATATATGTTTTGTACATAGGCCCCTACTTCTCACAAAAACTCTTTGAAATGGAATTACAAATAAGACTACTCAACTGAATATAAAATTCAAAACTACGTGCTAAAGAAATGTTACCCAATCAGGTAACAGAAGAATACAAGCCAAGTTTTTTTATCAAAAATGGGTTTCTGAAACAGTTGCAAAGAAATTCAATATGAGAAATAGTTTTGAGGATCAATTTACTTATGGAACTTTAGTTGTAAAATGAACTTCCAAGTAATAATCCATCTCTATCTCTATTCATTTCTTTATGACACACACAATAGCACTAAAACCACTGTATTGGAGCTGGTGCTACAATTGGCTCAAAAAAAATCAAATGAGTTTTTAAGTAATTTACATGTTAGCTTCAAGGAAACATAAAAGGAAATATTTCATCTGTCAAGGAAATATCTATATTGCCAGTAAATACAAGATATGAGATTCACTGTATTTTCTTCAAAGAGGCCTTAATCGTATTTTCCGCCCAAAGGAGGTTTCCATTTTTTGCCCATGGTGTGAGATTAATGGCTTATTTTCTTGCAGATTCTCAGAGAGGGAGGGCAGAAGCTTAAGCATTTAAAAAACTGGAATTGAATCTTTGCAATTGTGACCTACTGCCAG
>NW_005054404.1:2386639-2386955 GCF_000277835.1 Geospiza fortis | reverse complement strand
GCTAAAGCGCTGCACTTCAGAAATTATAATTTAATTTCTGTCTTTTAGTACATGCTCCTCAGACCTTTTTATATGCATTTGGAAGTACTTTAGGCATTATTTAGGGAAACTTCCATAAATTCTGTCTCTTCTACAAGTCCGGTAAGATTTCAACATACAACTAGAAATAATAAAATATAAATAAACAGATCAAGCCCCTTGAGGATAAACAGAAGATTTTCCCTGAAGATACTTATCCACTGACTTAGGAAAGCTAAACACAGTACTGCTGACTCATGCTGATATTTTTTGTGACAAAATAATTTGAAAATGTGCA
>NW_005054404.1:2359342-2386619 GCF_000277835.1 Geospiza fortis | reverse complement strand
CAGCAGGAAAACTCTTGGAAATAGTTTGTAGACATTTCTATACCTCCTCTCTATGAAATTGCATGTAGAAATTCCCTTTTATACAATATGAACTAAAATAACCTTTGAAGTGTGAAAGTACTAGAAATGCGTGTGGTAATACAAAGGCAGAAAATCATACATTTTATGGCTCCCTTTGTGACTTTTCATTTCAAACTTAACTTAGATAATTGCCAGAATATTCACTAAAGAAACACACTGTAAGAAAAGAAATTCTGCCCCCAAATTCAAAACTCTCAAATAGTTAATCTACTTTTGCTGGAAGAAGATCCTAGAAAGAATTTACCACTACCCAAATTTTACACTGTAACTCTTTGGGAGGAAAGGAGAAAAATTTGGGCAACTTAAAAATTATATCAGGTTTTGTAAAAATTACAAAGAGTAATGTTGAAGTCACTCTAATGTATGCACAGCAACTACCATCTTCATCTGAATAAACAGCACTGGTGAACTTCGACTGCACAATTGCTGAAGCTACTTGCCCAAATAAAAACAAAACAAAACAAAACAAATCCCACAAACAAACCAACAAAACAGAACAAAACAAAAACCCAAAAACAAACAAACAAAAAACCCCCCAAAACCAAACCAAAGACAAAGCCACAAACAAACAAAAAAACAACCAGTCGACAAAAAGACCAAAAAAACCCCAACCAAACCAAAAAACAGAAAAAGAAAAGTTGAAGACTGTGCTCAAACCACTTATTTAATCTCACCTTCCAAAATATTTGCCATTACATCAAAGTCACATTTTGGCAGTAGCTGCTGTTTTCAGCATAACAGGCTCACCTCATCTCTGCTGGAAAGATTATCCTTTGATCTGGCTGTAATGAAACTTCAAGGCTTTCCTCATCGAGAGAATTAGAACATATCTTGTTCTTGATCCAGATAAACACTATGAATTACTGAAACAATATATCACCTTAGATATTTTATTTCCTGGGAGGCAAGTCCATCTGGATTGTTTCTCTGTTTCATCTGCAGTGTGTAAGGTGACTCGGAGAACAAATGTACTCAAATCAGCATATTTAGGTCCAAAAGAATTAGAATTTATCCAAGATGCTTTGAAGACTTACACTTGCTCCTTTCTTTTTAGAAATTTAAAGACCTGAGAGACAGATTTTGAGACAAAAATGCTATGAAGAAATTTTTTTTTTCAAACACATAAAATCTTCTAAAAAACCAAACATAAAAAATGGACAGATGGGATCAGTTAATTGGAGTTTACTTCCACAATATATACCATGTTGAATACAGTCACAATTGTGTAAAAACCAAAGGCTACCTTGTGACAGTGGTCACAGGGGTTTTCAGGATGAGGGAAGAGACGTAGCTCTGACTCCATATTTCAGAAGGCTTGATTTATTATTTTATGATATATATATTACATTATAACTATACTAAAGAATAGAAGGAAAAGTTTCATCTCATAAGGCTAGCTAAGCTAAGAATAGAAAGGAATGAAAACAAAGGTTGGTAGCTCGGGCAGAGAGAGCGAGCCAGCTCTGCCATGAGTGGTCACTAATTCCAAACATCCACACGAGACCAATCACGGATCCACCTGTTGCATTCCACAGCAGCAGATAACCATTGTTTACATTTTGTTTCTGAGGCCTCTTAGCTTCTCAGAAGGAAAATCCTAAGAAAGGATTTTTCATAAAAAGATGTCTGCAACACTACCTCAAAGGAGAACAGATTCTGGAAAGAAACAGGAATGTAATCCAGATAATTTCTGGATTTGTTTTTCTGCAAATTGTTAATAACAACAATTATAATGATTTCTGCAATTGGTTTCCACTACATATACTAGAAAGAGTGGTGAGATACTTCTTGACTCTAATATAGAAAGTGTTTACTCTGAATATTTAAGAAATAGAAGTGCATCTATAAAAGACACTGTTCAAGACTGGGGAATAAACAAAATTCCTTCATAAAATAAAATTATCCTAAACAACCTTCATGATAGAACTTGTAATTGTGCCTGCTAGCTATTTTGTATTTCTGATGTAAAATTCACTTGGAAATCTAAAAGTTCTACTCATTCTATTAAAACACTCAGGATTGTGTGAGGGATAAATTTACACACAACTGCCTACTTCACTCATGTGTAAAACCAATACCGAGTTTTCTGGGGATTCTAAATATTAAAAAACTACAACCCAGAAAAAAAATAATCTAAATTATTTACAAGAAGAGTTGTTATTCTTTCTCATATTTATGAACATTGATGGTTTGTGTAACTTATCTCTATAGTGAGTTATGTAATGCACAAGAGAAATTTTTACATGACTGTTTCATGATGCAGTGAAGCATTAAAAAGGATGTAATACATTAGATTTCCTGAAAGGTTTATGTACATTTTGATATATTTAGTGAAAAAATGCGTTTTAAGGGTTAATTTGATTTTTTTTTAAATCCACCTTTCAAATATCCTGTTATACAGAAAATTCACTTAAATGGTGCATTGACACATTTTAGTCCATTAGAAACAGGAACAGTGAAGTTAATATGCTAAAATAATTTGTAAAATATGTGAAAATTACATCTAGTTTCTGTGCTCCATGAAGCTTATGCAATGGTTCCTTCATTTTCATCTAGCTGCAGCACAACAGAGCAGCGACCTGTACCATCGAGCAAGCTAAATGCAGTGACAACTTCCCAAACCCTTTTCCAATAAAGTGTAACTGTATCTTCTAAAAGGATATTTAGAGACACATTTATCTTGCCTAACTCCTTTGTCCTCACTTCAAATCTGGATTTGTAGCATTTCCATCATTTGGAGACCTCAGAAACAAGGTATTTAAAGTACATTAGTACAAAAATGTAAATTGGTACTTTAATACAATCTTTGGTTTTAAGTTGTCCAACATTAGTATTTTAAACATTCTTCAATTTTGTTTCTTAAGGGTAATGAGTAAACCATTGTTATAAAGAAAAATTTGGATTCATATAGGTACAAGTAACATTTACCACAGTTTGACATCCTAATAGTATACAATAAATATGATAATGTCTACATATAATTTTCAGACTGTAAAGCTTTATTATTACTGTAATGCTTCTTAAAATTATTTACTTCAAAAGGCATCACCTGTTTTTTTGCAGATGGGAAAGTTTTTCCTTTTTCCTAAGCATCAAGATTGCACTATTACTCAGGAGGTAATCTATGTCACCACAGAATGAATATCACAATCCTTTATCCTTCTTCAAAAGTGATTTTATCCATTACTTTTACCACAATAATCCATAGCAGAACACTCTTCTGCTGTTTTTGTCCTGTTGTTTCTTTTCAAAACTTTACATCTACATGAAATCCTGTGTGGATGCAAAAGCTAATTACGTCAGTTATTTCAATAATTCCTCAATATATATAATTTTATATATATATATATAGGATTTATATATATACAATTTCAATAATTCCTATATATACTCCTCTTCTGTACCTCAGTCATGTTTTTGAAGCTCTTATTCTTGTTTTGTTCTTAACATAGGTTTGAATTTTTTTTTAATTACATTTTTTCCCCCATTTGTGTTTTTATTGAAGAGACTCTTTTAGTACTTCCTGCTGTATGAAAAACCAGAAAAAATCTCCCAGGCTAAAAGGTGAAATATTTAAGTATGTAAGTAAAGTAATAACAGTTGTCTATTTTGGCAAAGAATAGAAGGAATTCAACTTTTTAACTTAATCTTTCAATACATTTCATTTTCAATGTTTTTGAGCTTCTATTTGATTGAAGTCAGAATAATCAGTTTTTTTTGAATATTAAAGGAAAATAATTTTAGTCAACCAGATAAATTTCTGAAATACAGATGACTATAAAATTATCTTGTAGTTTCTTGAAGAAAAAATGTGATGTGAAAACTCGTTTTTCCCAAAGGGACTCTTTTCACTACGCATTTTGTTGCCTGAAGAGAAGAGAGAAAGCTGACTCAGTGTCTCTAAATAGCATCAAAAGTCCAGTTAATGTCTAATAACTGTTATGACTTTAAGATTAGAAACAGGTGATCCAAAATAATATGCATATATAACTTCAATATTTGCATGGAAGATACTTTTCATAATTAATGACACAGGGAAATATGGACTGCTGAACATCTACTCCAACATCTCTGAACTGTTTAACACCCAGGGAGGACTACCATATCAGAGCCCTGAGGAAAGAGGAGATTAAAAGTGCCTGATTCTGGGTGAATTTTCTGGAGAGGAGAGAGACCGGATAAATGCAGCTATGGTTATAAACACCCAAAACTACATCAACGGTATAGAAAGATATCTTCTATTATAGGACAAAAAGTGTATCAGTTACAGAGTGATAAACACTCTGAGTTAGTTTGGAAACCTTAAGAAAAACTGCAATACTACTTTCTTCATAAATATAATTTATTTCAAGAATTTTACTACTTGATGTTTATTCCCTGTGAGAGTGAAAATTGCCTAATGAATGTGTTCATACATATTACATATCTAAGATCCTGACACAAACACAGTGGATGAATGAGAAGGGCATTGATATGCAATAGGATGACAAACTACAGCTTTTAATTTCAGCCATATTGGTATATGCCTTTTCATTTTATTTCTAGGAGCAAAGTATCCTACCATTGTCAACTTGGTCCCTTTCTCCAATCCCTTCACACAGAGGGAATCATCACTAAAAGCCAGCATTGAAAGCTGTGTCCGTGTCAAGGACGATGTCTGCCGGCTTTCTACAAAGTTTGCCCATCACTGTTCATCCTGTACATCAGTTTTAGTTCAGACAACCATTTGGTCTCCACTTAAAGAAAATTTTGGCTAGCTGGCAGGTAGTGACCTGCCACTAGCTAGGACATTTACAGTCGAGACACATACACATGGCACACATCTCTGAATCTTACCTTCTAAATTACACTGACCAATACCAGACTTGGTTTCCTGATAAATGATCATTGCTGTCATTGACCACAATCAGCTCTGCTCTTCTGCATGTTTTATAACTTCATTTTCTATTTCAGCTTCCTTTTTGTGAACAAGCTGCTGTTGGGAAATTCAGTTGTTGAATATCCTAAATGCTGTGGAAATACATTCCTCTGTGGGAAAGACACATGCTAACAGCCTAAGTTGCATCACAAAAGATGAGAACCAAGTGAGATACATAGGCTTGACATTATTTACTTTCTATGTTTTCTCTCAGGTCTAAAACATTTCAAAACAAAATTTCCCTAATTATACAATTAGGGAGTCAGGCACTGGCACCGGCTGTCAGAAGAAATGCACTAGTCATATCAGTGGACTCTAAATCCTGGCATGACATTCCTATCGCTGTAGTATATTCCCTTCTACTTGAGTGACCATATTCAGTTGCTCCAGGCTCTTCCCAGATCTCTTGTGAGTCCAATGTTCAATTTGTTGGATGAAGATTTGAAAAGTGCTTCCCGCAGGAGGGAGAGGAAAACCACATGAAAAATTCCAGTAGAGAAAATGAGAAGGACAACACTAAGGAACAGAAATAAGACAAAAATTAGTCTCAAACCAAAGTACTGATAAGTCAGGTACTATCATAAAGGAATGGAAACAAATCTCATTGAAATTCAAACTAAATTGATACAAAGAACTTTCACCATTACTGCTGGTTTACATTCTGCTTTTCTATAAAATATCATTATTCTGTCTCAGTTTCTAAAAATGTTCTGGTTCATGCAGTAGAGAGAAAAGCATACCTCAGCCAACCAAACCATCAGTTGGGAGAGGATGGGCACAATACAACATGTCACTGTTCCATTTCAAACACAGGCCAACAGCAAATATCCAAGGAACTTTAACAGGAAGTTAAAGTTGATATCCAGTGAGAGCATCTAGTTTTGTATATTTGACAGTCTATTTTCTCAATCTGATACTGCCAGTGACAACACTGGAATCAAATTACTCATCCTGACTGCCCCAAAAATACTGTCAAGTGATTTAGAATCAATTTCTCATTTGCACTGGACATATTGTGCAAAATTCCAGCCTTCAGACCAATATTTCTTATTGTATGGCTTCTGCTGTTCATAAGACTACGGGTCTTTGAGTCATTTCCAGAAAATAAAAATTAACAACCTCACAATCTTCATGGCTAGTGAATTTACTACAGTGGAAGAAGCTAACAAGTAATACCCAGATAGAAACCAGTAATTAGGGGGTCTTCCCCAGCAAAATTTCTGCTGAATCTCAAGCTCCAAGCCTATAAATCTGAAGATCTGTGAAACTGTCATATGAACCAATACAAACTGTATCCAGATGAATTTTCCAAATCAGCAGAAATCTCCTTCTATTCATTGCTATTCCCAAGGGCCAGGTCTGAGAATCAGTCTCTAACTAAGAAAGATTGATGACACAACTTCTTGTGTCATTATCCAGTCTTGGCAACATAGTTCTAAAATCTACCATTAAAAAAATTATTAAAATCTTTATTAATTTGAGGATCTTGGAAATTAAGTTTTCCATCCATTTCTTGACTATATGTATATATGTATAAAACACTCCGGCTTTGTCTTAATTGAAACCTATCAAGATGATTGAGTTCCACTTGGTCTACAGATAAAATGATTTATTGAACTTCTGTGTCATCAAATGCACTATTTGAAATTTTAATTTGCATATAGGGACAAATTTGTTACCTTATTTGAGAAATCATATTGTTTCATTTTTCTTCCTTGTTTCTCCAAAGTCACTTCCAGTAAACCATTATTATCTGATTTCTCACATATAAAGACTTTTAAAAACATAGGTGATATTAACCCTCTTTGTTTCTCTTTCTGACACAATACAGAGGATTTGGTCTTTATTAGATAAAAGAAAGAGTGAAATTATATAAAATCAGAAGTGTAAATTTGGAGATACATTTAAGGTTTGAATTCTGAGAGTGGAACTAAAAATAAAGGAAGGGAATGCTACAGCTCACTGACAAAAAAGACTGTGAGAAGAAGGTCATGTGGTTGTTCTTTCCCCCAAAATTGTCAGTCTGTGAGTTGGAGCTTCATTAGATTCCTTGTATTAAGTTTAGTGTTAGCTGTCCCCTTAGTGATGAGAGTAAAAACTGACGAATGAAAAATATCATCATGTGAATTCTTAAAAAGTCTATATGCTCTATCCTTGCTCTTTACCTTCTTCTTTCAAATGCAGCATGAATCCATGATGAAATATGTCTGTCATTTGAAACAGTATCTATGAATTGCACAATTAGAAGGGGGAGAAGATGAAAATTAAAAGATTTCTTCAGTTACCTGATAGAATTTCAAACTTATCTATTTAAAATGACAGCATATTTTTCTCAAATTTAGATCTTTTAAATTAAATTTATTTAGTATTCAGATAACAAGAAACTTTTAAAAGAAATTTAACAAATGTGCTATTTTCATTTCAGAAAAAAAAAATATAGCTGAAATACAGACTACCATGCACCCAGATGGCCAAGAACACCAAGGGTATCTTGGCTTGTATCAGCAATAGTGTGGCCAGCAGGACCAGGGCAGTGACTGCCCCCTGTACTGGGCCCTGGTGTGGCTGTACCTCACATACCATGTTCAGTTTTGGCCCATTCTCACTCAGAGTGAACTGAGGGTCTGAGGGAGCTGGGGGTGTTTACCCTGCAGGAAAGGAGCTTTGGGGGAGACCTTGTTACTCTCTGCCTCTACTGGAAAGGAGGGTGCTGCTGAGGAGGATCAGGGCTTTTCTCCCAAGTGACAGGATGGCAGCCTCAAGTTGTATCAGGGGAGGATTAGATGAGACATGAAATAAAAATTTCTTCACTGAAGGGCTTGTCAAGCATTGAAATTGGCTGCCCTGGGAACTGTGTACTCAGCATCCCTGTAAGGGTTGCGTATGCAAAAACTGCATAAATGTGGCACTTGGAAACACGGTTTAGTGGTGGACCTGGAGAGCTGGGTTAAATTTTGATTATCTTAGAGGACTTTTCCAATCTCCATGATTTTATGATTTTATTAGTTGTTCTTATTTTCTCATTTTCCTCATGTCAGGCTCAGCCTAAATCTTCTTTTCATTCTATGAGTGCCCTGAAATTGATGAAATAACTTTGAAAGAGAATGAAGGGAATTTCAAAAGCTCCTAATAGAAGGTGGCACCATCAACTTCTGTACCATAAAGTGAACAGAGTCAATGGATGTTGGGCATCTCTAAAGGCCCAGCTAAAACTGAGGAAGACCCATAAAACAAAATAGTTATAAAAAAGCAAAATAAGCATCATTATTGTGGCTTTTTCTGCTCTTATTTAGGAATTCAGATACTTATTATACCTGTACTACCATAAAAGTTAGCAAAAGAATACAGTGAGTCTGAAGAAAACCATCTGGTTTATAATTTAATACAGCACTCTTCAGACTAGAGTGACAGACAAATGGAAGAAGCTAAAAAGAAGTATTTATGGTATACATCTTACCACATACACATGGCATGTAAAAATTGGTGGAGATAAAGCTGCAATTTCATAATTATAGCTGATACAAATAATATTTAGAAAAACGTACTTACTTTACAAAGATGTTTTGAGAATTCTAATCTTGTTTCAGCTAATTTAGGTCACTGCTACTGTTTATGAAGTAGAGGAAGAAGTATGTACAACATGCTTTAGACCATTTGTTGCACCACTAGGGAATCAATAATGGACTAAATAATATTAATGAACAATTAAGGAATGAGAGATATAGGACACAATAACAGCATGTATCAACTATGTATTCAGACTAAAATTCATGATAATAAATCAGTGGTAATCAAAGTAGTCAGACTACAAAATATGTTGAAGTACAAAGTAGTTACTTTAAAGATTTGTTATGTTTTCTATGGTTTCCTTCATTGTTTTCAATTTTCTGGTAAATTCTTACTACTCTTACCATTGGTATTCTCCCTCTTTTGCTATTGAAAACTTTAGTCTGAGCTCCTTTCTTTGCCATGGTCTCCTTTTCTGTGCTGGGTTTAAGCCCTAAAAATACTATAAAGTCATTAATGTTACATCAGCTTTCTATCATGCCTGTTTCAACAGCTCAGGCTATTTTGCTACACTGGCATTTAGGAGAAGATTTCAAACCCAGTAATAATTTTGTAGCTATAAGTAATTAAGACGCACATACAGCTGAAGACTTGCACTGTATTTACATGTCTGCATTGCTGTAAGTGCTGAGAAAACAATAAAAAAGGAGTGTAATCACAATAAGGCAGAAATCACTGCCATGGCAGTGATCTGTAAGAGGTACCAGGCACCCTGGCTCCACCCTTTCCATCTGCCCCCTCAGCAGACAGGTAGGACCCATGAACTGCCTGTGGCTTGGTGCAGCTGCAGAAGGGCAGGCTGGTGTGAGGAGCACAGCAGGGAGGGGAAGATTGAGGCAAAATACAAGCCACAAATTTAGGAAATAGCAGGAAATTTTAATTGGGGGGAGGGGGGGGGATTGTAGTGAGGGCCTGGGAAGATGAGAAGCTTGGTTTGCTTTCTTCCTCTGTTGGAATTAAATAGACAAACTATCCTATTTTAAATGCCAGTAAACACTGAATGTGAAAGCTGCTGGGCTTCAGTTTTCCTTCCTTTTTTTTTCTGGTAACTTAAAATCTACCAGGAACCAGAAGAGATCTGCTGTGTCAAGCTCCCATGAGGCATTCTGTAGATGTTACTTAGTTGGGAATATGCCGGTATACTCTGAAATACAACAAGAGAAGCTATTAACATAGCAGCAGCACGTGTTGTCTGTAATATAAAGGCAATTTTTAGGCTTTGGAGGATAGGGGCTCTAGATCTAGGGAGCTTTGGAGAATACTTGAACACCCACTCCAAGTGAAGGAGGAGGACAGCAATTAGCAACAGCCGTACAAGTAATGGTTTAACATTTAACTGTAAAAACACACAAACACCTCTCATGTAAAGAGTACAAGTAATGGTTTAACATTGAACTGTTAAAAAAAAACTCAACACTTCTCATGTAAAGAGGACTGAACATGCTCATTCTACTTGAGTCTGTAATATACACCTACAGGGAAAAGTAATTTTTTACATAGAAAAATTATTTCAATACAGAATTTTTCTAAACAAAAAAAACCCCAACTTCCTAATCAAAATGACCTAGCATTTGAACTTAAAAACTTTCAGGCTCAGCAGTACTGATTCTAGGGTTTACATATTTTGTTCCAAAGTCATAAAACCTTCACCTTCCCAAGCTTGGAATGAGCTGAATAATAGCTGCATGAATTTTGATTTCTAAATTGATAAGAAGAATTTCATTGTAAATCTACCAATCTTTGACCATCTACTGTAGAGTGGATCCCTGATTAAGAATTTCTGGAAGACATTTTCACCTCTACAGGTCTAAGCATGGATGTTCTCTCCAAGTCCATAACTCCTGTTGTTACAGGTAACCAGGAAGTAGGGCCTCAGTTGCTCATTTAAAGTATGGGTATGGAAGGACATAGTGGTAGGTCTAAGAAACCAGCTTGGATAGCTCCTGGTTAATGACATGTTATGGGTTTATAATTTCTCTTAAAGTGTCCTAGTAAATACACTGTAGGTTCAGGTTGATTGAAGGCAAGCTACAGGGCTCTGTATTGTGCCATAAAATAGCATTTGCCAGGGATTTAAGATGTATGGTTTTTCTTGGAATGCTAGTCTGGTAATAGAGACAGTTGGGAAGGACAGAGAGTTTATTCCAGCTGCTCTGGGGGTTGTTTATGTCCTAACTTAAACTCTCATTATATGAATTTTAGGAGAAAAAAAACTTAGAAATAGTTTGGGGAGCAGATAATTCAGAACTCCCTTGCTACGAGTTTAGTGCCCAAACTACTCATCTCCTTCTTCTGTATGTTCTTGCTCTGTCTCCCTCTGGTCCTAAGCATCTTGAGTAATTTATTGTATGATGGCTTTTTGCCCTTCCCCTTCTTCCTCCTTCATGATGAGGAGAAACTGAGATGGAATTAAATTTTCCTGATGACAGATATATCCTTATTATTTGTATTAGTTTTTACCAACTACTTATTTCTATGCATGCTGTGTCTTATTCTCCCAAAGTACATTTGACATAATTCAAGTCACATGCTCTCTTTATCTTGACAGATATGTACAATCCATTTAGGACATTGATAAGAAATAGAACACTGCAAAGATACAGGTGGGATAGAAAACATAATAGACTTTTGTTTGGAGTTTCTTAGTAGAGTTTAAATACTATTTGGCAAAACCAGAGACCCTGGCTTCATCAGCATAGTGTTTAGAGGGTTTAAGGGAGGAAAAGTAGAATAGACTCCAGAGGAACAGCAAATCTCCACATAGAATCTTTTTTGCCAGTTCATGGTGGAAGGCTGCACTTGTCCTTCACTCCTGTATTTCTCATGTGTTTTTCCTCTTCTTTTACACCATGCAAATCACACAGGAAGAGAGAAGTGTGTGTGTTTTTGGATGTCAGTTCAAAAAAAAGAGCCCCAATATGTAAAATTAGCACTTTTGGGAGAAAACTTCCCTTAACAGACTGTTTTACATCTCATCATTTCCCCAGTACTGCCATTCACTGTCATACTTGCTGTCATTTTCATGATCAGCAGTGACTTGAAATTGATGTGAGACATAATTGGGAATGATATAGATTTCTCCACTGCATTTGTTTGTGTGAACGTGCATCTGGGGTTCATAATTTTTCTCCCTTGACAGAATTTTTTACACACAGAAAACAGAGCCAAACATTATTTTGAACTTTATTCACAACCTTATTATTAGTGAACCTTACTGAAACTCATTCTGATATGAAGTCCTCAGTGGTATAGGGTAAAAATTATTACAAATTATTTTAATTTATTAGAATTTGTGTGATATAGGTGTTTAATAAATTATTGGATGCTACAATCAGAGTACTATGAACATCCTATATTTAATCCTATTAGAACATCAAATAGATTTGCTTGGGCAATCTTAAAACCAAATTCTTAGTGTTTGACTTAACACCATTTAAAAATATATTTTACATATATTTTAAATATGTTCATTTCAATAAAAGCAAAAAATGAGGCAACTGCTGTTGCCTCATTTTTAATATTTTTTACCTTATTTGTTTGAGAAGTTCTGGCTTAAGATGAGGGAGGTTTAAAATTTAAATAGAACTTATAAGCAAGATCGTGTGGAAGATGTCATAGTTTTACTTTCTTTAAGACACCACTGCCTTCAGAAATGGAGTCATTATAGCCTTTAAATGCAGTAGGGCACCTCAACCAGTGCAATGGAGCAGAGACAAGCCTTTAGTATTACTACAGCAGTGGGGAAGGGGGGAAGAGCAGCAGTGATTAATACAATTTTCTCCTTTTTTTTAGTGTACTTCATACTCTGAAATAACACATGTTTTTATGAAAAATGCATGTATTAAACAGAAGAAATAAGATGACGCAATGATGTCTTTATAAATTACAGATTTGCTTACAAATTGACCTAAAAATTTGAAGAGGAGAGTATTCTTGGGCTGTAAATTCTAACTCTTTGACTTAAAAACACGTTTCAAAAGATTAATCCTACCTATTAAAAAAGGATGAATTTTTACAGAAATTGCATCCTTCTTATCTATGGTGTCTGGCCATTTTCAGGATCTTCGCTTCAGCGAAATGTGAGCTTTGGCCCAACTATACAGCTCATTTCTTGATCCCACATGTGATACAATCTCCTGAATAGCAGTCTTGCTCGTGGTACAAGTTCATGTTCCTTCTAAAGGAAGGTTCCTGTGCCCCTGGAGAGAGCTGCACATTCCCAGTGCTTTTTTTTGTGGAGCTGCTGGTGCTCAACCAGGATGTTTTAAGTAGCTACACTGGTATTGAATGAGTCAATGGTTTAGACAGGGTTAATTTTCTTCCAGGGTTAATTTTCTTTAGCTCCTTAACTAACATCCATGCAGTTTCAGATGAGCATGGCAACGGCAGAAAGAAGGAGAAAGCTTGTTCAAAGAGCCAGAGACTGAGGATTTGGATAACTCCAAGGAAGGGATGGAACAGATCATTGGATAGCTTTCTATGTGAAGCTACTTACAATCTTAATTCAACCACAAAAGCTGTCCAGGTGTTGTACTAGACTACATGTAGGGGCCCTTCTGAGCTCTAACCTGTCTCCTTCCTGAGGATGGAAGAAGAAATTGAGACGTCATCAATACTGTGCTTGTGGTTCAAGTTCTATGTCAGCAGCCAATCTTGTCATCAAAAACCTAAGGTATGCCAATTTTTTTTTCTGAGTGAAATATGTAATTAGCAGATCACGGAAATACGTGTTGAATTTGCTAAAACTGAGAAGAAAGAAAATGGATTTTAAAAAATAATTTCAAAGAATAATTATTTGTTAATCAACACGCTGGGATTATGAAAAGATATCATCTATTCCCCTGCTACTCTTATTCTGCTTTCAGTACACCAAAGTATACACTTGTTTAGGAAGATTTGATGATGAAATTTGTATTTTTTTTTCTCTGCGAAACCTATAGAGTCTTTATCTGAAAATGTGCAACTTTAAATTCCTTATTGAATTAATTTGAAGATCTTAGAATTTCTCTGTTTATGTTCCAAACATTTTGTCCCCCATATATTTGTTCTGCAGTTACTGCCTTTTCAATAATTTATATATGCAAGTAAAAACTTTCCTTCTCACCATTCCTTCCTTTCTGACCCTGATAAGGGACCAATATTGACTTTTATGGCTGTAAGGATCAACAAGTACAAAATATCAAGAATTAATAAACCCATTTATTATTTTTAAATTATATTAACAAGTAAACAAACAGAAAAGGTTGAGTAAGAGTGGAATGAATCTGTACTCAAGAACCAGATAAAGAAAGAAACACATTGGACTAGAGATTTTTAGATTAGGAGAAATCATGAGAATTTTCCTTTCCCTGCTTGTTTACTTTCCTATGTAAATTTCCTATGTTTATTTCCTGAATACAGTGATAGGACAGAATATGGTAGAGATAATATTTTTGTCTCTAAAGAATTTTTCTTCTATACTTCTACACAGTAGAAGCAGTTTTTCGTAGCAGCAGTTTTTTCGAGATCCTCTGAAGCAGTATATTTTTTGCATGTGAAGATATCTTGACTTCTTGTGACTAGAAAGAAACACAAAGGAAAATGTGAGAGAGCAATTTATCCTCATATCAGTTCTGACAAGCTGAATAGGCAGGGACTGAAGCAAATATTTACAAATAGGCAAACTCCTTCATAATTTATATACAATTTCTGTGGTGTTATATGTTCTATCCTTTGTTTTTGCACTTCATTTCTGTCTTTTTAAGAAATTAGTTAAATTTATTTTAACTTAAAATTCACATTATTATTACTATTTGTGAAATTACATTATTATTACTCTTTGTGGAATTGATGGTTCCAGATGAGGGGACAGGAAGAAGCTGTTCCCTTTGAAAGCTTTTGCATCTTCAGCTCTACCTGTCCAGACATTCTAAATATGCTTTAAAATTATTTTGTGGAGAATTAATTTTCTTTGAGGTTATTTTTTGAGAGCTTTATTCCATTTGCAGGTACTCCAGCATTTAAATCACAGTAAATCACAGGAAAATATTCTCACAAGGATCTGAAGCCAAAGGAGATTTAATCTGAAGTTGTATCTTTAAGTAGTCTTGGCTTATGTGTGAAAGTACTGGAGAAAGGCCTGATGTGTATCATGAATCCAGTTCCTTATTTTAAATAACTTTAAAAATTTGAACAATGTCCATCCAAGCTAGTAAAAATGACACTACTTGAACTCCTCAAATACAAGCTGCATTTTTTTGTCAATTGTATGAAGCATAATTAAAAAATAACTGTTTCAGAGAAAAAATAACTAAACCAGGTTTGAGTAAGATAATAAAAGATTCCTCATTGAAGAGCTAACCTACAATATACTGTGAAGAAGTTGCATAGTGTGCATGCTCTAACCCCAAGTTAAGCAACATTGAAAATTTTTTCTATAAAGGCAGAAATAATTAGATAATTTTAAAAAAGAGAAATTGGACAACTGAAATGAAAGAGATTTTCTGGTATTTTACAGTTCAAAGTTTAGTTTTCACTCACTGGTTTTCTTCATTGGTTTTCTATAACTAATGAAGAAATTTTATTGCAATTAATGCCATAACAATGAGATTTTCCTCATTAATTAATTGGAAATTGATTAAATATTTACTTTTGTGTTTAGGGACCCAGCTCTGAATCTTCTAATGAAGTGGTTGGAAATTGCAAGGGTAGTGTTGGCATCAAAAACATCATCTGATGTTTGGTGATTAAGCTAAAGTTGGAGAAAGAGGAAAAGTATTGTCCCCAACTAAGCTACAGCATGAGTAATGAGGGAAGAAGTTTCCTCAGCTATGGTGTACATTAGTGTACCTCTGATACTTTCAATACTAGTAGTTCACAGCAGTTTGATATGTTCTTGTTAAAACTGCTTACTTTTGGATTTTCAACTCCCTCTACCCCAACCAATATGACGAATTTAAGAAGATAAGCCCCAAAACATTTTAATATATGCTTCCTTTCAGAAAAGTGAACAAGCACTAAGATTAAAGTTTAAAAAGATAGACCTTAAATAGTTACAGAATATCAGACTACCTTCCTCTCATATTTTCCGTTTCTTTCATGTGGCTTTTAACTGGAATAATTTCAGTTAGTTTTTATGTAGCTTTTCTCTTTTGGCAACTAAACTTCAAAAATAGCTACTAATTGAAATCAAATTCTACTCTTCACTCTTTTATCAGATTGGTTTTTTTGATTATTGAAGTTCTGATTCGAAATTTTAATTCTGTTTTGTTACAAAACAGTGATTTTTAAATGAGTTTATTCTTGTACAATAGGAAAAAACTTGGTGGCCACATCTCAAAGGTATGTAAAGCAAGGAAAATTTAGATATCATTAGATAAAAATTAGCTATATTTAGTTTACCAGACAATGTAAATTATTGTATCTGTACCTAGATATTTACAGAATTTCTTTAATAAGCCATGTTTTAGTGTTTTACACTAGAAAACTTGTCACATTAACATTTCTGAAATATGGGAAGTAAGAGAAGTTTATTTTTCATTATTTTGTGTGAAAAGTTGGGAAAAAGTCTGTCCTCATCACATTCCTATTTTAAAATGCAGTCTTGATAAGCCCTAAGATCATTGACTTCAACCACTAACCTACCATTGCCATGTTCATTGCTAAAACGTGTTCCCAGAAGCCACATCCACAGGTTTTTTGAACATCACCAGGGATAGTGACACCACCATTGCCCTGAGCATCCTGTTCCAAAGCCTGACTACCCTTGGGGTGCAGAATTCTTTCCTTTCATCTAAACTAAACCTCCCTTGGTAAAATTCAAGGCCATTTCCTCTGCTTCCATCACCCCCTTTAACCAGGCCAAACATCCCCAGCTCCCTAAGAGGGAAATATAATTTGCTAGAGATCTCCATTGTTTACAATAATTCTGTATTGCATTAATACGGTAAAAAACATTCTCTTATTTGTTTTGGTTCTCTTTGCTTGCTGCAGAGGCTCTTGGCTAAACACAAACCACTAAGTGTAAAGACAACAGTGTGAAGGTTTTGCAGTTCTTAAGATAATGTAATGCTTAAACTAAAATCCCAGGTAAGCTTGCATATTGTGAATTTTTTTCCTGTACAGGGTCTCAGTGGTTATCTCAAGCTCTTGAAAAGATATTTCATGACCTGCTCAGGGTTTCAGTGTACTAGACAGTCCTTTTTTTGTGTGTTTCTATTATCAAAAACGGCTTTGAAAACCTCATAGAGTTTTTGTAATTTGAGAGCAGAATAATGCCACACATTTTCATCGCCACCCTTGCTGAGATGCTCCTAATGCTTTTTTATCATCATTAATTTCTGTCCAGTAAAAATTACACAGAACAGCATGAAAAATCCTAGATCTCCTACAATAGTGACTGTTTTATTTTGATTGGATTCTGGACAAAAAACCCAACCAACCAACCAGCCAATCATACTCACACATGCATACACACACACTCCAGAAGCCAGGAAAACAAACCTGCTTCAACTATTCTGCTAGAGTATTTTTACTGTATTATATATATTAGGTTATATGTTATTATCATATATGTTATGTTATTATATCCTCATTATTATATTGTGGCCAATTACATATGTTGAATTATTATGTTAATTTGTGAATCTGCATTCTTAATTAATTTTTAAACATTTTAAAGTTTCTAACACATAACTACAATCACTCTGTAGTGTGTAAGTGATTTCTATCCATAATTTCTCACAGGAATAGCAGTGAAATTCTCAACAGAGGTAAGAGCTGTAAAGTACTGTAATAGAGGCAAAAAATTCTTTCCTTGCTCACTAAGGTTTCAGATAAATACACTCTTGATCTGAAACTTATGTCCTTGTCCTGTAGTGGATAGGAAATAAAAAGATAATGAACAAAGAGACATTGTCATGGAAATGGGGAAAGTCTGGGAAGTGTCAAGGAAATACATTATTTGCTTTGCCTCGCCAGGAAAGCTCTGTTCCCTGCATATATATTCTGTCCTTGTGCTGTGATAACAGGGGAAGAAAATAACAAAGCCAAAGTAGTATGGTCAGAAAATTTAACAAAGGGAATTTTCTATGAATTAATAGTTAAGGCTTCTGGTATGTGTTTTCATGTTCAGCGATTCAGTTAATATGCCATTATTTGGATGATGAGCTGTTTTGAGAAGTGCCTTCTTAGCCCTAGACTACAATGTAAGCAGTGGAATAGATGCTTAAAATGGCCTTGTCTGCAACTTTTCTCAGCAACTTAGGAAATTAACTTCAGTATTAAATGACAGATTATAACCTATAGTACTGACCCTAGTCAGCATAGAAAGCAGGTGGTAAACGCATGCTTTGCTAACTGATCATGCAGTTGGGACACAGCAGCAGGGAATTTTTCATAACAGGTTAAAACTTAAGTCTTTTATTGGAAACCCTAATTCATCAGTAAACTAAAAAAACTGATTTCATTACAGATCACTTTCTCTTTCTCCCTGTCCCTAGAGAAAAACTCTTAACAGCCAACTTTTGGAGGTTTCTTTAAGCAACCTTCCTCTTCATATACCTAAAATGAGAGAAATCTTTGATGTGATAAAAGGATCTACAGCTCTTACAGTGTGAAAAATAACCTGCAGTTAAATTTTCTTATATAAAGTGCACAAGACAATATGCACTTTGTATAAGAAAATTTAACTGCAGGTTAAATTTTGCATGTTCCATACTTTTAGCACAATCATGATCTTATCTTGTGAGTAGTCAGGTATTTTACTGAGAGGTAATTTCCCAACCACTGCACACTCATTTCTGTTAAAAACATGAAGTGTTTAGGAATTTTTTTTTGTCTTGAATGGAAGGTTGTTGTGAGACTCTTTGTTCTCAAGGCTGAGGATTCATAGTGCGTCAACCTCTGAATCACTCTGAAAGTAATTCTATATAATAATAAGGAAGGATATTTGGAGAGGGAACTAATTCTTTGTCTGGTGTCAAGTAATTTATTTTTGTACAGGGAAATATGCTCTCTCCTGGGTTCACCACCCTTTCCAGTTCATTTTAACCCATGAGCTGTTGCCTGCTTTCAGTAAGAGTGTTAACTTTTCTGACTCAGAGTCTGATAACTTCACTACTCTCCCGATTTCTGTGATGATTGGACAGGCCATCTTGAGAACAAAACGTTCTTTTCTTTTTCTTATTTCCTGGGTTTTGTACTGCTGACCGTTTGAAAGAGTTGAGGAGTGTCCATGTGTTACATGATGCTGTCTTTAGCTCATTCATGCATGATAAAGCTGGGCTTATGATCTTCTCCTTATGTTAATGTTTTTCTTAAGGTTTTAAAAGTTCTTCTGTTAAGTTTCCATTCTGGCTAACTTAATTTATTTCAAACAGCCAGCTGATCCAACATTTTTTTCTTTCAGCTGCAGGCATAAGAGATATTTATGTTTCCAAGGAATTCCATCTCCCCTTAAATTTTTCTGTGGCTTTGATCAGTTAGAAGTTTACTACAGGAGCAATCCCAGCAGTCAATTCCATAAAGGGGATAAAAATATAAAGGTAATATTGCTATTAAACTGAAAAAAAAACCCCAAGATAAAGTTGGAGAGCAAAATTCTGACAAATAATATTTATCTGAAAGAAATATACAGACTTGACTTTCATAAAGGACTTCAGAATTTCTTCTTCATCCCACCTATTTTTTTTTTTTTTAATAAGTGGATCCTTAAGGATATAGAAAGGGAACATACCGCTTATCTTTGACTAAAAGGCTATTGGGGCCTACATTTATCTTGACAACTTGAATTTAACAGGATGATAAAAAAAATTTACTCAATTAATCGCAACTTTAAACTGGTCAAAAGTGATAATATTTATTTGATCTTCTGTATAATTAAAAAAAAAAAACAACCAATATTTCAAAGGAATATGTACATGGTTTAACTAAACTCTTACAAGAAAATTTTGTTGAGAAAATAATCCTCAAAAATCCTATGGGCTTTTAAAAGAATGATTGACTGCTTTCTGCCTGTCATATTCTCTGTAATCAGAAAATCAGAGTTGTGCCACACATAACAGCATGTAAAATACAAGATGTACTAGACACTACCAGCAAAGCTATGGGTTTGGAGAATCTGTGAGTGTAGAAATACGCAGGTTCTTACTGATTTTATAGGCCTGCAATTTCATGATATTTCCAGAAACATAAAAAAATAGGGGTTTTGGGCTCAATGTTATATTTGAAAATTCTGTCGTCTTGTAATGGAATTGGACATTCTTTGTAAAATATTTTAAAATTTGATGTGCAATTTTATATGTCTGATTCTTGCTGTCAAAGTAATATATTGGAGGTATCTGAGTTTGCTTTCTGGCATCCTGTATTAGTTTTCACTGTTATTTTTGTCATTATTTTATAGTCATGCCTTTCATGTATGGAATAGAAGAATTTTCATACCATTTCTTGTGTACAATATGCAATTCTAAGCACCCATCCAATACATCTAAATTAATAAGCTGTTCATTCTGTGGTCTGTCTTTGGAGTATTATCTACTCGTACTCTGAGCAGATAATACTACTCAGAGAAGGAGTAGTATTATCTACTACAGTAGTCTACAGCAAGGAGGTGCATGAAAAGAGACCTTAGGCAAAGTAAATTTTCAAGTAATGAAGTGATTCTTCTATGGCAATAATTGCAGAAAAAGGCAATTTACTTCTAGGGTGTTTTTATTTTTCAGGTAGCTTGACTTGTAGCTTTATAGCCGTTTACATCAACTTCATGTGTATTTACTGAGGTTTATAATTTCCTTAATTTCTTCCCTGATAAATTTCATTATCTACCACGAGCTCTGTTCTCTCAACAGTCATCACACTGGCATTGCAAAATATACAAAATAAAAGCTGTGTTGTCAGCTCTATTAGAATGCAGAGAAAATAAAGATGAGTTCCCTCTTTTAAAAGCGATGGGATTAATATGTTACATAGGTATCTATGTAACATAAGGATGATCTTCATTTTTTTTTCTTTAAAAAAAAGAGTTGAAAAAAATCTATGTAAGGATGTGTTAGCTCCACCAACATCTCTCGATTTGTTTTTACAGTGATAAGAATAATGGTAACCATTCTGATTACAAACCATTAATCACAAAACTATGAGCTTAGTGTATATGAATAAACACTTGTTAAACTTCCAAAATGAGTTTTCATAAAGAGAAAAATTAAATGTAGATTGCTTTTGAATGACAGTGCTTTCAACAGGGATAGGAAAAGTCAAATTTGTAGAAAAGACCAGATTAAACTTGAAAGCCAAACAGAAATTTTAAAAGTTAAATTTTATAGTGGATCTGGTTCCAAGGAGTTGTAAGTGGAATTTTTAGCACCTTAAATTGAGTTGTTGCAACACCTAACAGTGAAGACAGCACTTTCCTCTTAATTGTGTATACATTTTACTTTTGCAGAGTTACTGCAAAGAACCTTTTTGATGTCATACATACTTCATAAGTGGCTGCATATCAAACTATTGTTAGTGATGGAATTTCTGAAGCTGTGTTTTAAATGAGTGCATACACCCCTAGAGTCCTCTTTCACAGTGTCAGGGTGATGCTCAAAATATATCAAATTCCTGATCTACATGATGAGATTCAACAGCACCATGCCTACTTGGTTTGCTCTGCAAGTGGTCTTGTTATCAATTATGTGGAACTCCTGCTGCTATTCGTATATACTTGAAGAAAACAGTTTGGGTTATTTTTCCATTTTAATTGAAGTATCTTGTGTTTCTGAGTAAGAAATGACCATTCATTGGTGTTGCTTCCGTGACAGACATGATTTGAAAAAAAGTCAGTCTAACACTGTAATACAAAGGATGCTGAAAATCATTATGTTGTAAAGAAAATTTAAAGACTGCATGTGTTTAAAAGTTTTTAAAACTTTAAAAAATTTTTATTTTATAATCTTTCAAAATGCAGTAACTTTTTATTTTTCAATGCAAAAAATAGTTCCTTTCAGGAGAAAACACTAGGAAAGCCTTTATGTGCCTCAAAGCTTTTATATAAATTAATGAATTTTTTAGAAAGCAGAATTTTTTTAATAATGGTTATTACTTCAGATGATCTAATGTCTGAATATGTATTTCTTGAAAGATCATGCTTATAGAGAAGCTGCTAAGCATATTCACGGGTAGTTTTATAATTTGTCATAGTTGAATAAAGGCTTTCAAATACATCTGAAAATTATTAATTTCAGTTTCTTTTAGTTGTGTGATGAATAACTCTTGCCCAGTGATGCTGTTGCTCTTTTCTATGTGGCCCTTAGTAGAGAAATTTCTGAACACTGATGGCACGATGCTATGTTTTCCACAAAAGCGTTTGAAATTATAAATGCTTTATGAACTGAGATATACATTTAAGCTGAATTTCATAATGTTTTAGGAATAAGTTCAAATCCTTGAGTTGTTCAGGGATTTTTCTAATAGAATGGATTTTTGTTAGTACTGTTTTTTTATTCTGTAGAGAAGAATGGTAGATACTGTGTATGTAACAAATAGATAGGTAAATACCTCCATGTAACAAATCATATCCAAATATAAATCTTAAACTGCAATACTTATGATGCATTCAAATGAAATACAGATTTTCTGCTTGCCTTTTAATTTTGTGCATAGAATTACCAAATGAAATCAATATAAAGTAAAATAACATGGAATTTTCACAGCTAGTAAGTGAGATATTCCAGTGCCCGAGCTCCTGTTTTTCACACTAAATGGGTAATCTGATTTTCTCCAGTAGGACTATTGATGGAACAAGGTTGTTATTCAGCTGAAAGCATTGATGGATATAGATATCTAACTGTGAGTCATGAACTGTGCCACTTATTTTCACAAATATATGAGTGTGTAATGTGTGATTTTTAAGGCACAACACACTGTATGGGGGATATTCATTCCTCCAATAACTTCAGATAGAAACACAGAATTTTTTCTTTCCATTTATTCAAGTGCTGTATATTTCCTACTGTTTCTGAAAACAGCTAATGTGGACCTTCCTGCAGTGAATCAGACACTATTCACTTTCTGCATACTTCCCAAAGCCCTGCACAAGGTAATTAGTAATCAGATAAGACTCAGTTAAACTTTTTCCACTCCATATTGTCTTAAACTGGGTGAATCATAGAATGTTTTGGGTTGTGTAGGAGTCAAGCTGTCTGAGGATATCAGTCGCAGGCCTTGGGAAACAGGCCTGTAGTCTGCAAAACTAACGCTCATGTTAGGGCCAGCAAAGCTCCTGCATCACAGATTCATGGGAGACGAAATGCTAATCCAGGTCGCTTGATAAAGTTGTAGTTCCGAAAAATTCATGGTTCTCTTTGTTCCTATTGGTTGTATTCCTTCTGCAGTGTTTTACATATTCTTAATCCTCACCTCTTATTGGACCCTCAGATTTAAGCTCCACCTTTTATCCAACCTTATAAATACACCCTACCCTACACCAGTTGGAAGTCCTTTGGTTTTATCCCATACTGCAGCTGTCCATCTGCTGTTTGCCTTCTGGTGTTTGTTATTTTTATTATTATTAAACCTTTTGCTTTTTGGATAAATCTATCGACCAGTCCTTTATTATTGCTAACCTAACTTCGGACGACAGGTTCTGAAGCGATGGCAGGTCAGACTGCAGCAGCTGGCACCCAGGCAGGAACCTTCTGATATTCAGAAGGACCTTGCAGGATCTGTCAATGAGTTCCTCTAGCTGACTAGGCCACATCTTTCCCTCAAGGATTTTCAGATTTCTGCTGTGCCAGGCCTGGCAGAAGTTTGGTCAACAGCCCGGGTGTCAAGAAAAAGACAGCCCGGCAGAAGTTTTGACAGCCCAAGTGTCTAGGGGACAACAGCCTGTGCTATTTGGCAGTCCATAGGATCCCCGGAGAAGAAAACCTGCAGGACCAGGTAAGGAAAGGTTGACATCCTCCCCATCCTCCTAGCCTAAACAGGGACGCATATCCCACCCCAATCCAAGTTTTGCTTGTTGCAAGATGGGTGCCCGGATATCCCACGGAGAAAAGGACCTGTATAATCAATTTAAGTTGAAATTGGCTGCGCAGGGGAAATCATTTGATAAAAAGGAGCTCAAAACCATCACTAAGTGGGTTTTAAAAAACTTTCCTGGTGCTACAGCATCAGAAATCATTAAGGTAGAATTTTGGAAGTCGGTCGGAGTCAAACTGTATGACCTCACAACAAAGAGAGACCCGGACTTGCTGAAATTGCTTCCTATTTTTCGACTGATCTTAGAGACATTGAAAACAGAAGGAGAATGTCAAGATCGCCGTGCCATCAGTAATCTTACTAAACCTGGGACTGCCTCCCCATTCTCTAATCCAGGGAGTGGGACAGGGGAAGGAACCTGCAATAGTAATAAGCAGGGGAGCTGCCGACCTCCTGCCTTTCCCCATCCTCCTCCTTCTCTCCCCTTGGGCTTTCCAGCAGGGAGACACAAGGCTGCTGTTACCAAGGAAGTGTCCAGGAGTGAAGTTAACACTGCTCCTGCCACCCAGTGTCCTCCTCCAGTCCCTCCTTATGACACCAGAGACAGTGAAGGCCAAGTCACTTTGGACCTTCACAACTCCTTGCACCCTGTACCTCCGTGTTCTCCTCGTCCCTCCTTCTCCACCTTTTTCCCGACCACCAGAAGTGCAGTGAATGGTGTCGGAAACACAACTAACCTCCATCTTGAATTTTCTACTAATACAAATGACTCTGCTGTCAATCACTCCCGAGTTACCGCCCCTGGCCCCACCCACTCCACCTCGGGCTGCCCCCCTCTCGGGAAGACCGGAACTCCGCCCGACTGGGTCCCGGAAGGACCCACCCCCAACATGGCGGCGCCCAGGCAGTCAGCACGGAAGCCTACTCTAAAACATCACCATGCTAACGCAGTTAAACACCATTCTAGTAAAAAAATATTAATGATGTCGAGTCATTCTTCCTCCTCCTCCTCCTCTTCAACTTTGTCATCACAAGAGGACCTGGGACCAACTAAATCTGGGGATGATTCCTGGGAGAAAATCCACAGAATTGCAGTAAAGGAGAGGGATTGGGACTTGGTGTCAAAATTCACTATGATGCCTGTGCAGTATGGAAGGAGGGGTGTCAACCCTAGATGGGAACCCATAGCTTTTGGGGAGGTCAAAGAACTATGGAAAGCATCACAAGAGCATGGGAGAGAGTCATCATACTTTAGAAGCCTTATGTTAGCCACCTTTTCTGACCATGTGTTAACACCACATGACATAAAATACATCATGACCACTTTATTGTCCCCATCTGAGTATGCCTTATGGGAAGTGAGATGGAAAAGGCTGTTGAATCAATTACTAAAAGATTATGCAGGGGACCAAACACGAGTAGCTACAGGAGCAGTTTTAACTATAGATCATCTAGCTGGGGAAGGGGCTCACATGAACCAGAATGATCAGGCAGAAAATCTTCCTCAAGCAGTCCTCAGTGATATCAAGGACGCAGCTAGAAAGGCTCTTTTACAAGTGCCTGATGGCAGCAAACCTAGTTTAAATTTTGCTGATATAAAGCAGGGACCTTCTGAGCCCTACATGAAATTTCTGGACAGGCTAAAGCTCACCCTAGATCGGCAGTTTGTCTTGGACAGGGCAAGAGAGGAGGTGTTCAAGAGTCTGGCAGTTGAAAACGCTAACGCTGAGTGTAAACAGATCCTGTGCTCTTTACCCCCTGAGCCAGAGCCCACCATCACACAAATGATCGAAGCCTGCCACAGATTTGCCACCACAGAGCGCTCAGCTCAGTTGCAAGAACAAGCTCTTGCTCAAGCACTCGCTGCCATTCAGGCAGATTCCAAAAAACAGCAAAACGAGGGATCCTCCAAGGCATGCTACAAGTGTGGGGAGGAGGGACATCTTGCAAGAGACTGTTCTCAGCATAAACCAAGACCACCATTTAAGACTCGTGGCTGTGGGAAACAGTTTTACTGTAATAATAGATTTTGTCCAAAGCAGGGAGGCTGCAACCACCAGCAGGGAAACTGCAGGCAGCAGAGCATGGGACAGCAGCACGTGAGGACACAAGGAGTCCTGTCACCTGTATTAGACACCACTGCAGGCCAGGAAGTCCAGAGCTGCAGCATATCCTCGCCAGTCTCCCAACCATCGTGCCTCCAGGTACCAGATTAGAGCTGGCCACAGCAGAATCAGTGATGCTTCCAAACTCCAAAACTTGTCTCAACAGGACAAGTCAGCAGGGACTAGAACAATGGCCATGTGAGTTTTTAGTTCTTGCTAAAAGCAAACTTATAACCAAATGATTATTTATTTTACTTTCTGTCCTCACTGTCACTTCATCACAGAAGATCACTGCTTTTATCACAAGCCCTGTTCCCCTTTGTTTTATGTCTAAAAGACTGATTATTGCTCAGGCATTTTTGTTATCACAGCCAAATCATACGAGTGCCTTTGCCACGTGGACTAAAGTAATGATGTCATCAAAGAGATGGGCACTCTCCAACTCCAGTTATGGTCTTCCATCCCCAGTTATGTGACCCAGAGACTGGAAATCAGTCATTATTAGTTTAAAACACTGCTTTTTTAGTATTCCTTTGCTCCCAAATAATGCCTCACGGTTTGCCTTTTCGATACCATCCTACAATGGACAAGCCCCTTTACAGAGATATCACTAGACTGTTTTGCCCCAAGAAATCAAAGATTCTCCCACAATTTATCAATGGTATGTTGCCAGGATTCGTATGCCCATCAGAAAGAGATATCCTGAATATTGGTGTGTGACTACATGGATATCACTTCAAATGCAGTAATTGCAGCCATTCAAGATGCAGGATTCACCATCACAGAAGCAAAAATCCAACAACCTTCACCATGGAAATATTTAGGATTCCAAATAAGAGAACAAACTATTCAACCACAACTAAGAGACAAACCCAAGACACTCCACAATATGCAGAAACTTTTAGGTATCATTATCAATTGTATTAGACCGTTATTAGGAATTACAGATGAAGATATTACACCATTATTTGAGTTGTTAAAAGGGGACACAGCTTTAAACTGACCAAGGCATTTAACACCAGAAGCTCAGTGTCCACTTTGTAGTTTTGCAGACTATCCAGACATGTCAAGCCCATCAGATTAACCCTGATTTACCTTATTTTTTTTTGCTATTTTAGGACAAAGCCCCTGACTTTATGGCTTAATTTTCTGGTGGGACCGTATTGTTTATGATTCTTTGTTAATTTTAGAACAGGTTTGTCTATCCCACCAGTTAGGAAAAATAATACTACCCCACCTGAAATTATGTCTCAATTAATTCTGAAAGATTTGAATCTAGATCTTGTTTACTTTCCCTTTCTGGAAAAGATTTCTCAGTTATCCTATTACCTACAACTTCTAATTATTTAAATTGGTTAATACAACAATCTGATCGTATACAGTATGCCTTAGTTAATTTCACAGGACAAATTTTCCATCCTTATCCAAATAATAGATTGTTACATTCATGTTTTGAGTTAATCCTAAAACCACTTAGAAGTTTTGTTCCTCTTAACGCTATTACCTTTTTTACAGATGGCACTGGGAGATCCCAAAAGTCTGCAATAACCTGACAGAATCCCAAGACCAAAGAATGGGAGTCTGATGTCGAAATTGTAGAAGGTTCACTGCAAATCATTTAATTGGCTGCTGTAGTCCAAGTATTTTCCAAGTTTACAATTCCTTT
>NW_005054404.1:2345072-2359329 GCF_000277835.1 Geospiza fortis | reverse complement strand
CAATGATAAACTGTATAGTTTACTTAAAGTAATTTTCATCCTTTCTTTTAGACAGCAGCCTGATGATATAACGCACGTTTGTTCCCATATACTTTCTTACCTGGTTTCATTGCAGAAGGTGACACATATGCAGACCGCCTCACAGTGTCCATTCAAACCACACTGCCAAACATTTTCGAACAAGCTTGTCTAAGCCACCCACTTTTTCATCAGAGTATCCCTGCACTAATGCCTATGTTTACCATCAACAAAGACCAAGCAAAGATGATAACAAACTCTTGCCCAGATTGCCACAAATACTCCCTTCCTTCAATAGGAGGAGGAGTGAACAGGTCTAAACATCTTGGAATTATGGCAAGTAGATTTTACACACTATCCATCTTTTGGGTGATTTAAATACATTCATGTGTCCATACATACATTTTCAGGAGAAAACTTTGCTTTAGCTCATAGTGGAGAAAAGGTCAGAGATGTAATAAAACACTTCGTACAAGCCATCTCCACATTAGGGGTTTCCCAAGAAATAAAAACAGATAATGGCCCTACGTGTACCTCATAGAGATTACAACAATTTCTTAATACATTGGGTATCAAACATTCTACTGGAATTCCATATTTCCCTACGAGCCAATCCATCATTGAAAGAACACATAAGTCTCATAAAACATGTTTAGAAAAACTAAAAAGGGGAATGGAAACCTTAGCAATATCTGAAAGGCTCAGTAAGGCAGTGTATATCTTCAGTTTTCTAAATAATTCATTAATGGAGCCCAATCCACTAATTATGAGGTATTTTTCAAATACCACATGAGCAAAAAAAAGAGAGAGACCACTTGTGTTAATTAAAGATCCAGAAACTAGTCAAATACTAGGACCTTTCCCACTTATCACTTGGGGAAGGGGATTTGCTTTTGTCTCCACAGATAAAAGACCCAGATGGATTCCAGCTGAAAAGATCAAGCCTCATCTCCAACTGCTAAGGGAATCCTCTATGCCTCCAGAAATCATTTCTGAAGAAAATAGCAGAACAAGGCCAGACAAGGACCTGACATGATGTCCAAAAATTCTTTGTTCATTTTTTGTAGTTTCTTAAATGCTGTTGTTCTAGAAGTCATTGGGTTGTCCCACAACCAAAACAAGGTACAAACGTAACAAAACAGGACGTGATGTGCCTTTCAATAGCCAGCCCAGGGAACCCTTTTTCTACCTGCCTAGTTGGGTTACCTGTGGATATGTGGCCAATACCCAAGGATGCCATCCGTACCCTACAGAAAAACAGTCCTAAAACCACAAAAATGTATAATTCTTTAGATGCCTGGGACTATTGGACCTGGAAACTCCCACATGCACTACAGGAGCTGCAAGAATTGGAACTACTTGGCTCAACAAAAATGGATTATTGTCTGAAATTTTATTTTATGAAATACACAAAACTGATTAGAAAAGAAATTAAACCTAAAAATTTAATGTATGAAAATATAGTGAGATGAGATGTTTGCCTATGCAATCAGCTGTACAAAAATCAAAGTTTGTGGTGTAATAACACTTCTTCCATCTTCTCCTGGTCCAGTAGCCACCCCATCTAACTTCCACCTGATATCTTCTTAATCTGCAAGGATAGGGCTTGGTCAGCATTCCCGTCACATATCAAAGGTTGGCCATGCTGCTTGGGGTGATGTACAGTGCTAACACCCAACATTACAATGGCACATAAAGGAAAATTGGCCAGATTAAAAAGATCTACTCACCAATTTGAAAAGGATTGTGGTGATAAAACTACTTATTGGACCAGGTCAACTAAAATTGTAATGTCTGCGCTACTGCCATGGGTATCTGCAGCCAAAGCATTAAAACAGCGCGAGGGAATTGGATGTCAGCTGAGTAGGCAAACCAGTACTACATCAATTGCCCTCAGTGAGCTGCTCACAGATGTTGACAGCATCAGGCATGCAACCTCACAGCATGGAGCAACCATTGATTTCCTCTTGCTAGTAAGTGGCCATGGTTGTGAAGAATTCAAAGGCATGTGTTGCATGAATCTCTTTGATCATAGGGAGTCCATTCATCACAGCATAAACATGCCAAAGGAAGAGGTTAAGAAACTACAAATAGTTCAAGGAAAAGACTGGATTAACACATTGTTAAAAAACTGGAAACTCCCAAGTTACATGCTTTCCATAATCAAGACAAACTCTTATTGTTAATACTGTAGTTACCATGCTAACTTTATTACCTTGTTTGTTTGGTTACATGCTGAAAATGTTTAAGAATTTGTTGAGTGCTATGCTCATAGAAAAAACAAATGGGGAATGTAGGATTAAAGCTGTCTGAGGCTGTCAGTCTCAGGCCTTGGGAAACAGGCCTGTAGACAGCAAAACTAATGCTCATGTTAGGGTGAGCAAGGCTCCTACATCACTGATTCATGGGAGAAGAAATGGTAATTGAGGTCTCATATTTATAAGATTGCAACTCTGGAAAATTCATGGTTTTCTTTGTTCCTTTTGGTTGTACTCCTTCTGCAATGTTTTACATGTTCTTAATCCACACCTCTTATTGGACCCTCAGATTTAAACTCCACTTTTTACCTAACTTCATAACCTTTAACCTTACCTACCCAAGTTCAAGGTCCTTTGGTTTTATCCCATGGTTGTTAATCTGCTTCTGGTGTTTGTAATTTCTGTTATTATTAAATCTTTTGCTTTTTGGATAAATCTATCAACCAGTCCTTTCTTATTGCTAACCTAACTTCTGCTGACAGATTCCACAGTGGTGGCAAGTCAGACTGCCGCAGGGTTGGAAGGTACCTTAAAGATCATCTAGTTCCAACTCACCTGCCAGGGTCAGGCACACCTTTTGCAAGACCAAGTTGCTCAGATTGACATCCTGCCTCGCCTTGAGCACTTGCAGGGATGAGCCTCCACAAGATCTCTGTGTAACCTGCCCCAGTGTTCTACCAGCCTCACAGTCAAAAATTTCTGTATTATATTTAATTTAAATCTACTCTGTTTCAGTTTGAAGCTTTTCCCCTTATTCTCTCACTACATGCCCTTGAAAAATGTCCCTCTTCAGCTTTCATGCAGGCCCCCTTTGGGTACTGGAGAGCTGCTATAAGACCTCCCTGAAGACTTCTCCATCAACCATCTTTTCGTCTTCAACAACCCTATCTCTCTCAGCCTGTTTTCACAGTGGAGGTGGTCCAGGCCTCCAAGCATCTCTGTGGCCTTCTCTGGACTTGCTTCAGTAGGTCCAAGTTCTTCTTATGTAAGGGGCCCCAGGGCTGGATGTGTTACTAGAGAGCAGAGCAGATAAGGAGAATGACCACCCTCAACCCTTTGGTCACATTTCTGTTGATGCAGACCAGGATGCAGTTGCCTTTCTGGGTTGTGGGTGCACTTGATTGAGCTCTCAGCCACCAATATCGCTATGTCCAGGGATCAGTTTCTCAACCCGTTTTTCAATTCGTTCTCCTGACAGCCTGATTTGGGCTTTAGATTGCCCTCAGCCAGGTGTAGGACCTCTTGTCCTTGCAGTTCATGAGGTTCACACAGGCCCAGCTCTCAAACCTGTCAAAGTCCTTCGGATTGGAATTGCTTCCTTTGAGGTTGTTGACTGCACCATGCAACTTGGTGTTAGCTAAAAATTTGTTGATGGTGGGTTCTTCCTTTTCTTTCAGAGGTTTTTCATGTCAGGTTGAAATGGATTGCTTGCTGTGCGTATGTTTGTGTATTACTTAGACCAGTTTTCTGGGTTAGTCTGGAGTGAGATCTAGAGCATCTCATTAGTAGAAAACTCTTAACCTAGACCAAGGTAGTCCTGTGATAACTAAATAAAGGGTCTTATACTAATGGATTTAAAATTTATACGTAAGGATATTGTGTTATTTGTCTTTCCTGTTTTTTTCACAACTAGAGGACAATGCACTCTTTATATAAAAAGCAATTTGGCACAACTGCTAAAATGTTTGGAAAATCTGAAAGAGTGCCAAAATCCTCTTTCTACATGGCCTAGTCTTCCTAGAAAATTTTATGTCAAGGAAGGAAGAAATATTGGTAGAATTATCTTTGTTTATAAAGTCAAGAAAGACTGATAAAATTATCTAAAAATTCTTTGAAGCAGCCCAATAAATGGTTACATATTTTTTTTCAGAGGAAAGAAAATTAAATCTGCCTAACTTAGCCTTCTAAATAAAAGATAGACTGGGAAAATCCATCGCAGGGTTTTTTGACAGAATTTGTTAGGAGGAGAGAAGGAACAGGCATCTTTTAAAGACATCATCATACCAAATTAAAATATCGTTGTTGAGGAAATATTTTTAGGCTCTAAACAGGGTAAGGAACAGCTGTAAACTTTGTATTGTTCACTAATTTTTATCATTTAAAAATAAGATATCACACAGATAAAGTGGGAGGCATTCCTTTTTCTTTGATAAGTGGAAATGGAATAGTGGTGTGATCAGTGCCTACCTCTTTTAAAAGTACCTCCAACCACTTGGAATCCAAAAAAGAGGGAGAGATGTTTATATATATAGAGAGAGAGACTAACTCATGCAGTCTGTAAGAGGGCATCAATTTTAGGAGCTTGGGCTATTTTCCATTATCGTAGTCAACAGAGAGATGCCAGCTCTTCACTGGTGCTGCTTTACTTAGGTTATAAAGGGGGATTAGTCCTCTGAGGCCCTGCAGTTGCTTTATGCTTTATGGCATAATTGTATGTTGCCATTAAAAGGAGCTCATGCAGCTGCTGGATGAGCTTGATGGGAAATTGATTTGATCATAAACTAAGCTGATGAAAGAAAAAAAACCAAGACCTTTCAGTCATATTAATCCTCAAATCTATCTCTTTGTTTGGATGCATGAATACTTTAGCTGGCAAACACAACAACATGTTTCCTTGCACACAGAGAGTTCAAGGAAAAGCATCTGTGTTGGCTTAAAGTGAGCCAAGCCCTCAGGTAACGTGAACACTCTGCTAGGAAATATTTATTCTGATATTCTGTATGAATTTTTCTGCTTTTCTGACGTATCTTTTTGCATATGCTGTGTGTCTGGGACTAAAGCCACCTTTCACTGGCATAGAAATCAATTTTCTGTGTGGGCTGGTTATTTCTAATTGCAGTCAGTAACTTAGCCTCATCTTCTTTTGAAACATCTGACCTGTGTAATTGTTGCAGCAGGGTAATTTTATTAGAAAAAACAGCAATAAAACTTAACATGGGAATTTAATTCATTGTAGAAAACCAGTATATCGCTGCTGCAAGAAGCAAATAGAGTTGTTGCTCTTGCAGAAATAGCTACCTGTTCTCTCGTGCACTGAAGCACTGTTGGTGAACACTGATTTGGTTGTGTCTGTCATGCTCACACACTGCTGAGGTCTTCAAATTACCCAAATTAGAAAGTTATTTCAGCTCAAAGTGTTATTTCAGTTTACAATCACATGAGAGCCTATCTTCCAAATGCTGAAATCCCCTTGACTACCAGACAGTTTCCATGCTAGCAATTTCTGTAATGGTTTAACCCCAGCCAGCAGCCAAAGCCCGCACAGATGCTCTCTCACTCAGCGGGATCACGGAGAAAACTGGAGGGGTAAAAGCCAGAAAAAGTGTAGGTTGAGATAAAGACTGTTTAATAGGGAAAGCAGGTTGTACACACAAGCAAAGCAAAAGAAGGAATTAAGTCACTACTTTATGTGCTGACCATGATGTCAGATGCTCTGGAATATCCTTTTGGTCAATTGGTTCACCTGTCCTGGCTGTGCCTCCTCCCGGCCTCCCAGGCACCTCCAAATCCGTCGCCAGAGTGGAAATACAAAAGCAGAAAAGACCTTGGTTCTGTGTAAGACCTTCTCAACAATGACAAAAACATCTCTGTATTATCAACCCTGTGTTCAGCGCAAATCCAAACCGCAGCCCTATACCAGCCACCGTGAAAGAAATTAACTCTACTCCAGCTTATACCAGCACACTGGCTTTTGTAGTGATACACTGAAAAAAAATGCTAGATAAATTAATTAGAGTGTTTGCATTACTTATCCTAGTGGGTAGTATCACATTTATAAGGCAAACTTGTTTTCACTGGTTCTAGCTTAACTTTTAAACTTAGTCTGCGAAGTCATCAGTTGGCTCCAGAGACAAAGTTCTGTTATCCTTCTTCCCTCTGCCTTTCTGCCCAGGCTTTGTAGGAACTGTCAGACCAGCTGACAGTTAGTTGCAATGTTAGCCTTCCTAAATGAAGAGGATATTACACTCCTTCAGGGTACTATAAATTTTTAGTTAAAAACTTATTTAAATAGCTAGACCGAAGGGGCAGAAAACTGATAATATTATTATTAATGTTAATAATGCATCTCTCATAATGCAATATCATCATCCTCTTTAAAAATAAATTGATAAATGAAATTTTTAAAAACTATAGAATATAGTTTAAACTATAGAATATAGTTTGACTATAGAATATATGTTTAAAGAACTATTTTTCCTATTGTATCTGGCCATTTACTGTTTTAGAGAATAGAAAACTAGTTTTGTGATACTAATTAGACTATTTTTATATTTTTCTCCCTAATATCTTTTGATTGTGCTACTGATTTTTAAATTTTCTGTACTTAGAAATTCTAGGGCCTTCTGTCTTGTAAAAATTGGCAATGTAACTCCAGACATTCATGGCACACTCATCTGTTTGATGCCTTGGAGTCTTTGCATGACTTGCAGTGTGAAACTACAGTTAATAAAAAACACCCCTAACAAACAACAAACATGCACACACACAACATATACACAAAACACTCCCACCAAAAACCCAAACAAACAAACAAAAAAAGTGACTACATAAAAAAAAAGTGACTACGTTAAAAAAAAAGTCCAAGTCTCAGATGTGACCAGAATTTGTTTCTATAAATGTTTTCATTCTAGTGACAAAGCAACTTAGCATTCATTGTTTCTCATGCTGCTACCTCCTCTCATAGTTTCCTCCTGTGCAATCACTTACTCAGCACAGTGAAGTGATAATAAAACTACTTCCATTTTGAGCTTGTTGCAAGCCCTCTCTTTTTGAACACCATGACTGAGTAACATTTTGAGCTGAAGGATGGGAATAATTTTCTCTCAGTGAATGCATAAACTGTCACTGTAGTGTTAAACATATCTTGTTTTGTTGGGATTTTTTTTGCATTGCTACTTAACTACATTGTAAGACTGTGGCTCATTCTTACAAAGTAAATCTAGTCTTGGTGATGTAAAACTTGTGGCATTTCCTGATGTTTTCATGGATGTGTTTTATTATTTTAAGTCACCATTAATTTTACTTACTGTCATGGACATAGAGCAGGTGGAATTAGTGGCTATGTTTTGGTGATATGAGCTATTGCTAACTAGTATATGGTTATTCTAAGGTTGGTGTCTGAGCATATTATCACATTTATGTGTTTTTCAAATAGGGTACAGTTTGCTCTCTTTTCAGGCTTGACAGACTTTCTGATATTAGTTTCAAATATCTGTCTGTAAAATCTGATTCGGATGGGTTTTTTCCTTATATTTTCTGTGAATACACTGTGGCATTTTTGTATATACATGTAGAGTAGAACCCTTTTTTCACTACATTCCTTTTCAATCTTTTTTTTTTAATGCAAAGAAGTAATGCCTCTAGTTATATGCAAACAGAAATTCTCTGTTATTTTTTAATTTATTTTTGTGTTCCCTGTATAAAACATGCAGAAACATTTTGAAGCCATGTAAGAATTATGTTATCGGTGTTCATCTTTTTTTAAGACCATTTAGAAATTTTTAATAAAAGATACATATAAAAAAGAGGAAAAAGCTCTATACATCTTCCATTAAAATAATAAAGTAATGAATGATGATAACCATTTGTTATTCAATTTTGATTGAATGTATTACTTCCTAATACTTGCTGAATTCCTTGCTGTTTTGCAGAAAGGAGAAAAATCACACTAGAATTCTTTCCAGAATTAATGGCTGTCATCTCAACCTTTTCAGCTACCCTTGCTTATGGTTCTGCAAAGCCAAAATCTATATGGGCAAGAATACTGGCCAAGAATGGCGCAAGACTACATAAAAGAGTGGAATTTTTTCCATATAGCTTAGTGTATTCACTCCTTGACCATTTCCTTTTTTTTTATCTGAGGCTATCAGTATGTCCAAAATCATTAAGTTAATATTTCATATCCCTGAAAAATTCAAGTGTAATTCATTTTATCATTGCCAGATGTATCAATTCCTTTCTACAGTAATTAGCCTGGATCTCTGTAAATGCTGCAAATCAGGTGGATTAAAAAAAAATTCTAAGAACATATGTATATCCATTGGTTTCTGACTGGTACAAAGATCTGGAAGATGCTTTTTTCTCCCTACATGCTTCAAATCTTTTTACAAGTGCTTCAGGCCCAGAGAAATGTCCTTGTGTAAGTAATATCAATTTATTTCAACCTTCAGTAACAAATCACAAAACAAGCAGGAAATAAGAGAAGTGGGGCAGGAGAGGGAGGAGGGAGGAGTGGAGGAGTGGTGGAGGAAAGAGGTAGAACAAAAATCCTAACCATGGAGTAAAGGAGATAGATTTTAAAAAACACTCTCCTGTTATTGCAACATCCTGACTCTTCACTGCTGCCTGAAACTGCTTTCAATTCTTATTTTAAAAGTCATCATTAAGCAACTAATAAGTCAAGACATGATATCTCTGAAGTATATTTTCTCATAAACAACTTTCAAATTAATTCAAGAGAATTTCCATTAGTTAATTATCTTCTTGTGAAATAAGTCTTGCTTTAAAGGCCTGTAAAACAGCACTAGAAACTGACAGGAAAATATGTAAATGTTCATAAATTAATGTAATGGAAGATATCTTGATATTGTATCTTAGTTCTTGCAAAAAACCTTCGTGGAACTCATGAGACAATCATGAGAATTAATGTTTGCACACTCTTGTATTCTTCAAGTGCCGAGTTCACTTCATACTATTTTCATGTCATTCCTGGGCAATGAGTAGCTGGGGCTCATTTAAGCTTAATTTCACACTTCATTCATAAGAGACGAATCTGTGCAGGAACACTATTGAGCGAATTTTCTCTTTCTTAAGAAGCAATACTAAAAAATACATATTTAAAGAGATTAATAATTTAAAGTCGTTAGTTCACTTTTGTATTGAGTATATTCCATCAAAACTGCTGAATTGTGTGCTGGTTGTATTTACCTGAACCTCTTAATTTTTGGGTTTCAGTAGCACTACATCAATACATAAAGAATTAGAGAACAGGTGTATTTAGGTGCATTGTATAGGGAGACATCTCTCACTATTTTTGTTTCTACAGATCTGATTATAAAATGTAGCTTTCATTTACAAGCAAATATTTAAAATATATTGACATATACTACTAGCCATTTTTCTTAGAGATTAAGTTGTTTGGTCTTAGTTGATAACACAGCCAACTTGCAGGGCAATGAACTAAACTTCTGCCAAATAGCTTTGTACAATTATGGTTACACCTTGAAACTTTGGGCTTCTCTATATCCAGTTTAGTGCCTGCTATGGTTGGCCTTTGTTTTCATAACAATAAAATTTGCTAATATATATGTGTTTTATAACTACAGAGTGGTGTCCACACAAATCAGCACGTCTGTTTAACAGATACTGCAAGCCTTTTCTTGTCTGCTGTGGCTTAATAACCACAGCAGCGACCCTTGGAAACCATAAATCTTTTCTTGAGGGCATACAATAAATCCTGAATTGCAGCCCAGCGGGGCAGACTGGTTATGAGCAATAATCTTAAATACAGAACCGAAAGCCACATGTTCAGACTAACATGATTCAAGCGAATCCCTTGACGAAACACAGGTCTGCTTTAGCCTAGCTTCATTAGCTTAAGTGAAAATTAATAGATCTATGTAATATATTGACATTGGGATTAATGGTGTTCAGAAATCTCCACATGGGGTAGAGAGTGAACTACAGTAAAAAATGAAAACAGCATTTATGTATTATCCTATAATTAAATATCAAGGTTATCCATCATAGTAATTGGCTTTCTGAAAAGCTTGTTGCTTGAGTACATTGTTATCATCATAGCTTCTCCTCAACTCCTCATTCTTATTAAATACAAAATTACTTTTCCAGCCTATTTTATGTTTGCCAGTAACAGTAAGTATAGAATACTGAGAATCAAGAAGAAAGAGTGGGAAAGAAACAAAATACTTGCATTTCAATCTTCTAATTGATAATAATTGAAAAGTGTGTAGAAAACTCTCCCTTTCACCAAGTAAAAGTTGTTAAAATGTAGAATGAGAACCCAGCTTTGCTTCAGCTAAAGGGATCCACAGTTATCCACTGGTACCTTTATCCACTGGTACCTTTATACCTAAGTATTAGCTGTACAAATAACTGCTGACACTCGAGCACAGATTGGCACAGACACTGCATTTTTTAAATGGCACTGATAAGTACTGCACATATATGAAAGTCTAGCTTGATTGCTATAGTTCCAAAGTCAGCCATAATTTACGACTAGATTGAGAAAATTATGTTCTACATTCAAGTGGTAGGGAACAGGTGCTTGGACTTGTGACCATATCTGCCTGACCTATTTAGAGCAGGCAATTGATTCACAAAGTGGAGCTTTCTTTGCTGCTTTTGATTCCTTCATGGAACATATTGGTTCTGCAAAATTGCTTGTTATTTGCAATTTGAGGGTGGGGGTTTTGGTTGTTTCTTTTTCCTTTTGCTTTTTTGGTTATTTTTTTCTGGCTGGTTATTTTTTGTTTGGTTTTTCTTTTGCCCAAATCATAAGGGCAAAACCACCTTATAAACATGTTAAAATTTATTTGCTGTAATTATTTACATAATTTTTAATGTGTTAAGTCAGCTGAAAGTGGATGTAAGGACAACATGATGCATTTGTTTCCTGTTTCAATAACTTTTAGAATCAAATTTTCAGTATTTGGCAAATATTTTAAATAAAATTTTCTTCTAGGTGAATTTTCCAAAATATCTGCCTAATGTTTTGGTACTCAATGAAAAATGCAATGCAGGTATCTTCAGCTTCAGTTTAGGACCTGAAAAAATAAATGTTGTGGTTATGACTGGGGCAATGTTCCCCTACTCACTTAAATGTCAGTGAATTTGGCTGAGATTATTTTTATAACTCTGATTATTTCTTTTCACAAGTTTTTAATTCATTAAAAAAAACCCTCCCTGTTTTTGTTATCAGTAATTAAAGTGCTATGGTATTTGTTCATGCATGGCACTAGGGCTGTCAGGGAGACAAAGTTGTGAATGGATGAACTTGTGGAATGTCTCTGACTCTTTTTTTTTTAAGAGAATAGGAGAGATTTGTATATAGCAGAGGTTACAAAAAAAAAAGACTTTCTTGTAGTAAAACATTTTCTTTGTGCTCTCCACATTATTTTTGTTGATTTTTTGTGGAATTTCTTTAAAAGCAAAACTAAAGCATCTCTTGCAAATAAATGCATCTATAAGTTACTGCTGTAACATAATAAAAATAAACAGGGAGTTTTGATTATTGTTTAAAATCATAAGAAATTTTTCATGCACCATGCATAAGATATAACAAGTCCAAATTGGATATTTAACTGCACATTTTTAGGTATATATTTAGCTTGTGCTAAGAGGTACCATCCCCACAGGTTTCTCTGTAGCATCTATTAATGTTTATATTTTATTTTCCTTTTGCTGGGGTGTGCAAATCTTGTTTGCAAGGAGGAAAAATTTGCTCCAGGCACACCTAGGATGTCGTCACAGCTATGCCTTTCTAAGTGGGTTTTTTACCCTCCAAAGCAATGCAAGAGGCACATGAAGTGTTAATACTTTAAAGATGCAGATTGTCCCTCCTCCCTCTCTCCTCATGTTTTAGTCTCTTTCCCGAGGAGTCTTAACCTAGAGTACTTTGGCATGGATTAATACAGTGGAGCTATTTGAATTCCTATGAGGGATTTTCAGATAAATTGATTTCATTTCAACAGTTGTGTGGTATACTAGAACCAGAAAGAAATAGTTTGACAAAGATTTAATTTTTTTTTAAGTAGTATTGATTCTATTGCATGCCAGAGAAATCTTGATTTCTTATTTGAGGTTCACAAGTTAATTGGCATACAGAGAATAAACTGACTGTATGGTTTCAAAAGAGGTATTAAGTGCCTTAATGAAGCTTTTCCAAGATTCAATGCACAATTTTGTGGACAAAGCTAATTATATTGACAATGTTCCATTCTTCCTTTGACCATTCAATGCAGTATATTAACAGAAAGTGTTATTGTCCTATGTAGCACACAGTTAAGTTGTTAGGTCTTTGAAAAGCATCAGATTTTAAAGAAAAAAAATATTTCAAAGAGAGTAGCCTCTGCCGAAATACAATTTTTAAATACAGACCTTTAGAGTACCTTCTAAAATGTGTATTTTTTTGCAATTGCTTATTATTTTGTGCCTTGAGTCTCTGAATACTGAATGTTAAGTTTTACTGCACTAGTGGAAGATGTTCAATTGTGTGTTGTCAAACTACCTCCTGTTTGTTACAAATTTTCCTATGTAAGTGTAGAAGCTACTGCCCTTGTGTTGTATGTAGGCATGGTAAAAAATTATCATGGAGAGAAAAAAAACCTTTTTGAATTTTTTACTCTGTCGCATGAGAGTTGAGGGGATGAGTTTGCCAGGAATCAGAGATTACAAGGAGGAGAGAGTATTTTGTGGAATGCAGCAGAAGAAAGAGAGAATTTAAAATTAAAGGAAGGTGGAAGATGGCTTTACTATACCCATGCTTAGCAAAAATACTCTAATTTCCTTTCTCAATTTTTATTGCTGATTCATTCTACTTACACATGCCAGCTGGATTATCTACAGGGGAAATGGCAAAAAGTCAGGAGGCTGATGCCTAAGGGATAATCACAAAACGTTAGAGTAATTAAGTTACAGAGCCTATAACTGCAACATACAGTCTGTACAAAGAGTATATATTTCATTATTAAAATGCTTATTGCTAATGTATTTGTGCCATTATAATTCAATGGCTAAGGAAAACAGGGAAATATGAAAAAACGTAAGAATATGGAGGTTCGTATCCAATACCAAAGCAAAAGAAACAGGATCAGACTTGAGAGGACAGACTTAACCATTCTGTAACAGCGTTTTTTTCTGTACAACTGAATAATATTGGATTGCTCATGTTCTTGTCACTGAAAATTCCCAGCAGTACTTGTAGAGACTGCCTAAACACAGACACCTGTTAATTTCAGTTTTAAGTAATTCCATTTTATTTTCCTTGTTTAGATTTTTCTACCTGCCAATGTTGATTATAAGCAATCAGCAATATGATCCTTTAAGCTTTCTAATGGTGCTTACTGTGAGTTAAAAGTTCTCTTTATAGCTCATGCATGTTTACAACTGTGACATGAATTCTTAACATTGAAAATTCAGTACAGCTCTACCAAAGAAATGAGGACTTAAATATTTCATAAGCTACAAAGAAACAAAAAGTCATCTCCATTTTCTGATAATCAAAGGGTGACTTGGAAATATTAAAATAATAAGAAATAATTGTTCTTTTTGTTCAACCTGGCTGTTATACTGCAGACACATTTCTATTGCATCTTTGTGTGAACATCTGCTTCCATCTTAGCAAAGAAAGAAAAGGATAGCATAGCTATTTTTGTTGATCTGACTAGTGATTATGTTGAAATAAAGTATTCCCTTCGATTTCGATGCTTGTACATCTTCCAGAGTTCTCTCATGCTTTCTGCCTAAAACACCCACCATTTCATAGGAGGACTTGTACAGTAGAAGTACTGCCTCTTTTGAAGGCTTCACCTGCAGAATGGCAAAAACCATCAGACATCATTAACATGGAATTCAATTTATACTTCAGATTTTCAATTTTTTCCATGTCTTATGCATGGATTCTTTTAATGGTGTGGAGTAATTGGGTAATTCTTGAAGTCCCATTCATATCAATGAGTTCTCTACTGAACTTCATCTTAAAAAATTACCTGGAGCTTTATTAACTGGAAAGGCTATGTTGTTTCCAATTTATTTTTAAGCAATCTAAACAATGTGAAGCTTGGTATGTTAAGAGGACAGTAACATGACAGGTCACAGGCCTGTATACATTCCAGTATGGTAGGATGTGAAATTTTTAAACCCAGAGCAACTGCTTCACTGAACTGAGGTGAAACCATATTTGGCCACATGAAATAACACTGTTAACCCTATTAGAAAAAGCACTGTTAACCTTCTTACTCCCA